>NW_021703772.1:50044265-50422136 GCF_005190385.1 Monodon monoceros | reverse complement strand
GTGTGTGTGTGTGTGTGTGTGTGTGTGTGTGTGTGTGTGTGTGTGTGTGTGTGTGTGTGTGTGTGTGTGTGTGTGTGTGTGTAAAGCATTTCTTTTAGATAAAATGAAAGTCAGATACCTGACATAAAGAAAGATGTAGGACAGAAAAAGATGTTGTTTAAACGCACTGAAAGTTTTCACTTCTGATATTTAATATATTTCAGTTAAAATAAAATCCTGTTTTATTTCTTCACAATTTAAACCTACTACTGATGCACAGAATACAAAGTCTGTTTCTCATCCACTTTTCTTTTCTCGCTCTCTGTCTCTGATGACTGCTGTTGGGAGGGTTGGCCTTGGACATAGGGTCAGAGATCATCAAAAAGGACCCCTTGCTGGGCAGAAATACTTTCTTCAAACTATTAGCTGCAATGAATTAGAGCTTTGTTCCTTTGGCTAATTCACAGTAAGGCTTCTCCTATTATAATGAAAGTAACCCCTAGGAGATACGTTAAGCCTTCTCAACCACCTTGAGATAACACTATTGAATTTTAACTAAAAGCAAGTTTTAATAAAGGAAAGGAGCTAGTCAACAATTATTTACTCAGTGCCCACTTTGGGCTCAACAGGCACTGGAGGCACGCTAATACAGTATTCCCTCATGGAGCATCTTAATAAAGGGAGACCAGGAATAAACAATGTGCCAGGTAATAAGGTCAAAAAGAAATCAAAGCTGGAGAAAGGCATTATATGATGGGGGTTGGGTGGGGGCAGATGGAGGGATACTATTTAGCGGTCCAGGTGGTCCAGGAAGGCCTCACAGATGAGAGAAGAGATATCACAAAAGGCTTATGGTGAGGGGATGGATTATGACTAAGATGAGAAAGGAAAACCACCCAGAGAAGGCAGCAAAGGGTCCTGGAGTTACTTTGCTGGTTGCTGAACAGCAGTCAAGTTCTGAGTCCTAATCTTGGCTCTGCTGACTCCCTGCCCTGCCTCACCTCATCTTTCAGATGAGGGTAATAATGTTTGCCCTGTCTGTACCTTGGAGCTACTGATGTTTGAGTTAATGTTTAGAGAATATTTTGAGCCACAGAGGCAAGAAACATTAGGAAAGTACAAGGTACAATTATGTTGTTTTCCCTGTATTTTTCTCCTATTTCTTTCAACTCTGGCTGGGGTTTTTTTTTTTTAATTAAGACAAACAAACAAATAAACAGAGCTGGTGGTCTATTCCTCCCTCTGTGTGAGCCAACGTCATACGTCAGTTTATAAATTCTTCATCTATCAAGGGCAGTCCTGAAATCATCCTGTACACTCTAGGGTCAAAGTCAACAAGAAACTGAAAAAGAAAGTGTTCTTCCCTTTAAAGTAAACAAACTCTCTCAGCCAATCACTGCTAGACACAGTGTATAGGGGTTAACCCTTACTAGGAAGGCTCCCTTAGAGAATTTATTCTCAGAAAAGCAGAAGAGCAAAGGATGTCACGGAGTCCTTGAGGTAAGAAGGAGAGCTGTGTAAATAAAATCCCTGGTAGCAGCTTGTTCGTTTAATGTGTTGATTGTTCTAGAGAGGTGGACAGAACCCTGCAAGACATAATTTACTTTTTTGGGGTCTGTAAAATTCAATTAAACTCTTCTCAAAGCCCTCAGATTGTATTCTAACTTCCTTCCATTTTCTTTTACCTACAACAGTAGAATGGGGTAAACCTGGAGGAAACAGGATGATAGAGGGAGGGAAAAAATTTGGAAAATTTTGAGTCAAGTACTAAAATTGGGAGCAGCAAACATTCATGAAAATATTTGGGATTAAAGTCTTTAAATACTTAGAATGGGATTTTAAAAACAACTTATTATGGAAACACCAAACATTTACAAAAATAGAGAAAATAGTTTAATGAGCAGCTAATTGCAGCTTCACCAATTTTCAACTCATCAGTGTGTTTCATCTATGTCCCAACCCAATTCCCTGTGCCTCTGTGAATTATTTTTAAGTAACCCCAGATCGCTCCATCACTTCATTGGTAAATACAGTCAATTCTCATTTTTCTGGGTATCTACGTTCTATAAATTTATCAAACACTGAGTTAGCAAATACTGAACCACTGCTCATAGGGGAAAAACAGGGTTAGGTTCCTGCAAGCCTCTGGTCACCTTGTGGACAACTGGTCAATACATAGCCTTGTCTTTATGTGTGTCTGTTTAAAGACACATGATATAATATATAATGTTGATTTATTAACTTTGAACTCACAGTCAGCAATACCATAACTCATAACGGAAAGAGGTTTACCTAATGCATGGTTTTTCTCTGTAATGTACATCATAGCCTTCTTATAGTTAGGAACAATACACAGCACTTCAACACGATGCTTGGAGGCCATTTTAAACAGCAAAATAACCCAGAGGAAGCACAAAAATGTGATCACTAAGTAGATCATGAAGTCACTTGTTTACAGTACAAGGACTAAAACAAGAAGGCTGAGAGCCACCTTGTTCAACCTCAGCTGGGAACGTGTGCACTGGGCCACTCTAATTTTGTGCTGCTCTGCACGTGTCTGCAAATGACCATGAAAACATCACAAGTGTTGATTTAGGGGTTACAGATACATTTCAGTGAGTAGGTAAGTTCACAAATCCACAAATAATAAGGATCAATTATATTTTGACATGTATCTCATGTAAAGATTTCTTTTTATTAACCTAACCACAATACCATTTTTTAACTTCATATTAGCAATAAAAATGGGTATTTTAAAACATTTGTCATTCATTAGTGACATTCAATGATGCCACTCATTCAATCATGACAATTAATATCACTCATTAATTCAAGCATTTATTAAGTGCCTACTGCATGCTTAATATTGGATGAGACAAAGATAGAGCAATAATTACCTAGTGTCCCATCTCAAATATTATAGTAATTTCAAATACATCACATCAAGGGTTTCTTTTAAATTTTCTAATGTATTTTTTAGGGCAAGATTCCCTGCCATGATGAGGCTCCATCCACTATAGTAATATAATATTATTAGGAAAGCATACTTTAATTCTTCACATCCTTAGCAAACCAGCCACTATACTGTTCACTTTTATACTTCTGCCTTTTGTATTGCTATATAAAAACCACACTAATGAAACTTTTTAGTTGTTTAATGTCTGCTTAGTAAATGTCCATTTGTAATGTGACTGAGATCCTGACTTACAATGGCAATTATAGTTTTCAAAGGCGGCAAAATACAAGAGTTCCAGCAACATGATTTATCCAGGATAATTACTTAAGATATGGCAGTAAAGTACTTTAAAATGTGAGGAAGTGGGGGCAATGAACTGAGAGTTTGGGGTTAGCAGATGCAAACTATTACATATAGACTGTATAAACAACAAGGTCCTACTGTATAGCACAGGGAATTACATTCAATATCCTGAGATAAACCATAATAGGAAAGAATACTAAAAAGAATGTATGTATGTGTATAACTGAGTCACTTTGCTGTACAGTGGAAATTAACACGTAAATCAACTATACTTCAATTAAAAATAAATTAAAAAAAGAAAAAAGAAAATATGAGGAAAGAAAGTTTTCTACTGACAATCTTGATGGCACTCCTCTTAAAGCACCCTGGATCCAATTTTTAGGTTATCAGTATATGAATGGCTAGATCTACAGAGAATGGGAAACATGTTAACTGGTACACACACCAAGACTGTTTCATTTTTTTTTTTTCTATTTTCAAATAAATTTCCTTTAAGCTTATTATTGCCAGAAACACCTTAACAGTATCATGGAACAATCATCCTTTTTTTATTTTTTTCAGTATGCGGGCCTCTCACTGCTGTGGCCTCTCCCGTTGCGGAGCACAGGCTCCAGATGTGCAGGCTCAGCGGCCATGGCTCACGGGTCCAGCCGCTCCGCGGCACGTGGGATCTTCCCGGACCGGGGCACGAACCCGTGTCCCCTGCATCGGCAGGCGGACTCTCAACCACTGCACCACCAGGGAAGCCCCAATCATCCTTTTTTGATGTTTCAAGTATTGGAAACCAAAAACATTCCTTTCTAAACAGTGAAAATTAAAGTCCTCAATCTAAACTCTCAATTTTAAATAACAATGACTATTATAATGAAAAATGCATAATTTCAAGTAATTGCATTTGGCCTATTATTCCTATTTCGTCATAGGAAAACTGCGCTGTGGGACTGCCATATTTGAGCATGCTAGTGTTTTTGTGTTCTAGACTCAAAAGTACTAGAGACTTGAAAATTGAGCAAGCCAGGAAATTCATGTTCAGATGTGAATAATTCAAAAATAAAACAATAGTTATGATATTGCTAATAAAAGTTTAAGGGCTTCCCTGGTGGCGCAGTGGTTGAGAGTCCACCTGCCGATGCAGGGGACATGGGTTCGTGCCCTCGTCCGGGAAGATCCCACATGCCGCGGAGCAGCTGGGCCCGTGAGCCATGGCCGCTGAGCCTGTGCGTCCGGAGCCTGTGCTACACAATGGGAGAGGCCACACAGTGAGAGGCCCGCGTAGCGCAAAAGAAAGTTTAATAATATTTCCCCAGTATGAACAGTGGATTTTTCCTTGTATTCTTAGCTGCAATACGTATTTCAGAAGAACCATTTCAATTGGCTTAGGATACAATAAAATCTTAAGCCCCAGACTCACTCAAAGCTCTTAAATAGAAAGTTCTTGCTTTTAACCTTTATTCTAAAAAATTAAATGAGGTTAAGTCGTTTCCAGTCTGGCATGTAAGAAGCTTAGAAGTCACTTCTTCATCCTAACAATAAAGAAAAAGCTGAATAAACTGAAAAATCAACAATTCAGGGTCAGAAGTTGGGAATGAATGGGTGGAGCACAGAAGATTTTTATGCAGTGAAAATACTCTGTATGATATTGTAATGATGGGATGGATACATGTCATTATACATTTGTCCAAATCCATAAATGTACAACACCAAGAGTGAACCCTAATGTAAACTATGGTCTTTGGAGAATTATGATTTGTCGATGCAGGTCACCATTTATAACAAATATATCAGTTTGGTGGGGAATGTTGACAATGGGGGGAGTCTATATATATATAGGGGCAGGGAGTATATGGGAAATCTCTATATCCTCCTCTCAATTTTGCTATGAACCTAAAACTTCTCTTTAAAAATTATCTTTAAAAAAATCAACAACTCAGGGAATTCCCTCGCAGTCCAGTGGTTAGGACTCTGTGCTTTCACTGCCAAGGGTGTGGGTTCAATCCCTGGTTGGGGAACTAAGATCCTGCAAGCCATGTGGTGTGGCCAAAAAAAAAAAATCAACTCTTCTTAGATCCATAATGGAAGTGAATTCACAGGGTCAACCACTGTTTCCCCACCTCCAAATTGGAGAGACCAACAGGTGAATGAAGAGAATCAACAACTTACCAGAGCATAAACCTATAAACAAAACCTCCATGGGAACCCATGCAGGAGTATAATGGATGAATTGCTAGAGGCTAACTACGGACAAGTCAGAAAGAAAAACTCCTAGGGGATTCAGTCATTAGGGGCCCTCACACTCCTGTGTTTTACCTGCTGAAACTCTACCAAATTCTCACAGTGACTATCAGAGAAAAATCTCTTCATGCTTCCAGCAGGGGGAGGAATAAAGAACCATTTTGAAATATAGTAGAGCATCCTGTTCTTAACAAGACCTGCCCTCAGGAGAAACAATATAACCAGAGCCTAACCTGCTGAAGTTTTGTCAGAACCTAACTGACTCGGAGGAAGGGAAATAGCCAACTCCAACCACAAAAGGCAGAAAAAGAGCAGGAGACAAAAATAAGAACAAAGAACAAGAGCAACAAATGGAAAACAATAACAGTAGATATCAACCAACTATAACAATAAAACTTTTTGCCTTTTTTGTTTTTTTTCCAATTTTATTAAGAAATAATTGACATATCACTGTATAAGTTTAAGGCATGTAGCATGATGATTTGATATACATATATTGTGAAATGATTACAACAATAGTTTCAGTTAACATTGATCTTCTCATATATATACAAGGGAAAAAAAGAAGAAAAAATTAAAAAAATTTTTCTCCTTGTGGTGAGAACTCTTAGGATTTACTCTCTCAACTTTTC
Source organism: Monodon monoceros (assembly GCF_005190385.1). Taxonomy (NCBI): domain Eukaryota; kingdom Metazoa; phylum Chordata; class Mammalia; order Artiodactyla; family Monodontidae; genus Monodon; species Monodon monoceros. The sequence goes on along the minus strand of NW_021703772.1, from coordinate 50,416,034 downwards.
TGTATAACATACAGCAGTGTTAGCTGTAGTCACTTTGATGTCAATGGTCTAAATTCAACAATTAAAAGATACAGATTGTCAGAGTGGATCAAAAATTAAGACCCAACCATATGTTGTCTACAAGAAGTCAAGGGTTTTTTTTCTTTTTGAGATAGTGATTTTATTTCCTTTGGATATATACCCAGAAGTGGGATTTCTGGGTCATATGGTAGTTCTATTTTTAATTTTTGGAGGAACCTCCATACTGTTTTTCCATAGTGACCACACCAATTTACATTCCCACCAACAGAGTACAGGGCTCCCTTTTTCTCCACATCTCCACCAACATCTGTTATGTTTTGACTTTTTTTCTTTCAGTTTTATTGAGATATAATTGACATACCACACTGCATAATCTTAAGGTGTACAGCGTAATGACTTATAAAAAACCCACTTTAAATATAAAGTCTACATAGATCGAAAGTAAAGGGATGAAGAAAAATATATCATTCTAATACCAATCAAAATAAATCAGGAGTAGCTATATTAATTTTGGACAAAGCAGGCTTCAGAGTAAGGAAAGTTATCAGGGATAAAGAAGGGCATTGCATAATGTTAAAGGGGTCAATTCTCCAATAAAATATGACAATCTTTCACATATATGCACCTAACAATGGAGCATCAAAATACATATGGCAAAAAAAATGGTAAAACTGGAAAGGGAAATAAACACATAAGCTATTGTAGTTGGAGACTTCAACACTCCCCCTATCAGAAATGGACAGATCCAGCAGGCAGAACATCAGTAAGAACATAGTTGGACTTAATACCACACATCAGTCAACTAGATATAATGAACGTCTATAGACTATTTCATCCAATAACAGCAGAATACACATTCTTCTCTAGCTCACATGGAACATTCATCAAGATAGAACACATTCTGGGCCATGACACACACCGTAACAAATTTAAAACAATAGAAATCACACAGTGTATGCTCTCAGACCACAAAAGAATTATACTAGAAATCAGTAACAGAAAAATAACTGGAAGATCCTTAAATATGTGGAGATTAAACAACACACTTCTAAATAACACATGGGTCAAAAAAGAAATCAAGAAAAAAGTTTTAATATTTTGAACTAAATGAAAATGCAAACACAAATCATAAAAATTTGTGGGGTACTGTGAAAGCAGTACTTTGAAGGAAGTTTATAGCATTGAATGTATACAGAGTTGGCCCTTGAACAACACTGGTCTGAACTGCACTTATATGCAGATTTTTAAATTAATTTTTATTGGAATATAGTTGCTTTCCAATGTTGTGTTAGCCTCCACTGCACAACAAAATGAATCAGCCATACACATACAGATATCCCCTCCCTTTTGGACTTCCTTCCCATTTAGGTTATCCCAGTGCATTAGGTAGAGTTCCCTGTACTATACAGTATGTTCCCATCTGTTGTCTATTTTATACATAGTATTAATATATGCATATTTTAAAATACATACTATGGTACTAAATGATCCACAGTTGGTTGAATCCATAGATGCAGAACTGCATGTAAGGAAAAGAAGGCCAACTATAAAATTATACCAGATTTTCAACTGCTTGGAGGGTGGGCGCCTCTAATCCCCCCATTGTTCAAGGGTCAACTGTGTTAGAAAAGATTATCTAAAAATCAATCACCTAAGATTCTGCCTTAGAAAACTAGAAAAAGAGCAAATTAAATCCAAAGTAAGCAGATGAAAATAATAAAAATTACAGCAGAAATCACTGAAAAAAGGAAATAGAGGGGAAAAAAAAAAACAAACGTGTTCTTTAAAACAATCAGTAAAATCCCTAAGGACCTAGCAAGGCTAACTAAGAAAAAAAGAGAAGACACAAATTAATAATATCAGAAATAAAAGAGGGGACATTACTACAGATCCTGCAGATGTAGAAAGGTTAATAAAAGAATACTGTGTACAATTCTATGCCCACAAATTTGGTAACCTATATGAAGTGAACCATTCCTTGAAAGACACAATTTGACAAAACTTACAAAGAGAAAAGAGACAACCTGAATAAGCCTATACCTATTAAAGAAATTAATTCAATAATTAACAACCTTATAAAATAGAAAGCACCAGGCTCAGAGAGGTTCACTGGCAAATTCTATCAAACATTTAAGGAAGAAATTATACGATTTCTATACAATCTCTCTCAGAAAATAGAAGAGAAAATCAACTAACTCATTCTTTGAAGCCAGTGTTACCATAATACAAAAACCAGACAAAAACATTATAAGAAAAATACAGACCAACATTTCTCATGAACATAAATATAAAAGTCCTCAATAAAATATTAGAAAATCAAATTCAACAATGTGCAAGAAGAATTATATATTATAACCAAGTGTGATTTATCCCAGGTAGGTTGGTTCAATATTTAAAATCAAATAAGTAAAGGTAAAAAGTATAAGAGTGAAGAGTACAAAGTAGAAGTAAGAATTAAAAGGTGAAAGTAAAAGTGTAAAATAAGGTGAAAATTAAAAGGTGAAAGCAAAAGTTAAAGTGGAAAGAGTAAAAATAAAAAGTAAGAGTGAAAGGTTAGAAGTAAAAATAAAAAGTAAAAGGTGAAAGTAAAAAGCGAAAGTAGAAGCAAGGTGAAAAGAAAGAGCGAGACGTTAAAAATAAAAGTGAAAAGTAGAAGTAAAATGTGAAAGTGGACGTTTAAAGTGAAAAGTGAAAGTAAAAAGGTAAAGGAGAAAATACAAGTGAAAAGTGAAAAATAAAAGTTGAAAGCAAATGTTAAAAGTAAATGCGGACTCCCCTGGTGGTCTGGTGGTTAAGACTCCACCCTTCCACTGTAGTGGGTGCGGGTTCCATCCCTGGTCAGGGAAGTTCCACATGCCGGGAGGTGCAACAACAACAACAAAAAAAAGTGAAAGCAAAAAGTAAGAGCTCCTTAGAAGTAAAAAGCTACCTAGAAGTAAGTTAGAAGTAAAAAATGTGATCCATCACCTCAATAGGCTAAAGAAAAATCACATGATCATGTCAATAGATGCTGAAAAATAATTTTTTATATCCACATCCATAATGATAAAACTTCTCAGTAAGCTAAGAATAGAGGTGAACTTCCTCAATTTGATATATACATATACACAAAAAACCCTATGGCTAACATTACATTTAATGATGAGACATGAAGCTTTCCCACTAAGATCAGGAGTAAGGCAAGGATGTTCCCTCTCACCACTGCTTTTCAACATTGTAGTGGAAGTCCTAGCTAATGCAGTAAGAAAAGGATATAGAAGGCATACAGACTGGGAAGGGAGAAATAAAACTGTTTTTGTTCATAGGTGACATGATCATCTGTGTGGAAAATTCTAAGGAATCAACAATAACAAAAAATCCTTATAAGAAAATGCCTATAAACAATTATCATAAGGTTGCAGGATACAAAGTTAATACACAAAAGTCAATCACTTTCCTACACAGGTACACCTCGTTTCATTGCACTTTGCAGATATCATATTTTTAAATTGAAAGTTTGTGGTATTAAAATACTTTATTGCTAAAGAAATGGCAATTTCTTTAGAATATTGCATAAACTTAGTTGATAAAGCAGCAACAGGGTTTGAGAGGATTGACTCCAATTTTGAAAGTTCTACTGTGTGTAAAAAGCTAACAAACAGCACTGCATGTTACAGAGAAACCATTCATGAAAAAGGAAGAGTCAATCGATGCAGCAAACTTTACTCTTGTTTTCTTTTAAGAAATTTTCACAGCCACCCCAACCTTTAGCAACCACCACTCTAGTCAATCAACAGCCATCAACTCTGAGGCAAGATCCCCCACCAGCAAAAAGCTTACAACTCACTGAAGAGCTCAGCTGAGGGTTAGAATTTTTTTAGCAATAAAATATTTTTAGCGAAGGTATATGTACATTTTTTAAGATATGATGCTATTACACACTTAATAGAGTATAAGTATACAGTATACTACAGTATAGTATAAACATAACCTTTATATGCACTTGGAAACCAAACAACTCATGTGACTCACTTTATTGCATATTTACTTTATTGCAGTGGTCTGCAATTGAACCTGTAATATCTCTGAGGTATGCCTGTGTACCAGTAATGAACAAGTGGAATGTGAAATTAAAAAACACAACACCACTTACATTAGCACCATTCCAAATAAAATACTTATGTAGAATCTAACAAAATATGTATAAGACCTATAAGAAGAAAATGACAAAACTGAAAAACTACGAAACTGTAAAACTCTACTCTTTTCTACCTGTCCTGTCTACCTGTCCAACTTTACTTTCACTCTTTTTGATCCTTTCCACCTTCATTCTCACCCACATACTATACACTCTGACCATATGCAACTAATGCAACTGAAAGGTTGTACCATTTTTTATGTCTCTATGCCTTTGCACACACTATTCTAATAAGCTCTCACCAATAGTGACTGTTATTACCTATTATAAAGGACTATAGAAATATTAATATGCCCACTTCATGAAGAATAAAAATACAGAAGCTTAATTAATACAAGAAGTAAAGTATGTCAGAGTGATCTGAAGCACTCACAAAGGCAGGACCCTCTTCATCCTGAAACTGCTCTTGTCAGGGTCATCGATGGACTCTATCCTAAGGTCCCTTTTCTGCCCTCCATTTGCTTGACCTCTCGGTAGCACTGATCACTGTCCAGCTTCAACGACACTACATTCTCCTGGTCTTCCCCTTCCTCACTAGTCTGCCTAACTAATCTGCTTGCTTCTCTCCTACTTGACCTCTAAACATTAAATGTAACCCAGGACTCCATTCTCAGCCCTCTTGTCCTCTGCTTTTCTCCACCTATGTTCACTTGTTGGACAATCTTATGTGTTCCCATGGTTTCAGATACCATCTGTCAATGACTCCCACATTTGGGTCACCAGCTCCTTCTCTTCTAGGCTCCAGATTCATTTATCCAATTGCCTATTTGACATTTTCTTTTGGAGATATTAAAAGCATTTCAAACTTTACATAATCAGAACAAAGCTTTCTGTCTACCCGCCCCCCTGCAAAAAATTTCTGTTCCTTCCATATCTTTTCATCTCAGTAAAATGGCCCCACAGTTGCTTATACCAAAAACCTAGGAATAGTCTTTAATGCCTTTGTTTGCCTCCCCTTCTATATCCAATTCATCAGGAAGTCTTATTGATACTACTTCCAAAATATATCCTGACTTCTCCTCCTTCAGCTCCCCTGGTACTATCCTATTTCCAAATTTTAGCATCTCCTGCCTAGATAGCCAAACAGCCTCCTAGCTGGACGCCATGTCTATACTCTTGTTCTTCCACAATTTGTTATTCATAGAGTAGTAGAAGTGATCTTTACAAAGTGTAAATTAAATGTCACTCTCTGGCTGAAGAATCCCTCAATCACACCCCATTTCACTTAGAATAAAATGAAACCCTTCCCATGATCTACAACAATCTTGGTGATGTAACCCCTGCCAATTTCTCAAGCTCATCTGGCACTGCTCTCCCTCTTGCCCCCTACCCTCCAGCCACACTGGTCTTCTTTCTGTTCTATGAACTCCTCAAAATCATTCTCCACCTTTAGGCCTTTGCACTTTCTGTTGCCTCTACCTAGAATATTGTCCCCCAGCTATCTGTGTGATTGGCTCCCTCTTGTCATTTAAATCTCAATTTGAACATCACCTATAAAAGCCAGTTCTTGAAAATCTTGCTGCTCTTATTTACAACAAGTCTCGTTTAAGTGATTGTGTGTATGGTGATTCTATAAAATAAAACAGGGAACACCTGAGGAGGACACAGTTTTGGAGAAAATGAGTTCAATTCAGAACATGTTGAGTTTGAGATAGAATGCCACCAGGCATTTGAATGGAAGGGAAAGAGATATGATTGAACATGTACTTACCAGTGCAGAGGGGGCAGCAGAAGGCATGACAATAGGTAGGTTTGCCTCAGGAAATTAGAAAAGTTATAAAAGGACTGGTGGTAGAACACTATGAAATGATACCCATTCATTGATGAATATAGGAAATGGTTCCAAAAGGGCCTAGGGGATAAGAAGGAATAAGAAAACTAGTGAAGAATGCGTACACAAGGCAAAGGAGAAAGAGGTTTCCAGAAGAATGAAGTGATAAACTCCTATAAGAAATTGAAAGCGTAAATAAAACAAAAAGCGTTCAATGTTTTTGGAAATGATTGATCATTGATGGCCTGGGCTAGAGCGTCAAGCTGAACTGCAATAGGTGAGAGAGAAAGAGTGTAGGTGATGATACTCGCCTGCTTCTTTTATCAAATGTCTCCTTCACCAGACTTTAAGCCCCATGAGGGTAGAGCCCAATCTTTCCAGTATAGTCATGTTTTCCGGAACTCACTACAGTGTGAGGCACCATAGGATACACCGCTACCCTCAAAAGCACTTACTCAGTGAATGAATGAAAGGGAGCAGCTGGTGGAGGAGCAGGGATAAGGAGAAGAAAGGAGAGAGAAATGGAGAAAGGAAGGGAAAAGAGGGAAAGAGAAAGCCAAACAAGGAAAGATGCAGCAGTGGGCAGATGGAATCTAATTGTTTTCAAGATTAGAACATATTGAGCATATTTATATGTGGAGGCAAAAATAACCCAATAGGGAGAGTTTTCGGACACAGGAACGAGAAAGACAAATAGAAAGAGAAACCTCAGTGAGAGGGTAGGAGATGGGCTCAGAAACCAGAGGAAGGATGAATTTTATATTGATAATACAATGAAAATTAAGTTTCAGTAAGACCAGCAGAATGCCATTGATAAGTAAAGGGTGACTTTTAATTATTTCATTATACTAGTTTCCTACTGATTTAATCATGCAATTATGAGAAATAGCTATTATTTATATCTGATTTTAAATTCCTGATGAAATTCTTAATAACCCAGTTATCATTTATACTTGTTCCATCAGAATTTTAATTTTTAGAAAAACTTCCTACTTTAGCCATAAAACATATAAGACCAAGAATAAAGAACAAATATGCTTAATTTTCACATAAAATAAATGGCTGAATCTCAAATTAAAAAAAAAAAATTGTTCTGACTTGCCAGTTTCAGAACCAATAGAGGGAGACAGAAGAAACTGAGAAATAAGGTTCGTTGTTTGTTACAAAAAAGATTCCAGTCTAAGTCTCATCTATTTTAGTCCATGTCTTTTCAGGAATGTAAACTTCTCCCCACCTCCAGAAAAAAAAAAAAAAGGAAGAAAAGAAACTGAACAGTTACTAAACTCTACTTCAGCATTGTTCTAATATAGCCAAATTTCTTGTTTACCGAAATTGAACTGTCCTAACATTTGTCCTGTATGTTCCTACTTAAAGCTCTACTGATTTCTTTGTGCGTTCCAAAACCTTATTTTGGCCTCACCCCTAACCCAAGGAAACAAACCTGAGTTTTACTTAATTTGAATCTTAGTTAAAGACAGGCAAGAAATACAAATTTATTTTATGCTTTAAAAACTTGGTGCCTGGGGCTTCCCTGGTGGTACAGTGGTTAAGAATCCACCTGCCAATGCAAGGGACACGGGTTTGAGCACTGGTCTGGGAAGATCCCACATGCTGTGGAGCAACTAAGCCCGTGTGCCACAACTACTGAGCCTGCACTCTAGAGCCCGTGAGCCACAACTACTGAAGCCCGTGTGCCATAACTCCTGAAGCCTGTGTGCATAGAGCTCGTGCTCTGCAACGAGAGAAGCCACCACAATGAGAAGCCCACACACCGCAACAAAGAGTAGCCCCCGCTTGTGGCAACTAGAGAAAGCCCGCGCACAGCAACGAAGGCCCAATGCAGCCAAAAATAAATAAATAAATAAATAAATAAATTTTTTTTAAGATAAAATAAAAACGTGGTGCCTAACTAGGATCTAACATCAGATTCTTCATCTCTGTTTCATAGGGTATTTATCATGGCTGACCTCAGAGTTCCCCCTTTTGTAAGAAGATAGTGAGGCTCAGGACGTCAGTGACTTGACCACATGCCACTAGTTATCAACAAAATTAGGACTATCTCAGGTGTTCTGACTCCTCGCACCCTTCATTTCCCACTACCTGTGGGTGCCCTTTTAAAGTACTTGCAAATACATGTGGCTAAAAAATTGTGTTTCCAAGGAATAGTGTATCCCATCTGGTTCTTCTAAAATAAATTTTGAATTCCATTTTTCCTTCATCTCAATCGCACCTACTTTCACTCATTCAGAAGGTGGCATCCTGTTTGTTGATAATCAGAGCCCGTGTTCCCATTTTGCCTTCTGGGCACCTCTTCAATCCCACCCCCAACCCCCCAAACACACACATAAATGAAGTGCAGGGGCCTTCACACTCCAGGATCTCTTTTGACCAATGGGAGCCACTGGATGCATTTTTCCACCTTTTGCTCCACACCCATAATAGCCCTGAACACAGTCTCTCCTAGACTCAAGTAAATTTCTTTTCCCTTAAGCTCCAGGAATAGTCTCTTGCATCTCTGAAACCATCGTTCCTTCTAATTCTTGTTTCTTTACAGAGTTGAAGTTAGGTTGCTGTGGTTCTCCTAGAGAGGAGAATGAAGAAGGGAAAAAAAGCAGGGAATGTAATGCTTATAAAAGCCTGACACGCGAGAGATGGGGCAGTGACCAGCTGTGACACAACAAAAAAACATCCTTTACTTACATTTCTCATCACACTGAAGGAAAAATAGAGACTCTGACAACACTTCTTTAAAATTTCCTTTAAATCCTTTTACATCCATTAGAACTTTCCCTGGTCTTCTCTCCTCAAACTTCTTTGGTAAAACTTCTCCGCCCAGCCGGACTTCAAAAGTTCAAACCCTCCCCCTCTTCAATTTTGATAACACTCTCATCTTAACTTTTTTTCTTAAAGTCCCTTCCCTCCACTTCCTGCCCTTTTGGCACTAACTCTGTGCCCCTTCTCCAAATCTCCCCCGTAAACAACAATAACAATTTCAGAAGTTTTCTAGGAGTGAAAGTACCTTAGGATACACAGAATGAGTCAGGATTCGTATTAGCGCAGTGGTTCTCAAAGTGTTGTCCCTGCGGCAGCATCAACGAGCACTGGAACTTGACAGAGACAGAAATGCTCAGGTCCCAACCGAAACCTACTTAGAAATGCCGGGGGTAGGGCCCAGCGAGCTCTTTTCACAAGCCCTCCAGGTGTTTCTGATGTGAGCTAAATTTTGAGCATATAATAGTCATCATGGTCACCTGGTTCTCATTCAACAAACACAATGAGTATAGATCAGAACCCCCATGGAGCATTTAAGACCAAACCCCTAGAGACCAGTCTCAATTGCACTATGATGGGGCCCAGAGTTTCTAGGTGATTTTACTGTTTGGCCAAGGTGCTGAAACATTGCAGTATCCTCAAATAAGAACTAACTAGGGAAACAATTTTTTACAGTTGTGGAGGGTTTCAGGAGTGGGGGAGAAAAGGGATGGTGCTGGTTTCCTGGTTTAAGTTCAAAATATTTAGCTATCTTTATAACTTTAATTCTAAAGTAGTCATTAACATAAGTATGCAGCAAGACTGCATGTCCCATTTTTTAAATCTTGCTTCAATAAAATATATAAACGATCATTAGAATTTCTGAGCACATGTGATAGAACTGCTTAAAGTAAGTAAAACTATTCCGAGCATTGTGGACACCTAGATTGGCAACAGAGCACTTGTGGTTCATTGATGGCTGGCTGGGTGCCCTCCACCTTAACAAATTTAGCAACCCTTCAGGTTGGTGCCCTGGCCAACTGGCCTTCTCACACCCTCCTCTCAGCCCCCAATCCTTTGGAACACAACTACAATTCTGCTAATGTCTTCAAACAAAGGCATCATTTTATTCAGCTTTTATTAATAGCAGCAAGTGTTAGAGACTTTGTAGACTGAACCCCGTGGGGAAAAAGTTAGAGACCAGGTGTGGATTTAAGCATTATGCCACCTCATCAGTCCATTTTTCCACTTTCTTTTCATAAGGACCAAAATAGACAATGTAAAAAATACCAATTGCAATATTCCAAATGGAAATAAGACACTGCTTTGGGAGTTCACTAGTGAAGTTTATGTTTAGATAAAATAACAAAGAACCACACAAATCTCTACCTTTTCTGGCTTAATCTGCCTCCATTACTGCCAGCTGATTTGATTTGGGGATTTTTTTTTTTTCTTTCAATTTAAGTAATCACCTGGCATGTAGCTAGAAATAGTATAAACTTTTTGTTTCAAGAAACTTAAAAGTTGACCCATGTATTCAATTTTTAGTACTTTTATCTTGGTTGCATGAATTACCCTGATTAGAAAATCAATTGCAACACAATTAGCCAAAAATCCCGTGTGTTATCTGGTTACCCCATGAACAATGGCCAAGCTGAAGTTCAGGGAAAATTACCAAAAACATGTGGTATTTATAGGGAATTTGAGCACCAGCTTGTCTCTATGCCCAACGACAATAAAACACTTTAAATATCTATTCTGTGCTTGCAGTAGGTTAAATGAGCATGAAGGAAATACATAAGACGAGCACTGTGTCTATCCTCCAAGAGAAAGCACATCTGTTCTTTTGCTCACGATAAACAGTGCTGGGAGTGGATACTCACTGCAGAAAGCTACCTGCTGAGAATTCCATAAAATCTTGAACCTTGTCTTTGAAGTTATTTGCAAAACTCAGGGAAAACAGAAGTTGGGAGAAACACCGTAGAGAGATGGAACTTGAACTCTCCCCCCTGCAAACTACTGATGTGCAGAGCATGAAAGTAGCTGGGCAAGACATGGGCAAATTTGCATGAGGCGATTCCAGCCCCCTTCTGAGCTTCCAAGTGATTGACAACTGTCAGAGAACCCAGAAGGACTTAACCAAAGAAAGGCCCACTGGCAGGAGATAAAAACACACTGTGGTAGTAGAGAGACCAGCCAGGGAGCATGGCCGCTGCAACTAGTGGATCACCAGAGGGACAGAGAGCTTCTAGGCCATGGTGGTGGCAGATCCCAGTCCTCAACCTGCCCAGGCGAGGCGGCCTCTTGGCTGAGGTGGCCCCAAGGCAGGGATCGCCATTAGACCCGTAAAATTAAAGCAGCAAAGTCCGCTCCAGCCACGTTTCTGAGGCTCAGCCAAAGGGCCTGCAAACCCTAAGATGATGCTTTTTGGTTTCTTAGAATAGACCAAATGTACACAGAAACCTCCAAGATCGAGTGATTCCTCCTCCCCTTTGAGTCATTATTACTAATAAAATTCTAATTCTAAGGAACTACAAAAGAGTAAAACTTGGAATTTAAAATATGACAGGCTTTTAAAGAACCTCTGCTGAAGGTAGATAACACCGTCAGCCCGGGAAGGCGAAACATGACTTCTTCCTTAACGCTTAGCTGTTTTCCAAGGAGTCTGCTGATTCGACAGCTATATTGAGCCAAAGTTAAAACTGGACTTTCTCTGCTTAAAATTACATGATTTTTGAATACAGAAAAGATGATTATCTAAATCTTGGTAGAATTTAAGGGCCAAAAGCAGGATACAGAGGAGGCAATGCTGAAGTGAATCTTGGAAGACGTGCGTAAACTAGTCACATTATCAAAGGGCAGGATTGCTGGACCCAGAGAGGCAGCAAAATGTAAAACCCTGAAACTTCAGCAGAGAAAAGTAAAAATATTTTGTGGCCACAAAAAGACCTTTAAGATGCTGATTATATATTGTATCATAAAAATAAAACCTACAGATTGTAGTTCACAATGTGAAAAATACAAATATAGACAATTAAAAACTCACAAAAATAGGCAACACTTACAAACTTCACCAGTAGTCAGATAGCACGTTCAGTGTTTTCCAGGCATCATCTCACTTGAACGTTTAGTAGTCCTGTAGGGTAGGTAATGGTATTACTCTCCCTTTAGAGATGAAAAAGCTGAAATCTGACAGAGCTCACCCTCCTGACCATGACATGATTATATGGCCTCATCGTTATAAACTCCTCCAAGGATAACCAGTGTACTAAGATTCCCAAAGATGTTTATCACCAAAGCACATGTAGTATGAGAATTAATTTCTCGGCACAAGTTGTAAAAGTGAATGCTTGGGCTCTCAGATCCCTCTATTTTTCACCACTTTTTTCTGGTACTTTACAATTTTTGATGATTTTTTTGTGTGTGTGTGGTACGCGGGCCTCTCACTGTTGTGGCCCCTCCCGTTACGGAGCACAGGCTCCGGACGCGCAGGCTCAGCGGCCATGGCTCACGGGCCCAGCCGCTCTGCGGCATGTAGGATCTTCCCGGACCGGGGCACGAACCCGTGTACCCTGCATCGGCAGGCGGACTCTTAACCACTCTGCCACCAGGGAAACCCAATTTTTGATGATTTAATGCATTATTTTTTCCTCTGCATCTTTCTCAAATCATTTTCAGACTGCCAACTATACTTTTTGAATCAGTATATTTGGCTTGACAGAAATGGGAACCAGAAAAAAAGATGTTTTGATGTTCTAGCATTTTTTTAACATTTTTTTTTAAAGCAACTGTAATCATTATACGGTAACTTTGAGTCCTGCTTTATTCATTTAAATTATAACATAAGAATTTCTTGCATTATTAAACACTCTTACAAAAACATTTGAATAGTTGATAGTATTCTCACAATTAACTAAATCATAGGCCTTTTAACCAATTCTGTCATGTGACAGACATAAAGCTACATTTGAAGTATAAAATTTACCTTAGCTCTAGAGATCTAGAAACTAATCAGAGGGTACTGCTGTCAGAGTTGGTACCTAAAAGACTATTGCAATCAGTAAATTATATAGCCTGTCACACTTGATCAATTTTTACCATATTAACAGTGATTACATGTTTCTCCTGTTTCACTGGGAAATCAAATCATTGACTACAGCTGGCAATATTTTATTTTACATGGAACACGGCAGCTGGAGGAACGCCAGGCTAGCCTTGAAGAGGGCTTTAATGGATGCAAACATTTAGGGGCAATGTCTTGTGCTGGCTGAATTTCTTTCTTTGCTAACCTTCTACTTGGTGTCTGAATATTTTCAGAAGTACACACAAGAGTTACATACCCTTCACCGAGGCCCAAGGAGAACCCAGGAGCCCAACAAGCTTTACCCCAAGAATACAAAACAACCCTCTGACCATCCAGGATACGTCATAGGTACTTCTTAACAGCGGTGTTTGGAAACTCATTTGATCCCCTCAGGTTTTACAGCTGTTTCAAATCAGTAAGTAAGGACAATAACTTCAGAGAACATACTTTGAATACCAGTAATTCTTGCTGCAGGATTTTTATAAGCAAGAATGAAATAAAAATGAGAAGAGAAAAAGAGAAATAAAAACTTTTCCTACCACTTTGGTTTATAAACTCTTCCTGACATGCACCATGTTTTACCTGAATCAGTTGATTAAACAAAGAAAGGTTTATGTGTGAGTGAGAGAGATGCAGATTTATCAATATCATGTTTATTCATTCAGGAATATTAACATGTAGTTGCAATTGTTTTGTTATTAGAAAGAAATATCAAACCCATTCTACCCACATAATCCACAAAATTTGAATCAACACGTTGTATAATTTATAATTTTTCCTAAAGTTGATTCATTTTCATTGGGCACTGTAAGAAAACGAAAAAAAAAAAAGATCATAGGAAACATTCTCTAGGACATATCCTTGATTTACTAAAAATAGAGACAGACACAAAGAACCCAATCTTACTACAGCTGCTTTTTACTGCACACAACAAAGAATGCTGCTGTCTACAGTAAAGGCACACTTGAAGAAACAAAAATAGCCTTTAAAAAATTAAGTTATTACGGGTTTCCCTGGTGGTGCAGTGGTTGAGCCCGCCTGCCAATTCAGGGGACACGGGTTCGTGCCCCGGTGCGGGAGGATCCCACATGCCGCGGAGCGGCTGGGCCTGTGAGCAATGGCCGCTGAGCCTGCACGTCCGGAGCCTGTGCTCCGCGACGGGAGAAGCCACAACAGTGAGAGGCCCGCATACAGCAAAAAAAAAAAAAAAAAAAAAAAGTTATTACAATATGTCAGACTTGAATCTTTAAAACACAATTGAGGATCAACTGGAATCAGCTGATGAAAATATTTTTATTCTAATAAATAGCCATATACATTTACACACACACATACATATACACTTCTCACAAGTCTAGCCTTCTATGTTAATTTTAAAACTTTGATGTCAGCATTTTAATGCTTGTATATATTTTCACTATGTGCATGTCAACATAAGAATGATTGGAGGGGAAACACTGTCGCTCTCTGGAAAGAAGCTGAGGGTGGTCAGGAAGGCCTCTTTGAAGAGGAGTCACTTGAACAAAGATCTCAATGAAGTGAGGAGGCCAACCATGAGGAAATCTATGGAAGAATATTCCAGACAGGCAAAGCCTTTGCAACTGACATCTTCATCCCCATTTTACAGAGGAGAAAATTAATACTCAGAGAAGTTGAGTAACTCATTAATAAATGGCAAAGTTGGAACTCAAAGCCATATCTTGGAAGACTAAATTTTATGCTCTTTTTGTATGACCACAAAACATTCATATTTTAAAATTTTCACCTGATGGAAGAATAACCCAATACCTATATGTGGACTTCGAATTTAAACATGTACCTTATTGAGAGGAGCTTCAAGATGGCGGAAGAGTAAGACGCCGTGATCACCTTCCTCTCCACAAATACATCAGAAATACATCTACATGTGGAACAGCTCCTATAGAACACCCACTGAACACTGGCAGAAGACCTCAGACCTCCCAAAAGGCAAGAAACTCCAAACGTACCTGGGTAGGGCAAAAGGAAAAAGAATAAACAGAGACAAAAGAATAGGGACAGGACCTGCACCAGTGGGAGAGAGCTGTGAAGGAGGAAATGTTTCCACACACTAGGAAGCCCCTTCGCGGGCAGAGACTGCGGGTGGCTGAGGGGGGAAGCTTCGGAGCCGCGGAGGAGAGCGCAGCAACAGGGGTGCTGAGGGCAAAGCAGAGAGATTCCCGCACAGAGGATCGGTGCCGACCAGTACTCAGCAGCCTGAGAGGCTTGTCTGCTCACCCGCCGGGGTGGGCGGGGGCTGGGAGCTGAGGCTCGGGCTTCGGTCGGATCCCAGGGAGAGGACTGGGGTTGGCGGCGTGAACACAGCCTGAAGGGGGCTAGTGTGCCGCGGCTAGCCAGGAGGGAGTCCGGGGAAAAGTCTGGAGCTGCAGAAGGGGCAAGAGACTTTTTCTTACCTCTATGTTTCCTGGTGCGCGAGGAGATTAACAGCACCACTTAAAGGAGCTCCAGAGACAGGCGCGACCCACGGCTATCAGCGCAGACCCCAGAGAAGGGCATGGGACGCTAAGGCTGCTGCCGCCGTCACCAAGAAGCCTGTGTGTGAGCACAGGTCACTCTCCACACCTCCCCTCCCAGGAGCCTGTGCAGTCCGCCACTGCCAGGGTCCCGTGATCCAGGGACAATTTCCCCAGGAGAACGCACGGCGCGCCTCAGGCTGGTGCAACATCATGCCGACCTCTGCCGCCGCAGGCTCGCCCCGCATTCCGTACCCCTCCCTCCCCCTGGCCTGAGTGAGCCAGAGCCCCCGAATCAGCTGCTCCTTTAACCCCGTACTGTCTGAGCAAAGAACAGACGCCCTCAGGTGACCTACACGCAGAGGCGGGGCCAAATCCAAAGCTGAACCCCGGAAGCTGTGTGAACAAAGAAGAGAAAGGGAAATTTCTTCCAGCAGCCTCAGGGGCAGCAAATTAAATCTCCACAATCAATTTGATGTACCCTGCATCTGTGGAATACCTGAATAGACAACGAATCATCCCAAATGGAGGAGGTGGACTTGGGGAGCAAAGATATATATATTTTTTCCCTTTTTCTCTTTTTGTGAGTATGTATGTGTATGCTTCTGTGTGTGATTTTGTCTGTACAGCTTTGCTTTTACCATTTGTCCTAGGGTTCTGTCCTTTTGTTTTTTACTTAAAAATGTTTTTTCTTAATTATTATTAATATTATTATTTATTTATTTATTTTGCGGTACGCGGGCCTCTCAATGCTGTGGTCTCTCCCATTGCGGAGTACAGGCTCCGGATGCGCAGGCTTAGCGGCCATGGCTAACGGGCCCAGCTGCTCCGCAGCATGTGGGATCCTCCTGGACCAGGGCACGAACCCGAGTCCCCTGCATCAGCAGGCGGACTCTCAACCACTGTGCCACCAGGGAAGCCCCCTTAATAATTATTTTTTACTTTTTATTTTAATAACTTTTTAAAATTTAATTTTATTTTATTTTATCTCCTTCCTTTCTTTCTTCCTTCCCTCCTTCCTTCCTTCCTCCCTCCCTCCCTCCCTCCCTTTCTTTCTTTCTTTCTATTTTTTCTCCCTTTTATTCTGTGCCATGTGGATGAAAGGCTCTTGGTGCTCCAGCCAGGCATCAGGGTTGTGCCTCTGAGGTGGGAGAGCCAACTTCAGGACACTGGTCCACAAGAGACCTCCCAGCTCCACGTAATATCAAACGGCTAAAATCTCCCGGAGATCTCTATCTCAATGCCAAGACCCAGCTTCACTCAACAACCAACAAGCTACAGTGCTGGAAACCCTATGCCAAACAACTAGCAAGACAGGAACACAGGCCCACCCATTAGCACAGAGGCTGCCTAAAATCATAAGGCCACAGACACCCCACAACACACCACCAGACATGTACCTGCCCACCAGAAAGACAAGATCCAGCTTCATCCACCAGAACACAGGCACTAGTCCCCTCCACCTGGAAGCCTACACAACCCACTGAACCAACTTTAGCCACTGGGGACAGACACCAAAAATAACAGGAACTACGAACCTGCAGCCTGCAAAAAGGAGACCCCAAACGCAGTAAGTTAAGCAAAATGGGAGGACAGAGAAACACACAGCAGATGAAGGAGCAAGGCAAAAACCCACCAGACCTAACAAATGATGAGGAAATAGGCAGTCTACCTGAAAAAGAATTCAGAATAATGACAGTAAAGATGATCCAAAATCTTGGAAATAGAATGGAGAAAATACAAGAAACGTTTAACAAGGACCTAAAAGAAATAAAGAGCAAACAAACAGAGATGAACAACACAATAAATGAAATTAAAAATTCTCTAGAAGGGCTCAATAGCAGACTAACTGAGGCAGAAAAACGGATAAGTGACCTGGAAGATAAAATAGTGGAAATAACTACTGCAGAGCAGAACAAAGAAAAAAGAATGAAAAGAACTGAGGACAGTCTCAGAGACCTCTGGGACAACATTAAACGCACCAACATTCGAATTGTAGGGGTCACAGAAAAGAGAAAAAGAAAGGGACTGAGAAAATATTTGAAGAAATTATAGTTGAAAACTTCCCGAATATGGGAAAGGAAATAGTTAATCAAGTCCAGGAAGCACAGAGAGTCCCATACAGGATAAATCTAAGGAGAAACACACCAAGACACATATTAATCAAACTATCAAAAATTAAATACAGAGAAAAAATATTAAAAGCAGCAAGGGAAAAACAACAAATAAAACACAGGGGAATCCCCATAAGGTTAACAGCTGATCTTTCAGCAGAAACTCTGCAAGCCAGAAGGGGGTAGCAGGACATATTTAAAGTGATGAAGGAGAAAAACCTACAACCAAGATTACTCTACCCAGCAAGGATCTCATTCAGATTTGATGGAGAAATTAAAACCTTTACAGACAAGCAAAAGCTAGGAGAATTTAGCACCACCAAACCAGCTTTACAAAAAATGCTAAAGGAACTTCTCTAGGAAGGAAACACAAGAGAAGGAAAAGACCTACAATAACAAACCCAAAACAATTAAGAAAATGGGAATAGGAACATACATATCAATAATTACCTTAAATGTAAATGGATTAAATGCTCCAACCAAAAGACATAGACTGGCTGAATGGATACAAAGACAAGACCCGTATATATGCTGTCTACAAGGGACCCACTTCAGACCTAGGGACACATACAGATTGAAAGTGAGGGGATGGAAAAAGATATTCCATGCAAATGGAAATCAAAAGAAAGCTGAAGTAGCAATTCTCATATCAGACAAAATAGACTTTAAAATAAAGACTATTACAAGAGACAAAGAAGGACACTACATAATGATCAAGGGACCAACCCAAGAAGAAGATATAACAATTGTAAATATTTATGCACCCAACATAGGAGCACCTCAATACATAAGGCAAATACTAACAGCCATAAAAGGGGAAATCGACAGTAACACAATCATAGTAGAGGACTTTAACACCCCACTTTCACCAATGGACAGATCATCCAAAATGAAAATAAATAAGGAAACACAAGCTTTAAATGATACATTAAACAGGATGGACTTAATTGATATTTATAGGACATTCCATCCAAGACAACAGAATACACATTCTTCTCAAGTGCTCATGGAACATTCTCCAGGATAGATCATATCTTGGGTCACAAATCAAGCCTTGGTAAATTTAAGAAAATTGAAATCGTATCAAGTATCTTTTCCAACCACAATGCTATGAGACTAGATATCAGTTACAGGAAAAAAATCTGTAAAATATACAAGCACATGGAGGCTAAACAATACACTACTTAATAACGAAGAGACCACTGAAGAAATCAAAGAGGAGATCAAAAAATACCTAGACACAAATGACAATGGAGACACAACGACCCAAAACCTATGGGATGCAGCAAAAGCAGTTCTATGAGGGAAGTTTATAGAAATACAATCCTACCTTAAGAAACAAGAAACATCTCAAATAAACAACCTACCCTTACACCTAAAGCAATTAGAGAAAGAAGAACAAAAAACGCTCAAAGGTAGCAAAGGAAAGAAAACATAAAGATAAATGAAAAAAAAAACCCATAAAGATAAATGAAAAAGAAATGAAGGAAACGATAGCAAAGATCAATAAAACTAAAAGCTGGTTCTTTGAGAAGATAAACAAAATTGCTAAACCATTAGCCAGACTCATCAAGAATAAAAGGGAGAAAACTCAAATCAATAGATTTAGAAATGAAAAAGAAGTAACAACTGACACTGCAGAAATACAAAGGATCATGAGAGATTACTACAAGCAACTATATGCCAATAAAATGGACAACCTGGAAGAAATGGACAAATTCTTAGAAATGCACAACCTTCCGAGACTGAACCAGGAAGATATAGAAAATATGAACAGACCAAACACAAGCACTGAAATTGAAACTGTGATTAAAAATCTTCCAACAAAGAAAAGTACAGGACCAGATGGCTTCACAGGCGAATTCTATCAAACATTTAGAGAAGAGCTAACACGTATCCTTCTCAAACTCTTCCAAAATATAGCAGAGGGAGAAATACTCCCAAAGTCATTCTATGAGGCCACCATCACCATGATACCAAAACCAGACAAAGATGTCACAAAGAAAGAAAACTACAGGCCAATATCGCTGATGAACATAAATGCAAAAATCCTCAACAAAATACTAGCAAACAGAATCCAACAGCACATTAAAAGGATCATACACCATGATCAAGTGGGGTTTATCCCAGGAATGCAAGGATTATTCAATATACACAAATCAATCAATGTGATACACCATATTAACAAATTGAAGGAGAAAAACCATATGATCATCTCAATCGATGCAGGGAAAGCTTTTGACAAAATTCAACACCCATTTATGATAAAAACCCTGCAGAAAGTTAGGCATAGAGGGAACTTTCCTCAACATAATAAAGGCCATATATGACAAACCCACAGCCAACATCGTCCTCAATGGTGAAAAACTGAAAGCATTTCCACTAAGATCAGGAAAAAGACAAGGTTGCCCACTGTCACCACTATTATTCAACATAGTTTTGGAAGTTTTAGCCACAGCAATCAGAGAAGAAAAGGAAATAAAAGGAATCCAAATCAGAAAAGAAGTAAAGCTGTCACTGTTTGCAGATGACATGATACTATACATAGAGAATCCTAAAGATGGTACCAGAAAACTACTAGAGCTAATCAGTGAATTTGGTAAAGTAGCAGGATACAAAATTAATGCACAGAAATCTCTAGCATTCCTATACACTAGTGATGAAAAATCTGAGAGTGAAATTAAGAAAACACTCCCATTTACCATTGCCACAAAAAGAATAAAATATCTAGGAATAAACCTACCTAAGGAGACAAAAGACCTGTATGCAGAAAATTATAAGACACTGATGAAAGAAATTAAAGATGATACACATAGATGGAGAGATATACCATGTTCTTGGATTGGAAGAATCAACACTGTGAAAATGACTACTACCCAAAGCAATCTACAGATTCAATGCAATCCCTATCAAACTACCACTGGCATTTTTCACAGAACTAGAACAAAAAATTTCACAATTTGTATGGAAACACAAAAGACCCCGAATAGCCAAAGCAATCTTGAAAAAGAAAAACGGAGCTGGAGGAATCAGGTTCCCTGACTTCAGACTATACTACAAAGCTACAGTAATCAAGATAGTACGGTACTGGCACAAAAACAGAAATATAAATCAATAGAACAGGATAGAAAGCCCAGAGATAAACCCATGCACATATGGTCACCTTATCTTTGATAAAGAAGGCAAGAATATACAGTGGAGAAAAGATAGCCTCTTCAATAAGTGGTGCTGGGAAAACTGGACAGGTACATGTAAAAGTATGAAATCAGGACACTCCCTAACACTACACACAAAAATAAACTCAAAATGGATTAAGGAACTAAATGTAAGGCCAGACACTATCAAATTCTTAGAGGAAAGCATAGGCAGAACACCTTATGACATAAATCACAGCAATATCCTTTTTGACCCACCTCCTAGAGCAATGGAAATAAAAACAAAAATAAACAAATGGGAGCTAAAGAAACTTAAAAGCTTTTGCACAGCAACGGAAACCATAAACAAGACAACCCTCAGAATAGGAGAAAATATTTGCAAACAAAGCAACTGACAAAGGATTAATCTCCAAAATTTACAAGCAGCTCATGCAGCTCAATATCAAAAAAACAAACAGCCCAATCCAACAATGGGCAGAAGACCTAAATAGACATCTCCCCAAGGAAGATATACAGATTGCCAACAAACATATGAAAGAATGCTCAACATCATTAATCATTAGAGAAATGCAAATCAAAACTACAATTAGTATCATCTCACACCAGTCAGAATGGCCATCATCAAAAAATCTACACACAATAAATGCTGGAGAGGGTGTGGAGAAAAGGATACCCTCTTGTATTGTTGGTGGGAATGTAAATTGATACAGCCACTATGGAAAACAATATGGAGGTTCCTTAAAAAACTAAAAATAGAACTACCATACGACCCAGCAATCCCACTACTGGGCATATACCCTGAGAAAACCATAATTCAAAAAGAGTCATGTACCACAATGTTCATTGCAGCTCTATTTACAATAGCCAGGACATGGAAGCAACCTAAGTGTCCACTGACAGATGAATGGATAAAGAAGATGTGGCACATATATACAATGGAATATTACTTAGCCATAAAAAGAAACGAAATTGAGTTATTTGTCATGAGGTGGATGGACCTAGAGTCTGTCATACAGAGTGAAGTAAGCCAGAAAGAGAAAAACAAATACCGTATGCTAGCACATATATATGGAATCTATGAAAAAAAAAAGTCATGAAGAATCTAGGGGCAAGACGGGAATAAAGACACAGACCTACTAGAGAATGGACTTGAGGATATGGGGAGGGGGAAGGGTATGCTGTGACAAAGTGAGAGAGAGGCATGGACATATATACACCACCAAACGTAAAATAGATAGCTAGTGGGAAGCAGCCGCGTAGCACAGGGAGATCAGCTCGGTGCTTTGTGACCACCTAGAGCAGTGAGATAGGGAGGGTGGGAGGGAGGGAGATGCAAGAGGGAAGAGATATGGGGACATATGTATATGTATAACTGATTCACTTTTTTATAAAGCAGAAACTAACACACCATTGTAAAGCAATTATACTCCAATAAAGATGTTAAATTAAAAAAAATGATTGTAAATTACTTACTTTCAATTTTAAATGTAGTGGCTAAAACGTCTTTTAATGAGGAACAAATTTTAAACTGTTCTATTTTTAGCAGCTTTCAAGGTTTTACTTTCAGTATTTTCAAAATCTTACCTTTAAGAAAATGTTGACTGGCATTTTAAAATATGCCTCCAGATCCTATGAGCCATTTTTCATGGTCTCTCCTGGGTTATCCAGGTTAATAGGTAACCCTCGCTGTTACACACACTACACCATCAGGGAACAGCTTTAGGGGTAAAATAAGTCTCATAGGAATTTTTTTCCGGGATTATTTCAATAACACCTCAAACAGACATGTCTTAGGAGTTTAGAACAGTTTATAAATAACTTTAAGTAATAAAATATATGCCAAATTGTAACCTATTAGTAACAAGAGAATGACTTCACACAATTTTAAAAACGGGTAACTTCAGTTTATGTTACCATGCCACACCTACTTGCCAGCAAATGCAAACTGTATTTTATTAATTTATTTTTTACCTCAGCCTATAAGCCTGCAGTTCTGGCTTCCACGGGTGTCAAATGGAGCTGTTGTGTTCGTACAGTGTCTTTTGTACCATCACGTGTGGGAATTTAGTAACCTTTTCACCACCACAATTAGAAATAACAAAGAGGTAAGTATTCATTCAGTATAAATTCTGAGCATTAGCAGCTGGCCCAGGACTGGTAAAGTTATTAGAGTGTCTCATATCTGGTTCACTGTGTTTCCCCCTTGGTGAACTATGCGTTGAGGTAGGGTTCTCATGCTTGAGGCTAGGCAGCAGTTTATAGGGCAAAAGGCAACAGCACAATTTAACTTTTAGTTAAGTGTTTTTCCATAAATTGGGCCACACATTCTTACAAGCACCATTGCACACGGTTTGGTTCTGAGAAGATTTGCAAGCGCTTTGTGTCTTTTGTTAGTGCTGACATACAGTTTATCCTTGATTTAGCAGACTACAGTTACACAAGACTTTTCTTAATTGCTTTTCATGCACAGTTGGGAGAAACAGCAGGCAGCCTCTACGTGAAAGTTTTGTGACCCCGAAATGGTAGCTTGAAGGGCCTCCTTTCCTGTGTTTATTATTGACAATTCAATTAGCATGCCAAAGCAGCTGTGGGCTGCAGAAGGCGGGGTCAATGGAGTCGCACAACAACTAATTTTATTAATATGCAAAGCAGAGAGGCAAAATTGGCTGCCATGTATTTATGTCCTGTACTTACTGAAGAACACAACAGACAGGGGAAAGTCTAGCCAGTTTTCCCAGATTTAGATTAATCTTATGAAAAGTCACAAATTTAAGCTTATTTTCCCCCCCCATTAGTGGCTGATGAAAGTTATCCATTTTCTCACTCTTCAAGCTTTAACAAAAACCATACTTGGCGACACTGAGATAAAAGACCTCATACTCATTCAGGGTGTTCTTTTAATAAAAAGTGATTTTTTTTAACTAAAGGCAGGCCAACAAGATAAGTTTCATTTAAGGGTAATTCATGGACAATGCATTCAACAATGATATTCAGGTAGCCATAAGCATACTGAATTGTTTAGTTGCTCATAGTAGTTCCAGTATAACTGGTGAGACAACCCAAACAGTGCCAACAGCTACATGTAGGTAGGTAAGCTGAGGGGACTCCAGGGGCAGAATGGGGGAAGCTCCTGGCGTGGAATCTGTCTCTGTAAGTGGATCTGGGGGCAGTTTCCAGACAGATGCTCCACGTTCTGCTGGTGCAGCCACTCTCTGGAAGCCACGTGGCACTGGTTCCCTGGGGTGCCTGGTAGAGCTCGGAGGTGACGGCTGCATCTCCAGGAATTTGGTATTGAGATTGGCTATAGCAGCAGGGTTGACCATCAGATCCTTGGCATGTCACAGCCAGAAGGAGGGAAGGGTCACTTTTCAGAGTTCACACTTGGTGGCATTGGCGTCCCAGATCCTAACACTTATTTTATTTTTTTATAAGCTGACACTTTTTATCCTTTATTTTATTTTTTGGCCATAGCACGTAGCTTGCAGGATCTTAGTTCCCCGACCAAGGATCGAACCCATGCCCCCTGCAATGGAAGTGCGGAGTCCTAACCAGTGGACTGCCACGGTATTCTCGTTAACACTTACTTCTAATACCTTAGTTTGACTTTGGACATCACTCTTTTTTTTTGTTTTTGTTTTTGCGGTACGCGGGCCTCTCACTGTTGTGGCCTCTCCCGTTGCGGAGCACAGGCTCCGGACGCGCAGGCTCAGTGGCCATGGCTCACGGGCCCAGCCGCTCCGCGGCATGTGGGATCTTCCCGGACCGGGGCACGAACCCGTGTCCCCTGCATCGGCAGGTGGACTCTCAACCACTGCGCCACCAGGGAAGCCCTGGACATCACTCTTGGCTGATGGCTACAGAGAGTCTGAGCTGGAGAAAAAGACCTCACAAGGAAACAGCTTAGGGTGACTGTTCTTCCTGCTGTTTGATTTATATACCAAAAATTCTGCAATGGGCAGAATTTGAAACTGCATTACTTTTCTTTCCAGCACTATCAGCAAGGTCTCCTGAATCATTCCATTCTAATCCTGTCATAGTTTAGCCTCTTTTCCTACCTTTCTCTAAAATGTTTTTATCATGCCATTTCTTTGTACTTCTTTAGGCTTAACACCCTAATGTAAGAAACCCCAGAAGTATTAATTTCACCCCAGACGTTCTTACGTTGGCTTTCCTGTGGTGTTCGTCATCTTCTGCTACCTTCCCCATGCCTACCTTTTTTTCCCCTGAGATTAGACTTCTCATCAAATACTACTAGGCTTCAAAATAAGTATTTCACAAATTGTGTGTGTGTGAGGGTAGTAGAGGGCAGAAATCCCACAAAGATAAGATATAAAAACCCCTAGATCACCAACTCTCATCAAAAAACAGAGAAGAATCTGAAGAAAGGGGTTCTGAAATAAAATGGAAACTCATTCATATAAAATCCACTCTTGGAAGATTTCGTATAGAGTTGAATGCTGAGTTGACTGACATTCTTCACATTGCACAATTAGAGATGTCAGTCCCTAAGAACCTTACTTTGCAGCCTAATGATCTCCTTCTTGCATTCCATGTTTATTTCAGTGCCTGTGTATTTTCTAAAAGCCTAATGAATGAATGTAATTGTTTAAGAATAATATAACTTTTATTGCTTTTGCAACTACTGATTATGTTTACTGGTCTATATTCCCTAAGGAAAAGGTAAGAATTTTTTGTAAGACAAGCATAACAGTTACTTTCTCCTCCAGTATCTTCACTTACAGTTCTTTGAAATTGTCTCTAATGCTACAGACACCATCACACACAAATATGGATTTGCCAGGATCCTAAACGCTCAGATTGTGTTTAATTATAGTTGACACTTTAGAACTTTCAGTTACACGTGGAAGAAATTAGAGAACCAGATTAGCCAATGCTTCTCTTCCCTGCTTATTTGCAAAAATGTGTCTTTAACTCTAGGAAAACATCTCCTAATTGAAACGTCCTAAAGTCAAGGTCTTAATCCACAGGCAAACACAATGTTGGCTACATTTCATGTATGCTTTCAAAGCCTGATCTGTTCATTGATTGGAATGATTCAGTGGCAGTCATATAATTGTTTCCCACAGGCTACTAAGAAATGTAAACTAACTCAGATAACAAGGTTAAAGTCTGATTTATGAAGATGGTACACATGCTTCACATACCTAATTCATTCCTGCACACTCAAGTGGGATTAAATAATGCAGAATCATGTCTAACTCCGTAATCCTGCTCTTACATCACCTTCAAAGAAATGTCAGCGTTGACATATTCACACATATAAAGCCCTATCCATTATATTAATAAATGCCTTCCTAGATATTCCTAATACAACTTGTTGTGATGATTGCAACCTTCTGGCAGTAATTCTTCCCACCTCCAATATCTTTTTATTAGGTCATCTTTGACTTTTTTTTTTTTTTGGCTGCGTTGGGTCTTCGTTGCTGCGTGCAGGCTTTCTCTACTCGTGGCGAGTGGGGACTACTCTTCGCTGCGGTGCACAGGCTTCTCATTGTGGTGGCTTCTCTTGTTGCGGAGCACGGGCTCTAGAGCACAGGCTCAGTAGTTGTGGCGCACGGGCTTAGTGGCTCCGCGGCATGTGGGATCTTCCCGGACCAGGGCTCGAACCCGTGTCCCCTGCATTGGCAGGCGGATTCTTAACCACTGCACCACCAGGGAAGCCCCATCTTTGACTCTTTTCTCTTCCCAGCTCCCTATATCCAACTCATCAGCTAAGATTTCAAAATCTAACATGTATCTTAAATCTGTCCAGTTCCCTCCATAACCACTACAACCACTGCTCTAATCCCAGCACCATCTCTCACCTGGAATATTGCCACAGTCTCCTTTCTCTAATCATGCTCCCAACCTCATATCAATTCTTATCGTCTGAGCAATCTTAAAAAACATAAATCTGATCATGTCATTTGCCTGCTTAGAATACTCCAATGGTTTTCCATATCACTTTGACACAAACCAAACTCCTTCATATGGCCACCATGGCCCTCTATGTTTGCCCCTGCTACCTTCCGCAATGTTCCCTCCTACCCTTTCTCTCTATTCCCCATTCTACTCCCAAGTGGCTGGGCAATTTCCAGCTTTGGGATTTTCAAATGGCCCTTCAACCCAACTGGACTACTACCCCCGCATCAAGCATGGCAGGCTCCTTCCTATCCTATTGGAATCAACTAAAATGTCTCTTCTTCAGAGAAACCTTCCCTAACCACTAAGAATGAATTCAGACTTTGTGAGCCCTGAAGCTTACACAATTTGGGAGAAACTTTTTTTATGGGAAAATTTTAAATCTTAAATTTGTAAATCTTATAAAAACACACCATCATGGGACCCCTGTGACTGGGACAAGAGAAGGGCCCTAAAGCTTAGCATCATAACCCTCACAGAGACTCTCACTCCATGACTACCATTGTCAAGCAGGTCCTTGCCATCCCCACCCCCACCTCCACCCCATGGCCTCTATCAGTGCATCCCCTTTACCTTTCTTAGCACTTCTCACAATTTGTCACTTGTCTCATCTGCCCCCTGCATCAGACCATACCTTCCAGCAGGGCAGGTACCATACAAAAACACCCACCACCAAACATCACATCAAAGTGCCACTGAATGAGTGGGTGACAAAGTGTCCTTTGAGATGAACAATGCTAGATAAATGTAAAGAACTATTTTACGATTTAAATTTGCATGTCATTAAAGCAGGCTGGTTTTCTGTCCCTCTGTCCCATGAGAAGAACCTGGCAGTCCAGCAGTTAGGACTCCGCACTTCCACTGCAGGGGGCACAGGTTTGATCCCTGGTTGGGGAACTAAGATCCCACATGCTGTATGGTGTGGCCAAAAAAAAAGGAATCTTACAGTATGACATAATGCCTGGTATGGAGGAAACACTTGCTATGTCCTCTCTATCTACTCCAAGCCTCAGGAATTTTTAAGCCCACCTAATTTCCAGAGACAAAAAATCAGTTGTCCAAGAGGTGGGCCTGGTTTGGGTCAGGATCACCATCCTCTTTGTTTTGGGGGTAGAGTTCTGCATCAACATGACTCTGGCTGTGGTGACACTAGTCAGGGGCCAGGTGCCAGCATCCTCTGGCATCCTCTTCCCAGGCTCAGGCCTCTCCTCTTTGGATATGTGTACCCGTTGCCTCGTTACATTCACATTTTTGTGTGTTGGCCTGTCCTCATCACCGCAAGACGTTTCCCCAGTCTCCAGCCTGTGGCTCTGAGAAGGGCATCATGGAAAGGGGCTGGAGTTTGTCTCCAAGGAGAGCTAACACCTGAATCCAGGTGTAGTTGGATCTCACACACTCCTTCCTGAATTTGAAGGAGAAAAGTAGAACCTGAAATTTTTCTGACTTACTAAGATGATAGTCAACAAGTCTGAAATACTTTCCAACTTGGCTATTTAGTGTAAAGTATTAAACAAGTACTTAAAAAAAAAAAAGCATAGTTTTTATAATTGTAGCTAAATATTTCATGTATCTTGACATTTTCTTGCACTAAAACCTGCAATGTAACCTGCCAATAGCAGGAATAATTATTAAACCTTAGAATTATCTACCAATAGAAATCATTAAATGACTTCCAGCATACTCTTTTTGAATGGGAGAGATATAAATAAATCACTTTCTTAAATGGTTTAAATTTGGTTTTACCTGGACTAGACAAGGGTGAGTGGGGTTGCTCTCAGGTTTAGAATGCTACAAAAATCTTGTCTACCTTCCACCAAAAATCTCTCAAAGTCTTCAAAAAAGAATAAGCTGCACAAATCCAGAAATGACCTTGAGGTTCTTCTGTATTTATATGAAAAACCTGCATTTCATTTGTTGAGTGACTCAGGATCTATGCTATTCATTTATTTGTGGCAGGTTAAACAGTCAGCTGGAGTGTATATTTTATGGTTAAATTAACCTGAACTAGGTTAATTATGGTGACAATTGAACCTCAGTCCTATACCTTGCAGACTGGACCTTGGTGAGACCATATTCCACTCTAAGCTACAGTGTATCAAACACAAACTTCTGATTGGAAGCAGTTTCAGAATCAATTTACATTCAAATAAAAAGGCACTCCAGTGAGAGGCACATCAAGATGTTTAAATTATGGGGCATGTGGGGTTCATCAACCAAGGAAAGCCGCTGTAAATCAAGCTTATGGTGAATGGGTTAAACATACAAGGGGGTTTTAGTGCATGAGCAACACTTCCTAGTATCTTTTTCTAGTTTTAGCAACTTAAATGGAAATCTTAAGGAAATAGCAAGGAGTAAGTAAGGTTTTTACAAATGACAACTACCAACCATATTTATAGTTTTCCACTGGTCCTGTCATGCCAGCTTTAAAACTAAGGAATAACTAGCAGTAGGAACACATTTCAATATATACCAAACTAGAATGAATAGGAGGGAGGGCAAGAGAGAAATGAGGCCGGCAGTGTGAAGGGCTTTTAAAAAGAATTACCCTTTGTTCTTGCTTCTTTTGTAGATTCTACCATTTTGTATTATATGTGGATTTTCCTTGCTGGATTATCCTATTCCACATCTTACCTTCATTTCCTAGCCCTGAGCCTTGCAACAAAATAGGTGTTTGTTGAATGGGTGCGCAGTAACCAAAGTGGCACTCTCTGTCTGGATATCTAAGCACTCATTCATGCAGGACATTATTCCTAAAGAATGTGCCTTTGCAGGAACAACAACAACAAAAATATTATTTGGTGGTCAAATGGATCCTATGAATAATTGTTTAAAGCAGGGAGACAAAACACCTCCCTTTCATAGCTCTCCCCTTTCAATCCCCTTTTCTTTACTCTAGGCACTCTGTGCTCTCGTGCAGCTTCTAGGGCCTCTTTTGGTCCTAGCTACTTAATTAATACTAAAGAAATGCTGACTTGATATGTTTCCCAAGCACTTGCATTTTAAGCAGATTCCTAAAGAGAACAATGTTCAACCCATAAATTGAATTTCTAATGGTAAAATTTTAGGCAAAGTCCCTTTTAAGCACAAATCTAACTTTTCTTAGTAGTTAATTTCTCTATGCTACCAAAACCACCTATTTCATTAAGTCCAACAAATGATAAAACAATTCAAACTAGTCTAGCATTTGACTAGATCCACAAAGATAGGCAAACTACAACCCAAAGGCTAAATCCAGCCTACCTCCTGTTTTTGTAAATACAGTTTTATTAGAACACCACCATGCTCACTCATGTATGTATTGTCGAGTTTGCTTTTGAGCCTCAGTGGCAGAGCTTGCAACAGAGACTGTGTGACCCACAAAGCCTTAAGTATTTACTATGCAATCCCTGGGTTAGGTTGTTCCCTTCTTCAGCTGGCTCTTAGGTTATCTTCTATTTTTCCAGTATGTACTAGTCCAAGCCCTTGTGAGTTATTCTTATTTCCAAGTTTCAGTAAAAGCTGCCTCTGTTTTGAGAACCCTCAGTGTGTAGCCTGGAATGCAGAGCCTGCACTTTTGAAACATAAACACTTTGTCTCGATATAATTTTAGTACTTCTGGAACTCCCTAGGAAATGAAAAACACCAAGAAGCTCCTCCGACAAAATTCAGCTCATATTGAGAACATGTATCTTTGCAAGAGGTCTCTTCTTGCTCACCTAAACCAGGAGCAAAAACCTTTTTTGGAGAGCCAAACTTTTTCCAATAACATTAAGAGAAAATTGTTTGACCTGCTTTGCTCCTTGATGTGAAATAATTTATTACTTATAATAGATAACAGTAAAGTATAAAAGTCCAATTCCACTTAAAAGTTGAAAGATTAAGTGAATTAATATGGAAGTTGACATCTCCATCGAGATGAATAGCATAAAGATATGAAGCTTTCTATAGTTTTATCATCCTCTATATTTAAAAGTGATTGGAGAAGTATTCTGGTTGATTTCCAAAATAAATCACATTTGAAATAACTTTGTATCAGTGATGTAAGAATTTGTAGAATTGAGTACTATGCTGTTTTTACAAAATCTTATCTTTTTCAAAATTGAATAAGTATTCATCTAGTCTCCTGATCATGTTGCTTTCTAAGCACATCTGCCTGGCTGGAGGAGGTAAACGAAGACGATTTCAATCATCTTTAACTTGAGGATGAATTGGGGGACTTCTTTTGAGTCTGGCATCGTAAAGATGGAGGAGAGAGACCAGGACAGCAGGTAGGATCACTTGGAAGCTGCTTTTCTTCTCCCGTTAAGCACTTGTGAGAGAACTGTTTGAGAGCTGAGTACCCATAAAAGTATTCAAGAGTAAAAGGTGGAATGATTCTGACACTTATTAAGCACCTCCCATGCTCTAGGCACTGCCCAACAGGCTCCACCCAGCTCAGCTCACCTGATCTTAAAACTTGGAGTGTAGACTAAACAGCCAGTAAGTTGCAAAGTGAGAATTTGAATCCAGGTGCCTTAACAAAGCTCTTTTCAAGATGTGATAAGGGGACCATTTTGAATGATTGAATGTCTCTAAGGAAAAAGGAGTGAGGGCAGCTGTAGTTCCAGGTTGATGGCACTGCTGGGTGTTTACGTCAGGAAGCACTTAGCTTTTTATGAGTAATTTCAAAGGTGAAGAACATATAACTTGGGGAATAAGATGGTCTGAGGCCCAGCTCTGCTACTTACATAACTCTGAAGTTCTAAATTCTTGATTTCTTCATCTGTAAAATGGAAATAACAATTCCTCCTTCACGGACTTTCAAGGATTACATGAGGTAATACACATGCCAAATGTTTTGCAGAGCACTCGAGCCACTGTTAGACATTAGTATCCCTAAGAGGTAAATTATCAAAGGCATAACTATACTGTTTTTGGTAATATTAGTACAGCTGGCAACCATATTTTAAAATTCTATCGGTTGGATTTCAATAACAGTATTAGAAATCTCCGCTTTACCTCACTTTCACCCATGTTCTTGAAGGCTTGTATTATTAAAATATTAAAATTCAGTCTAAATAAACATCACTCTTGAAATATTTAATTTTTCATTTTACTTGTTGAAAGATAATAGCAAATAATTTCTTGCAGAAGACAATAAGTAGTGCTATTTACTTCACAGTGATTACAATTTTTGTATTTGCCTTCTTAATCTGTAACAGATGTGGAATGACATGGCTTTGTCTCACCCCACCTCCAATGCTCAGTGCAACATATGGCACTGAATCAGATTACACTCTGGACGTGACACAGTAAAATACTCACGTATCCATGAGGAGAATCCAAGTTTGCTGTTATTGTACTTTTTGCTAGTTTATTCAGCATGCGTCTAACATTTTTGGTGTTGTTATTTGGCTAGGAAAATTAAAATCCTGAAAGTGAACAAAATTTTCCAAAGAAATGTTAAATTAATTTTGTAGATCTCAAGTTACTGACAGGGAGGCATATATATTAAATTTTTAGTGGCTTTGAAAGTGAATACTTGTCAGAAAAGCCTGTAGAGGGGCATTAATGAGATGTATTTGTATTACGGCAATTACAGAGTAGAAATAATTTTGCAGTCTGGTTAGAAACATGACCATTAAGATAAAAAAAATCATGTCATCCTCCAAAATAGGCCTATACATAATTTATTAATGGATATATTGCAACTATCAAACTGAAAAAGCAAATGTACTTTATTCAGGGACCTTATACCATTAGAAATTGTAGCTGACAGAGGCTCATACTGATGAGCAAAATAGAAGGTGGAAAAAAACACAGCTGAATCTAAAACTCTGGTCCTCTTTTGCTTATAAATATCACAACTGTATATGTATTGAACATAAATTGTCTCAAACCTCTACACAAATATTATTGCCCTCTCCCCAAAAGAAGAAACCTGCAGGAGCTGCAAACAGCTGTGGCTTTCATTGTACCTCAAAAGATTTTGCTACTTAAAATTCCTCTTACTATGGTTTGGAAGAGTTGATGACATTTTGTGGATTCGAGAAACCAATTCCTTTAAATCTCCTGCAGTCAGTTCTTGCCCTTCTTTCCTCATTAACATGAAAAAGGCATGAGAGAAACAGGAAGAGGCAGAAGTGCTAGTTTCCAGTCCTCCGTCATTGAAGCTCAGGTTGAGGTCAGGACGAGAGATACTGAGGTGAAGTTCATCCACTGTGGGACTTCACTACTACCCCGTGACACCCAAACTCCCCTTTGTGGGCTACAACAGCAGCATCTGGAAAGAAATGACCCTGTCTTAGCCATCTGAGAGTAAAGCCCAAAGGGCAGATGGTGAAAATACCTGAAAGCAACCATATGGCAGCTCAAAGACTATGTGGTCCTGATGTAGGCAAAGGTGAGAACTCCTTCTTCTGGGATTGTGGAAATTGTTGGGGTTTGGGGGTCAGTCAGGAGGCAGGGATGTTCTCTTACTTCCAAAAGAGGGAATTTAGATCAATTGTTATTTACCATTTTAGGAAACTTTTGTTCAGGAATGAATTTCATTCTTGCATGTTTGTCCTTGTAGAAGGAAACAGCACCATTTGCTTCATAAGTGTTTCCTTTTCAGCATACCACAGCTTAGAAATTTGGTTCTATTAATACTAATATCAAATATGTAAATTTAAGAGAATGAGACTGTCAAGTGATGGGCACAGGCTCTAAAGAACCCCTGCTGGAGGAAGAAGTGAGAGCATCATTTGTTCCCCATGGTCCCTGGGGGACCCCACTGCAGCTTGGGTAATGAGAATGAGCATTTGTTTCAAAAGTCAGAATCACCTCTCTCCTGACCACCATCATTCCTTTTATTAAGCATATTTTACTGAGCATTAAACAGCACAAATCCAAATGATAAAGTGCAGGCCACTGCACAGGCCTGTAATTCAGTTCAGCTTGGGTGTGAGTGTATGGACACACACCCCACGCTAACACACACAGACACACCCACACCCAGAATCTTGCACATTTTACCATCCTGCAACTACAGCATTTTAGAGAGCCCCATATCTTTAAAAAAATAACACCCTGGTGCATATGCGTACACACTTTCTTTTCCTGGTCAAATGCAGCAAGTGAGATTTATTTTAAAAGAAGAAGAAAAAAAAGACTTACACCAATGAGGTTATCTAAAAGGAAGCAAATTAAACAGAGCCATACTGATAACAGCTGATGTCTGGTTATAATTCACTTCCCTAATGCTGATTAATATATTCACAAACAAATCGAATGTGTTGCCAAAAGAGAAACGCTGCTGTTAACACCCCAACAGCTACTGGTTTCAGTTGTGCTTCTCGATCAGGCAAAATGCTCTTTCCCCAGCTCCTAACACTGTTTATTTTGCTTCCTGCCAATCTTGCAAATAATTCGTCTTGCGTGTCGTTTCCTCATAAATGCTTCCTGGTGCTTGATCACTTTGCCTGTGTGGCATTTGATTGCAAACTGCCATTTTACCTTTATAAACATTTAGAACTTTCTAAGCGTGAGGAGAATGCCCAAAAGGCATGCAAAAATGAGGCTGTAATTAGATCAGCAAAGTATGCCTTACAGCCTATCTAGCTTTCTGTGTATACCAGAAATCTCTCTTTGCATCCAATATTGCATTCCCAATCTGGGTGCAGAGCAGTAAATTAACATTTACTCCAGCAAAGAGGCCCTGGTATCAACATGTTTAATTTATTATTATTGCAAACGACAGTTTTCCCATGATTAGTGAAATAGAATACATATAATATATTTAAGGATCTGCACCCAGACCACAAAAAAGGGGGGTAGGGATGGAGGGTAGGAGAAAAGCAGAAAATAAAAGAAAAAATAGAAGTAATATCAGTTACCACCTGCTTTTTGTGGTTAAAAAATAGAATATGACGTGCAATAGTGCAATTTTCCTTTGCTAGTCCAGCGACGCAAGTCTTAATAGGAAGTCCACTGAGGATTTTCTGCATTTCAGGATTTAGTTGCGTGCTTGCCGGGGGTTAGAGTTCCTACCAGACTTCTGACTCTGAGTGGAATCACTATGGCTAGAATCACTTTTATTCAGTCCAAGATGACGGAGCTTCATATCCCAGCGCTGTGAAATTTAAAACAGAAAACGGTCACAAGCACATATTACCAGGGTCATCACTTCTATTATTCTAACAACTGAGTAAGACTGCAAAATCAGATCTCAAAAGCATTTTACTACTTTTCCAAAAGTATAAAAATCTATATCCCAGGGTAACAATGAGATGGATGCTATGTAAACATAATTCTTTTATTTGAAAAAGCACAAAATTGGCCACTTGTATCAGTAATGCTTTCATATCAAATCTTTAACTTAAAATATCCAATAAACGGTGACACAAATATACATTGATATCTGTGGGTATTTCCTGAGGTAACATACACAAGTCTAGTACTTCATGGGTGACCAACAAATGGAAGATTTACATAGAGAATTTGAAGAAAGGGCTACTTTTTATTTTCCTCTCTTATGACTTGTAAAAACACAGTCTTTTAAACCTGTGTGATTTGAGCGGTGAAAAAAATGAAAATGGGGGGAGGGGGTAGAGTCCCTTAAAAATATTTCCTAAATAATATCTACCAAGTGCAACAAAACAGAACAAAGTTCTGCCCTTATTCTACGTTTTACAAAGCAGACATCACCAATGTTTCTGATAACTACAATCAAGCTTATTAATATTTCATATAAACAATTTCAATAATGTTTACATTATTGAATATAATAATTTAAAAGGAAGTTATATTATGGTATTACAGGTAGTAAATAAGAATAAGGGCTATAGCAGTACTTCTTAAACTTCAATGAATATAGAAATAACTTGGAGATCTTGTTAAAGTTGCAGATCCTCATTCAGTGGGTCTGGGATGGGGCTCAAGATTTTCATACCTAACAGGCTCCCAGGTGATGCCCGTGTTGCTGGTCCAGGGACCACACTTTGAGCAGCAAGGAGCTAATGTCAGATGGCCCAAGTTCAAATTCTAACTCCGTCAGTTACCATTCGAAGATTCTTGGACTTACTAGCCCTTATCATTTACATATTAGAATTAATTCTAGCATCTCCTTAGTGTTCTGAAGATTCACAGATGAAAAACATATAAAATTCTTAGTAGATAACAAATTCTCTATTTTCAATTACTGAAATTACTGAAAGTAATTCTTCATTTTAGCACACTTAACTCCACAATCTTATTGGATTTTCATATAAAAAAAAAAAAGTCTGAATTTCAGCTCCCCAAGGCAGGTCAAATATCTTGATTTGAACAACCTGCTATTACAGAAACTTAGGTTTAAAAAAAAAATTTGCATTGCAAAACCATAAAAAAAGTCTTTATTTAATTCTTGATCTATCCCTGAGCGCAAAAAAAAAAATCAGCTGAAAAGGACAACTTTTATTTTAAAAAAAACCAGTATCCTCCATAAAACTCTTTTTTACATCTTCAGAACTGACTGGAAAACTACAGTAAGGATCTCAGTAATTCTAGCCAAAAGAGGTTTCCCATTCATGGTCTTTAACCCTGAGTTCTGTATATGAATTAAAAATTGTTCAAGTTATTTCTTCCCTTCAGCATGTTTAAATCCAGACTGAAAATATAAATGAGTTCACAATAATAACTGTGAGTTCCCTGTAGAAAGCAATGGAAAATATCTTTGCCTTACTAAGAAAAAGGACAAACGCGCCATGTGTCCTGGGTCTTTACACGATGGTAATTGTTTTGGTACCAAAAGAGAAGCAGCAAGCCGTGTTATATGCTTTGCAGCAATTCCAACTGGCACAGGAATTTAGGACAAATTCCTGTTCTGCATTAGCAAGCAGAAAACGGAATTAAAAGGACAGTAAGAGATTCCAATACACTGAAGAAGAGCTACTTTTTAACAGACACCAAACAAATTGAAAAGAGATACAAATAGAGAATTCTCATGAGTCTGAACTTGAAATACATCTCACTTTTGACAAAATACAGGAGCAGAGGTGGGGGTGGGGCGGGGAGGGAGGGATAGCTTTCTGGAGGGTATTTTCTCCCTGCAAAATAATGCCCTCTACGTTTCTTGTAGGTCACTTAAACTGAAATGTGTCTGCTGTGTCAAGTGCCAGGTGTATAAGATAAACTGCCTGGGGGTGTTTAACTTACACTTGTAAATGTTTCCCAAGCCTTCAGACTCAGAGGGAAGAGGATATATTATGTTTGGTACAATTCCCACTCTCCCCTCCCCCCCCTTTTGCCCACTACACACACACACACACACACACACACACGCGCGCGCGCACCGTTTTTGATTCTTTGCCCTTCTGTGCCTACTACCCACATTCCTTTTGTTGAAACAGATTTGCTTAGTAAGAGGAAATGGAACCTTCTATAATAAGGTGATTTACTGTGATTTTTTTTAAAATGCGTCACTTACAGAATCTAAGAGTCATTGGCTTAAAAATAAAGCTATGGGGCTTCCCTGGTGGCACAGTAGTTGAGAGTTCGCCTGCCCATGCAGGGGATGCGGGTTCGTTCCCCGGTCCGGGAAGATCCCACACGCCGCGGAGCGGCTGGGCCCGTGAGCCATGGCCACTGAGCCTGCGCGTCCGGAGCCTGTGCTCCGCAACGGGAGAGGCCACAACAGTGAGAGGCCCGCGTACCGCCAAAAAAAAACAATAAAGCTATGTTTCTGCTCTAAGGACCTAATCTGGTCAGATCTGTTATATACAGATGAATGTGGCTGCACCTTGTACATAGGAACTGGTGTCTATGCATTGGGACAATATTGGCAGTTTTGTACCCAAGCTTTATTCTCCCCTTCTTCTCTGACTCACAGAACTGCAATTGTTCAAGGAACCAACATATTCAGCTAAAAAAACTACATTTTCTAGTTCTCTTGCAGCTAGGGATGGACAGGAGACCTAGTCCTAAGTAAAATTGCTAGGTAGGATGCTTGGAATCTATTTTTACCTCCCTTTTCTTTCTCCCTGAAATGTAGGTGTGATGTGGAGGTAGGGCAGCCAACCTGTGACGTCCAGCTAACCTTGAATATGGAAGCAATATCTTTTAAAATGACCGATCCGTAAGCTAGAGGGAGCCTGGAGCCCTAATGATAATGTGGAGCCACCAGAGCAGGGCTGGCCTAACTACAGCTAGACTTCCCATGGTGGGAAGTTAGACAGCTGTAGTTAGATCTCTGATACACACACAGAGAATTTGCTCCTTAAATGAAACAGACATTACAGACAAACTCAGTTCTTGGAATATTAAATATATATGTATCAGGTTTTAATATTTCTCATGAAGTTGAGGGCAGCTATTTTGTTTAAATGACTGTCTTTCTACTTTTATTTTCTGTTTATCATTCTGAACATAAAATTTAGGCTTACCTTAACTTTTTTACCAAGTCGATCCTTCCATTTCTCAGCAATAGAACCTTCCACCAACAGTAATCTATATTTTTAAAGAAGCAACCATTTTTGAAACATTAAAATATATTACTGAAAAGTACAAGGGATCATTGTCAGAAAGACTTACTGTTTATACTAGACTAGGACAGCCAAGTTTTAGAACAGTAATTCTAACTAATTGGGAGTCATGGACCCCTCTAAGAACAAACGAAGCTATGATCCCTCTCCCCAGAAAAATGCACACCCACAAATTTCCCACATATACTTTTGTATCCAATACATGAAATTGAAGGACCCAACTAAAACTGATCTTTAATCCCTCAGAAGGTAGACAGATCCCGAAGTAAGAACCCAGGAGTCATTATTCTGAATCCTTAAGGAGCGAATTACCTGGAGCGTTCCTCATCTTCATAGCCCATGATGAGATACTCTTCATTGACGTTAAGTGGAGGACACAGGCAACCAGAGCTGGTGTAAAGGTTAACAGTGTCCCTTGGAATGTTTACCAGAGAAGCCTTTAAAATCTCCTTCACCTCCACTACTGCAGTCACATCATGGCACTTGATCTTCACTTCTTTAACTTTAGCCCGAATGACTGGGTAAAAGACAATAAAGCTGATGTGGTAATATGATACACAATAGGCACCCCATTCAAAAAAGACACATAGGCTTCTTTCTAGTCAATTCATATCCACTTAATGCTCAAAGAATAGAGAGGAAAAGTCAACCATATATTTTCACCTTAGACAGTAGTGAGTGACACACTACACAACACACCTGCCCCCTTAATGTTCAGCCCTGATCCCCTTTGCATGTAAGTTTATATTTGTGTGTATTTGCATGTAAGTTTATATTTGTGTGTATATAAGCATACATGTGTGCATGTATTTCATGGTGAGAAACCATTTAGATAATCAAAGATTGAATCTGGATGTAATTTTCCTTCAAAATTTCATTTTGGATGTGTGTATATGTATATGTGCAGTTTCAATTGTGCCAAGAAGAATTTAAACTATATTAATTTCACTCTATGTAAAGACCTAGTACTTAAATATTCTTTGTTGCTTTGTCAGCATTCTTCTATAGGGTCTATTAACAGATTTTCTAAAGAGTTGGGGTTTTCTTTAGCGTCATAAAGTTGTTCTGTTCTACGGTGTCCCCAAGCTTGTTCTTCCATCTTTCCACCTTCCTCATCTTAGCTCACTGTTCAGACATCTGCTCCTTTCTTCCTTTTTTTCAGTATAGATTATCTTTCATACCCTCCTTTAGGTATACTGCATTTTCTTTTTGAATAAAAACTGTCGCCACTCATGTGCTATGGAATGTGGTCTAATATGTCAATTGCATTAATTTACCTCTTTCAAGGGATATTCTAGCACCCAACTTATAAGACTCGGTTTGACTTCTCAATATAAAGACAAACTGCCTTAAAAATAATTCAGTTGCAAAGTCAAAGTATTTGACTCAGAATCTAGAAAGTACAGTTCTCCTTCTTTTCTGTATTTCTCTCCTTTGGAAGAGCCAAATTCTTTAGATTCCTACTTCTGGTAAATGAGCTTTTTACTTTTTTTTTCCTAAAGGGGGAGTTTGAAAAAGCCTAAGAAGAAGCAAAAATGTCAATTAGTAAGAAGCCAGTGGCTTTTGACCAGGCAGCCTCATTGCTCTAGTTCAATATCCATGGATGTTATACAGAGGAAAACACAACATATCCAAATGAATGTACTTTTTGAAAGGCTCTTAGGCATATATCTGTAAACTACTTTCATCTGAGTCCCTTCCCACATATTTTAGGGGTTTTGAACTACAAAGAAAAAAGTAATCCGTGAAAATATAAAGCCAGCTAATAAGCCATTGCCTCCCATCAATGCCCCAATTTCATACAGAAACTTATTCAATAACATTCCACCAGTACAAGACACATACAATAAAAATTAAGCTACTAATTCTAAAAACTTTGGGACAAAACCTCATTTTTGCTTCACAGGTATTTCAATCTTCAGAGAACTAGTTGCCTCAAGTATGAGAGCTTATATTAAGCAAAATGTAACTGCCCAGCTGTCCCTGCTTGGTGTGATTTGTGAGTGAAGGAGTCCCTTTTTATTAGTGTTCTACTCTTATTTTAACAAAAGATAAGATTGCCCTTTTTGAAATGTCATTTGGGAGAATCAGATGATAGATTCACAACCCCAGCTAGCAGACATTTTTGTGCGTCCTGGCTTATGTGAATGTGCTTCATAGCATTCATCAACTATCGTAGATTAGTGAACTGTGCAAACCTTCTCAAACTAATGATTTATTTACCCGGTGTGTCTACTATTTTCATTAGAAATTTTTAGCACATGTACCCACTCCAAAATAAATATCTCTCTACAAGACTTACTTTATTATTCCAGCAATTTTGTTAAAGCTCAAGAGCTTTTAACTGAATTAATCTGAATGAAGCAGAGGTTTTATCTGAATTATCAAATGCTCCCACCCCCACTTTGTTTTCTCAGTAGACACATGTAGATATTTAAGAAAGACAAAAATCAACATATTTTGGAATTTAAAATGTATTTTCTTTGCAGAGTTTTTCCTTCTATTTAATCATTTCAGTGCCTGCCTTCCCCAAAGAATCTCTGAGTAAGCCTCAGACAAGTGAAAATCCTTAAACTATGGGCAATCTAGTTATTGTTTGGCTATGAGAAAGAAATTATCTTTTTTCCATTAACTGTGCTCTGTATCCCATTTTCGGTTGTAATTTTCACTCAGCTACCTCGTTGCTGATTTTCTCTTCCCCTGACTTGTACCCAGTAGTATTTTATCTTTTAACAAAAATAGCAGCACTAACCACTGCAGCACTAAGAAGGTTGGGTGTAGTAAAAATTAATAAGTAAAATAAATATAAATTCAACTAAAATTCCCCAATATAAAATTTCTATCATGCTTTTGTTTTTAATATAACCATACTTAAAAGTTCATATAGCATTTTTCAGTCTTACAAAGCTAATCTCCTAAAAATTAAGACTTCCTTTTTCTTGTGATAGTTCATATCACTTTGTAGAGGAGAGGGTCCTCAGATGAGCAGCCAGGTAAACATTTCAACCTTGGAAAGTGTGTCTACCATTGGCTAAGAGAAACTATAGATTCCTCTAAAGATGTTAGTAAACAAAAAATAAAAATTGATTCCGTTGAAGAAGAACTTGAGAAACTAGGTATATTTATTTTAAAGAGATTTAACTACACTGAATTTTTTACTTGATACCTTTCAATACACAGTATTCTCAAAGATATCAAAGATTACTCTTACAGAGATTTACCCATTTCTCTCCATCCAATTCCCAAAATTATAAAAGCAGGATAAGTGTGCCGTGTATGTCCTATATTCTTTAAAGTAGGGCATGTAAACTCAATAATAAAGCCCTCATTTTAATAATGTAGGTGCATTTAAAAATCTATTTAATTGCCATGTTTATTCATTTACTCAGCACCGACAGAGACAGTAACATGAACTTTATTAATCTCATAAATGCCACAGGGGGAAAATCATAATAAAATGCCTATGGAATACAGCAAATACTGATTTGTTCCTTATTTTATCAACTGGAAAACTCTATTATTGACCCTTTGAAATATAGCGGTAATTGATATTTGTGACTCTGAAGCATCCCAGTACCCAAAAGTAATTCTGAATAATCAAAGGAAAGACAACTTAGGTTCAATAATCATTGATAAAATAAGGATAATAGAACGTCTCATGGCGCAGTTGAGAAAATCACATAAGACAGTGTATAGAAACCGCCTAACACAGTACTTGGCACAGAGGCAGCAGGTTTTTTCCTCCTCCAGTTAAATCTGTCAGCTACATTTAGATTGGTAGCTCTTCAATTAATATTTTGTTTATCAGAATACCACATGTCTAGGTCAGTCTAGATAACAAAACATTTCCTTAATTGAATACTAACAACTTTTGTGTTACTTTCCAACTCTGCCAATGTTTTCCATGAGTTAGACTGAAGAAACCCAGTTTGATTCTTTTAACCACTCATAACACATTGAAGTGCTCCTCTGTTTACCCCACTTACTGTTCACCCCCGTAAATCACAACTGATGACCCATTGCAGCTCCAGATCCTCCCTGGCCCGTCAGAAAGGGAAGAGTCCTTCCCATCTGTTTTGAAATGTATCTCTGTGTACTTAACTGCATGGTTCTAAGATGCCAGCAATGCTGCCTGATACGCTTCAAAAAAATCAAGAATTTGTTGAGAATGGTCCCCTTATGAGACTGTTTAGTTGTTTGGAACAGGGAGAGTTTGCTCTTAAAAGTTGTCCTTGTTGGGGCTACCCTGGTGGTGCGGTGGTTAAGAACCCACCTGCCAGTGCAGGGGACACGGGTTTGAGCCCTGGTCCGGGAAGATCCCACATGCCGCGGAGCAACTAAGCCGGTGCACCACAATTACTGAGCCTGCGCTCTAGAGCCTGTGAGCCACAACTACTGAGCCCGTGTGCCACAACTACTGAAGCTCACGCGCCTCGAGCTTGTGCTCCACGACAAGAGAAGCCACGACAACGAGAAGCCTGCACACCCCACGGAGCCCCCACTCGGGGCAACCAGAGAAAGCCCACACACAGCAATGAAGACCCAATGCAGCCAAAAAAAAAATCAATTAAATAAATCAATTTAAAAAAAAGTTGTCCTTGTTTGTTTTTAAGCCTCATTCTTATTTACACACACATACACATCATTTCTTAACTCAGCAGTTTATAAATCAATCATGAAGTTATCCTTACCATAGTTGTAATTGTTTCGGAAATAGGTCTTCTGTGTAGCTCTGATAGGTTTACATTTGCAGCGTTCTAAAAAATATAACATTTTATCTATTATAAGCAAAACTTCAACATCAGCTTTCTTTTGTTTATGCACGTTTTTTGGTAATATTAGATCCAAGTTCGGTAGCAAGGAGGCTCTTAGTAATTCTACGTGTCTGGTCTCTTTCTCCTGGAACCACATTCACGTTTATTCTAGATACATAGCCTCTTATTCAGTGTCAAATGCTCATAAGTTCCCATTCTCCAACAAACCACCCAGATCCTGAGGAAACACTTCATCACCATGCGGGAGGAGAGCATGACTCCAGAGTCCTGAAAGAGACATGCTTAGTGCTTGTGGCAGAAGAATCAATGCCAACTGAGAGGCAATTTATGCTTATGCTCAGGTAACTGGTTTACCCCTGTGCAAGATCACTTGCATTCACGGACATTTTACAGGTTACACAGCACCCCTCCAAATATTAGTTTCCGGATCTAAAAGCAACTCAGTGAGATAAGCAGGTATTGTTATAACCCAGTGAACTTATTGAAGAGGCATGAGTTCCTTCTTTTTTATTTAATTTTTACTTTTTAAATTTTTAACTGAAGTATAAATAAGTTACAATATTATACTTGTTTCAGGTGTACACCATAGTGATTATCATGACTATCTTCTACAGGCAGAATAACTGCTATTAAACTCAATGGTATTTTTATGTTTATTGGCAGAAATTACTAGATACATATTTCAAAATGAGAAGTTCTGTGCTTTTTAAATATTTGGTGAGTGGTGACCAGAACACATATTCTATGTGACATAATACAGGTGTATGTAATAAACGTAATTATCTCAAAATGTTTCATGTATTGGATAAATCATTTAACATCTTGGAGAGTGGATTACTATATTGTTTATAGATTACTTAGCTAAGAAATATACAATATATATACATCATACATCATAATATATATACATCATAGTAAATTCTTAGTCATTAAAGTCAATATAAAAATAGGAAATAAAACACAATTACCTTAGAAAGCATTTTAGTTTATGTAAAGATTTCTTTAAAATAGTACCCCTGAGAAAGATTCATTGAAGATGAAATGGTATGTGTTTCTTCTATTTTCACACAGAAAAAGGAAAAATGAACACATGAACCACAGAAAAGAAGCCAACAAAAAATTTTTGTTTAAAAAGTGTTTTATGTTAGCATGGAGACTAATAAAAGGCAGAAGCTTTCCTTGACCATTTGACATTGTGTTTTCTAATCAAAATAAATGTTATTTCCAGTTGAACTCACAGATAACATGCTTTGAAGTAGTAGTCCCAAGGGATGTAACACCTCACTACCCGATTTTCAATTCTAGAAATAAGCGTCTCTACTGGGGACAGGTGCTGGTCTCCAAAGCAGCAGCAGCAGCACTGTTGTTCTCACCCAGGAGAGAAGTGAGGATGTCCTCAGGGCTACACACAGCAATTCTCTTGTTCTGCAGATAATTTTTAACACTGTTTTTGTGGAAGAACAATCTCAGCCCAATAAACCATACGTAACATCAGTGCTGGTTGCTATTTTGAAGAAGACTCTTCAAAAAATAACTTTCTTATTAGCAAAACATTTGTATTCCCATTTAAAACAGAATAGAAAGTTATCTAGTTCTATTGTTTTATTTTGTACCAAAATATTACACATTTTTAAAAGAGAGATATTCTTGAGATTGACATTATTTCTGAAGAAATATATGTTATGGTCTTTGACTTACAAATTATCCTCGCCCATATATAGATATGGATTTATGCTTTTCTACCTCTTTATATTTTTTTAATTAAAATTTTTTTTTTATTGGGGTATAGTTGTTTTACAATGTTGTGTTACTTTCTACTATACAGTGAAGTGGAGTTCCCTGTGCTACACAGCAGGTTCTTATTAGTTATCTATTTTATACATATTAGT
Organism: Monodon monoceros; assembly: GCF_005190385.1. Classification (NCBI taxonomy): domain Eukaryota; kingdom Metazoa; phylum Chordata; class Mammalia; order Artiodactyla; family Monodontidae; genus Monodon; species Monodon monoceros. Next base: position 50,371,424 of record NW_021703772.1, on the reverse strand, counting down.
GTATATATGTCAATCCCAATCTCCTAATTCAGTTATGCTTTTCTATCTCTTTAAAAATAGATATTTATTTATTTATTAATGAATAGATATTTATTCATTAAAAATAATGAATGTAGATAAATTATCTACATATTTGTAATTCTTCAGAAAATTGCACATGTTCTAATAAAAAATTCTTGGCAAAAATACACCAGCTGTTACTGGATTGCATCTAATATGTTGTTGTTACCATATAGCTTTGCTTGAAGCATAAAAAATGGATTCTAAAACACTTTCCAGGCAGAGATTTTTCAAAAAAATTATATCATAAAACAATTTAGGAAGATTTCAAGTAGGTGTTTCCACAACCATATGTACAACTACAGGGCTTCCCTGGTGGCGCAGTGGTTGAGAGTCCACCTGCTGATGCAGGGGACACGGGTTCGTGCCCTGGTCCGGGAAGATCCCACATGCCGCAGAGCGGCTGGGCCCGTGAGCCATGGCCACTGAGCCTGCGTGTCCGGAGCCTGTGCTCCACAACGGGAGAGGCCACAGCAGTGAGAGGCCTGAGTACAGAAAAAAATAAATAAATAAAAGCTTGAAACTCATATGTACAACTACATGTATTAGCTAGTCTCTTTCCTAATAGCTAATGACCTAAGTAATTATTTTCTTGGGACTAAATTTTGTTCCTCCTCAATGCACTTGTTTCTGCTGCTGGCCTCAGAGGTGGCAATGCCATACTATATGTTTGAAAACTTTCCTATGCTCCAAACCTTAGCTCTTGCTATCAGCAAATATCTGTCTGGTTGAAGTAACTAGTAGCTCAAAAAATAACAGAGTAATAAGGAGGAGTGGAATTTTATATCTACAAGGCTCAAATACAGAAGAACTTTCACTTACTTATGCTAACTCAACTCAAACATTCATATCTGAAGGTTTTCATGAAAAGTGTATTTTAGATCAACATATCTGGAAGATTATCCCTTTTCTAAAGTATTTCTACCCACATCTACATATATGTCTCCAAAAGCCCAAGAACTGGGAAATGGCCAAAAAAAAAAATCATAGAGGAATACACTGCATGCATTATTTACTACATTTTTTTGTACCAGCCACCCTAAATCAGACTGCAACAGCTTCTTTTTATTTTACTACCAATAGTTGATTTCTCAGACTTTTTATTGGGCCAGTAGCATCATCATCATATCTACTTTAATTCACCAATAATTTTGCCACTAGTGTCCCTCCCCCAGCTTGCCAATGGCACAGGTCTATTATTTTACTGAGCTTTGCACAAAAGACCACTAGATATTGATTTGCTTGCATTCCACCGTTAAGAAGAAAAACATGTAAAGGAACTGCCTTGGTGCTCTTATCTAAGGAAAAAATACGGCAAAATTTAAAGGAGTTGGCTGTGACACAGTAAAGAAGTGACAAGGAGTTCTTCTAGTGTGGGGAAAGTTTTAATATTAGCAATTCATTCACCTCGAAGTCTAGAATTAAATATAACCTGAATCACAGGATAACATGCAATCCTACATCTCACAAGCATCTGTGGAGCACAACCAGGAAACTGTCTTGGGCAGCTTTCCCTCATATTCTCTAGTTAGATTCTCTCAGCTACTCTTCTACAATCCAAGATCTCCTACTCCTCTGCTAATGAAACTGAAAACTGTTTATTATCCTAGTATGAACATGAGTTTACCACCCCAGAACACATAGGAGTTTGTGAAATTAACATGCCCAGTGCTGCACAGAACCTGGTCTGCAATTCAGGGGAGCTGCCCTATGGTGCACTGCAGTGCCTGAGCCAGGAACAGCTTCCCTGTCTCAACACTGGGGCTTCTGAGAAACAGTTCCGAGTGGGAAGTCATCACATCCTTCTTTATTCATTTTTTTACACATAAAAAAAGAATCAGCTCATTTATTGAAAATACATAAAGACAATAGTCTTTTTTAAAGGGTTCCATGATTTTACAAGTCTAAAAATTATAAGTACCTGACAATTATGAAATTTGATACTCACCGGACCTTAACTATTTAAGGCAACCTTGTTTGAGTTCAAGCTTAAGTGTGATATGACTTTCTAACTAACCCTGACCTTTGTTTGAAATTGACTTCTGTTGGGTCTTCTCCAGAGCTGTAAGACTATAATTAACTTTGGCAGATTCCAAACCCCCTATAACCTTTCATGTACCATGACTTTGGAATACTACCATCTGTTAGTGAGTACTTTTCTGTTTTTTTTTAGGAAAAGGCCTTAGATCTGTGCTCAAGATTTATTTTCAAAAAGAAAATACAATTCTATTTGCATTACAATTTCTATTATAACTCTTTCAAGACGGACTCTAATCAGATCAGAGTTTAAATAATTTTAATTTGTACCAAATGAACTATATGTTTTATATTTGACCCTGAAAGCCCACTTGTCCACCTTCGCTCCATTTTAAGACACATAGGAGCAGACCACAACAATTTTTAAAACAGATGTAAAAAATAAAATGTTATGATCCTTAACTATGACTTCTTTACTGAGATCCAGATCTATATTTTCAATTGCCTATAAATGGTGTCCATGAGCCAGGCTTGAGTAATTTTAAACATATGTCAATGTCCATCACACCATAAAATTGTCTTTCTTCTATAGAAATAGCGTTTTCTGACTCTACAACCCTGGGATAGCTATGCTTCTCTAAATATAAGATGGAAAAGGAAAAGAGAACTAACATTTGTTGAAGCCTTTGAGTCACTTACATATTAATTCATTCATTCTACAAATATTTATTGGGTGTCTATTACATGCCAAAGTCTGTGCCAGGCATGTAGGACACCTGATGAGCAATACAGACAATTCAGAATAGGGTACAGACATTGAACAAATAATTACACACGAAATAATTTATTTTCATATGTAATACATCCTATGAAAGAAAAGTACAATGTGCAGTGAGAACATACAATTTGATGACCTAAACTAGTCTGGTCTTCAAAGTCCTCTGAGGAAATGACATTAAAGCTTGAAACCTGAAAGATCAGCTGTAGCTATCTAGGCAGGAACTACATCTTTATACATAAGATAGTGAAGAAGAAGACCATAAAGGAGACTGAGAAGGCACATCCAAAGATGGGGAAGAAATACAGGAGAGTATAGAGTCAAAAAGCTGAAAGAAGATGGTGTTTCAAGAGAAAAGGAGAGCTCTCTTTGAGGAGAGCACCCTCAAAGCTCAGATGACTTAAGAGAGGGTCCATTAAATTCAGTTGGCAAGGGGACTTCCCTGGCAGCCCAGTGGTTAAGACTCCACGCTTCCACTGCAGGGGGCGTGGGTTTGATCTTGGGGAACTAAGATTACGCATGCCGGGGGGCCAAAAAAAATTTTTAGTTGGCAAGGAAAACGTGGGTGAAAGCCAGAGGGACACTCTATCCACTGCACAAAAAGAAAAAGGAGAGAGGGGTACTGACGTTGACAGTTTCTAAATCTGTTGCTGGGATGATGAGAGTTCCCTCTGTTGGCTTTTACTTTCTCACTGAAGGATGAAGCCATCAGCTGCAGGGAATGAGAGGCTAAGAGAAGCAGGGTATGGAAGAGTAAGGAGAGAAGAGAAAGTATAAAAGACTTATTTTGGGCTTCCCGGGTGGCGCAGTGGTTGAGAGTCCGCCTGCCGATGCAGGGGACATGGGTTCGTGCCCCGGTGCGGGAGGATCCCGCATACCACGGAGCGGCTGGGCCCCTGAGCTCAGGGCCGCTGAGCCTGAGCGTCTGGAGCCTGTGCTCCGCAACGGGATGAAGCCACAGCAGTGAGAGGCCCGCGTACCACAAAAAAACAAACAAACAAAAAACCCGGTTATTTTATTGAGTGGAAAGGCAAACTTTCCAGAGAAACAAGGTAGGGTTGCTAAGCAATGTTAATCATGTATTTGAATTTTGTCTTGAACTTAAAGTAAAACCAGTCACCCTAGCCAAGTAATCTTCTCCAGCATCAGGAGTTGAGAATTTGCCAGGTGACTAAGGCAGAAGAAAAGATAGGCAAGGGAATTGAGGGTATTTTCAAGGGAGTGATTATTACAATAGACTATGAAATCTCAGGTAGAAAAGGAGGTTAGGGTTGAACAATAATAGTAAGCAGTATATGATGAATAGGTAGTCCCAGTGGAGTAACATTTTAGCAGCGATGATACTAAAGCACATCTTCTGGAATGAAGAGATGGTAGGCAAAGAAGTGGATACTTGAAATTAAGATTACAGAGTTGGCATCACTGCTAGATGGCAAGGTACAGAATGTGCCCATGGAAGTGGATGGCTGGGGTAGAACAAACAGGTTAGTGAAGTGAAGGAGTCAATGCACTAGACGGATGATCTACTTTATCATCAAAGTCATCAAAATGGCAACAGGGATGGGTGCTATTATGGAACATGTACAGATAGAGCTTAGTGCAGGGTGGGCAATGTATCATTTGGCCTTCTGGAAGTCAGTTTCACTACCCTTCTAGAAAAAAAGAGATGGTGAAACATCCCTAGATTCCACCCCTAGGACCACCTTCCCTCTTCCCAAAATTACAAGTCATGAAATGGACACTGTATTGAAAATCTAGAGGATATTATTATTCCTGGTGCAGTAAAAAAAAAAAAAACAAAAAACTAAAACAAACAAAAAAACAGAACCCTAATGTCCTGATCTCAATAATGAAGGAAAAATTTTAAAAAGAACAACAATGCATCTGTTACAGAATCAGGAACCATGTTGATCTGTACCACTAAGAAGATCTATACCACTGAGGCAGAGTCCAGGAAACACCATGGTTAAAAGGATGGACTTTTATTGTGAGACACAGCTGGGTTTGAATGTAGGCTCCATCTCTTGCTATTTTTATAACTTTTAATATCTAAAAGGTGGTATCTTGCAGAATAACTGAGAGAATTAAATGAGATAATACACATAAAATACCTTTCACAGTACCTAGCACACCACGGACCATAAATGTCAGATTTATTTTTGTGCAAGATTCACTGGGAATCTTAATCCCTCATTTGTAAAGACCATTTAATGAGTAAGATAAGCAATATTTTCCCAAGGCTCCTTGCCACCTACAGAACTGCGGTGCCTACCAAAAGTAAGCAAAGTGATCAGAATTTTTTCAGTAGTGCCTGACTCTGCTATTTTGATTCAGGTACACCAAGCTAATTTCTTTCCTGATGTAGGAAGTCCATTTGAACTATTATGTACACATTCAAAATTTGAAGGATCAAACTTAGTGAGCCAAAATGATCATGTATGTGGCCATTCTAATAAACATTAGTGCTAAAGAGTATGGCAAAATTAAGGGCACATGAGTTTAAATCCCATCTCTGTCGCTTCCTACTTATGTGGCCTTGGGCAAGTTACAAAACCCATTTCTACACTAATGCTGGCTACCTCAGAGGGTTATTGTAAGAATTTAAAGAGTAATTCACATAAAGAATTTGGCACAGAGCCTGGTACTTAATCACTCATTGGATGTTAGCTAGTAGTAGTAGTAATATATAAGCAAACCAAAAAGATTGGAAGGAAGATACTTAACGCAAATTCAAGAGCAGTTTATGAAACAGAAGAGATAATTTTCTAACAAAAAAATGATCTATAAGTTTGAGGATAAAAATTTGCTAAATTTTCTCCTAGAGATAGAAACTTCATTTAGATGATTACATTTAGTTTGGGAGGAACTGTATAAAAAGAATAGAATTTAGAAATCATATTGGTATTATGACCACAAACAGGCATACTATTTCACAATAAAATGATACACAGAACTAAATGGGTAAATCTCAAAAGCATTATACAAAACGAAAAGCAGCCAGTCACAAAAGAGTATGTACTGTATGATTCCACTTCCATGAAGCTGAAGAACAAACATTAGTTTATGGTAATAAAAATCAGACCTATGCTCACCTCATGGTGGAGTAGGTGATTGACTCGGCACAAGGGAATTCTCAGGGGTGATAGATATGTTCTTTATCTGGATCTGGGTGATAGCTACATAGGTATATACATTTGTCAAAAGTCAATGTGCCATATACTTAAGAATTGTGCATTTTACTGTAAGTACTATTGACATAAAAATTCATACTTACATGAATTCCTTTCATTTTTCCATAAGGTGTCATGACTTAGCAGCTGTTCATTACATGTTTAAAATAATATTTATTTCCTAAACATATACATTGGGCAAAAATATCATATTAGATTCTATTTTGGATTAGAGCAGTATGTGGAAAATGCAATGAAGTTGATTGGTGAACTCAGGTAATATAATCAGGCTTTAAAAAGCAAAACTAACATTTGCTTAATTTAGCTCAAAAAACAAACCTTGAACATTGTAATAAAGGTCTCAATTCACAGTAATTTGCACTTTGTAAAAGGGAATTGCCTAAGATTGAGGGAACTAACACTATATTAATATGAAAAGGAAATTTAGTTTTATTCCTTTAGGATTTATGTCACTGGAAATTTTAAAATAAACTGTCTTTCAGAAGGTTTCTGGATCCACAAGTCATTCAGGATATACAAAATGTAGAGAACCAATGTGATATGCCTGTTTTCTCCTGTGAGATCTGAAGTGTTAGTTTTGTGATATATAAAAGAGGTCAATTAAGAGGGAATTCCCTGGCAGTCCAGTGGTTAGGACATTGCCGAGGGCCCTGGTTCAATCCCTAGTCGGGGAAATAAGATCCCCACAAGCCACTCAGTATGGCTAAAAAAATAAAAAGGTCAATTAAGAGAAAAGCAAAGGGTCTTTCAGAACATCATGCATCCACTCAATGTCAACCACACAGAAAAGAGGTGGGAGAAAAGGGTAGTGCAGTCAACTCTTCACTCCCTCCCTGTTCTTGGCACCAAGTATGCCTGGTACAAGGGGTGGTGAATGGTGGGTGGATGGACTAATAAGTTTATTGGTAGATGGACTATGAAGTTCCAGTACTGGGGATCTGGGAAAACAATGGTGCCACATACTAAAACAAAAGTTGCAAGGAGTAAATTTTTAATGAAAAGAAAATTATTAAATAATGTAGTATTTGAAGTACAAATAAGCTGCCCAGGTGGAAGTGTTTACTGGAGGAGAAATGTGGAAATCTACCTGCGAGAGTGATCAGAACTGTCACAAGAGTGATAATTAGGCCTATGTGGCTGAATGACTTCCAACAGGAAGAACTCGTAAGGAGAAGCAGAGGTCAAGCACAGAAACTTGGGGAATGCCCCTGGCTGGTGGACAGGAGGAAAAGAACTAGGACAATCTGGGTAATAGCTCAGGGAGAAGAACACTTAGGAATAAGTATTAATCAAAAGTGTCCAGGGACTTCCTTGGTGGTGTAGTGGTTGAGAATCTGCCTGCCAATGCATGGGACACGGGTTCGATCCCTGGTCCGGGAAGATCCCACATGCCATGGAGCAACTAAGCCCATACGCCACAACTACTGAGCCTGCACTCTAGAGCCCGTGAGCCACAACTACTGAAGCCTGCGTGCCCTAGATCCTATGCACGGCAACTACTGAGCCCACGCGCCGCAACTGCTGAAGCCCACACCCTCTAGGGCCCATGTGCCACAACTACTGAGCCCACGTACTGCAACTACTGAAGCCCTTGTTACCTAGAGCCTGTGTTCCGCAACAAGAGAAGCCACCGCAATGAGAAGCCTGTGCACCGCAATGAAGAGTAGCCCCAGCGCAACTAGAGAAAGCCTACTTGTAGCAACAAAGACCCAACACAGCCAAAAAAGAAAAGTGTCCAATACTGGAAAGCAGTGAAAAAAGCATATATTTGTAAGCTACTATATAATTACAAAATACGATTTCTATCTATCCTAATTTTATTTTCAAATAAAGGGTAGAAGTTGCCACAAGTGAAGTCAGCCTCTATAGTCAGTATACATTTGCACCAAAGGAAAAAAAAAATTGGACTCCTTCCCAAAATTAGTAGGAAGCCAAAGGGGAGGAAATAAATTTGGAGAAGGAAAGAGAGAGAATGGGTCTATGCTACCCAAGCTAGGCATTGGTCATCCCAATAAAAGGGGTGGGGGGGGGGGGGGTGTCCCGGCGGGGCTGGGGGGGGGGGGGGAAAGAGGGGGGGGGTTGGGGGGGGGGCGTTGCCACGGCAGGCCTGGCAGGTGCAGGCAATCAAGAATCACGTTACTCAGCTGCTCAGAGGAATTTCTCAGAAGCACCTTGGAAAAAGGGTCAGGAAGGTGTTAGTGAAAACTGGGAGAGTACCCAACTTAACATCAGCAGATATTACTCATGTTTCCCTAATTTGAAAATATATCAGATATGGGACTTCCCTGGCAGTCCAGTGGTTAAGACTTCGCCTTCCAATGCAGGCTGTGCAGGTTCGATCCCTGGTCGGGGAGCTGGGATCCTATGTACCTCCTGGCCAGAAAACCAAAACGTAAAACAGAAGCAATATTGTAACAAATTCAATAAAGACTTTAAAAATGGTCCACATCAAAAAAAAAATCTTAAAAAAAAATTTTTTTTAAAGAAAATATATCAGAATTCAGCAGTCAATATGATCTGATTTTATATTAAAAAAACAGACCCAGAATAACAGGTTAAGTAATTTGGTCATGCTTACACAGTTAATTAGTGTCAGAATTTACTAACTATATCACCTCTTTGGGGAAATTTGTGTTTTTCAAATACAAAAGCTCATAAATTGGTCACCATCACCAAGTAGAAAACTGGGGCGGGGGGGGGGGGCAGGATTCTTTTTCAGAATTGTTTTAATAAACAACATATCTTTTCATTACACCACTTGAATACCTGCCTTAATTTTCTGTGTTGATTTGACAGACGAAGTGACTCAGCAGACTAGAACTAAAATTGTTTTTCTCCATATTCCGTGATATGGAAACTAGAGAGAATGTACACCTTATTATGATAGTGGATTTACAACAGCAAAACACACTCACAAACTGGAAGCTGCTCAGACGGTCACTATCTCCCAAAAGAGAAGACTGTTAGCCTTTGAGGCAAAGGATAAATTAACTGGAGAGAAAGAATTTCATTTCCAGATTCCAGACAGAAACAGCTTGACACTTTTGAAAGAGGGGTTATGAGGGTTACAATGTTTTTGTGTCTTCCTCATTTCCTGCTTTATCATAATCGACCTCAGCTGTTACATTACTCCAAAGCACAAAATTTTGAGTGTGAACAAATTTTCTTTTCTTTTGGAACATGTGACTATGTCAGTGTGTTTCTTCACAAGCAAATGAGCTTGGTTTTGCCTCCCTGTTAATTTGTTTTCATCACTCCCATTATACCAGGGGACAGGAAAACATTTATAAAAGAGAAACAGTAAACACTGAACCCTGGAACACTGTATTCATTCTAGGTAGTTTTACACATTGAACTATCTTTGTGTATGAATGTATAGTGTCATTAATGTCTTCTCTCTTTCACACACTGAAGTGCTATATTATTCTAACCATAAGTTCTAGACAAATTGATAGCACATGCATGCGCTTGGCCTGAAATTTTGACTCACTAATTGTACTACACACTAATGAGGTTTTCTGTTTGTTTTCAGCAAATGTGAATAGCAGGAGTGATCCTTAAAATAGCACCACTACTGGACACCAGTGATTTCCAGCTAATTTTATGACACTATAAAAACACTCAATTACATTAAAAAGGTAACAACATAATTCTAAATAAATCATTTTAATTCACTTCTGTTTTTTAAAAGATAAATGTTTGGTGCACACTGCCTCATGTCAAATACTTGTCACTCTGATAAGATTCAGTGGAAATCAACAGTAAAAACTCTTCCAATCTAATGAAAATTGATGTTTCAAATTTATTTACAACTTACTAAAGATTCCACTTCCACCTATAAGACACCTTACAAGGCAGTACATACAGACCCAAACCAGTGCACATTACTATTTCCAGAAAGTAAGAAAGAAGTATACAGTAACTAATTGTAGTTGTAAAGTTCCTGCAGAAACAAATGCAGCATTAGTCATAGTAAAAAAACAAAACAAAACTAGAAACAGTGCAAATGTCCAGGAACATTAGAATGAATAAATGAAGTGTGGTATACTCACATGATAGAAAACTATATAGCAATGAAAATTTAGAAGTTCTGCTATACACAGCATAATGAAGAACAAAGGAAGCCCCACACACGCACGCACACATGCACACACACTATATATATATTAGGATTCCATTCATAAAAGTTGAAAATCAGGCAAAATTAATCTATGCTGTTAGAATTTCTGCTAGTGGTTACCTCTGGGAAAAAAGGTGGAAGTAGTGGTTTGGAAGAGGCACAAGGAAGTGTTTCTGGAGTGCTGGTAATTGTATACATCTTGATCTGTGCAGTGGTTACATACGAGTGTTTATTTTGTGAAAAGGCACTGGGCTGCATGCTTATGATTTGTGCCTTTTCTGCACGTATGCCATACTTCACTTAAAGGTTTATTTTATGGAAAGATGGAGTAAGTAGACTCCATCATGTCTCTCCCACTGAACACAGTTATCAAACAGAACGCAAGATGTTGCTACTTAAGGACTCTGAAAAGTAAACAGTAGCAGGAAGTTTGAGGAGAAGCTCAGTACCATCAGACTGACAGTGGGTTCATCATTCTTTCCACCTCTGGTACCTCCCAGCCTGGTTTCAACACAGCCAGGAAGTAGTATCATGCAGAGTCCTCCAGGAAAAGCCCCCTGGTTCTGACTCAGGAAGTCAGAAATGGTCTCCTAACACTCCATTCTCTTCTATCCCCATCTCTGAAGCAATCGTGGGACAGTGGTGGCAGCAACAGCTGCTGCAAGGGAGGTCCTTGGAAGCCTAAAATGCCGATGGAGGGGAACCTTCCTTTCTGATGTGGTGTCAAGAGACTGGGACAAACCCCCATTGCTTTGTCCTCCACCACTTGGCCCCTGATACAGAAGAAGTCACAGGAAGTATATCACAGAGTGGGATAAATAAAGCTCCAGCTTTCTGGCCAAAGGACAATAAGGGGGAGCCCCCAAGGAACAGAAAAGTACTAAGGCAATCACAGAGAAGGAGGAGCTTGGGAAATGATCCCATAAAAATACTTATGAACTGCTGGGCTCACCCCTGGGTATATGTGAATCTGACACTAAACAGTATACTATAGACTTTGAAAACTCGACTATGGTATAAATCACAGCCCTGATCTCACACTGGCCACTGAGTAGTATACACATGGGATAGATCTGAAAGGCACTGCAAATGCCTTTGGAAGTGGAACTGATATTGAAATCACAACCCACAGAAGACTACTCAGAATTTGCAGCCTAACCCAGTTAGGTAGACTGCTGCTAGAACAAAAATATCACCATTTCCCATAAGATTTTAAGGACCCAAAGTCTTAGAACATAATATTCAAAATGTCCAGGGTCTAATAAAAAATTACTCTGCCCATGAAGAACCAGGAAAATCGCAATCTGTATGGGAAAAGACAATCAGATGACACAAATGTTGAAATTATCCACCTATGATTTTAAGGCAGTTTTATAAAAATTCCCCAAAAAGTAATGGTGAATACCCTTGAAATGAAGGGAAAGATAGAAAGTCTCAACAGTGAAATTCAGGATATAATAAAGAACCAAGAGGAAATCTTAATTTTGAAAATTACAATAACGGAAATTTAAAAGTTCATTGGATGGGCTCAACAGCAGAATGGAGAGGACTAAGGCAGGAGTCAGTAAACTTGAAGACAGGCCGATAGAAACTATCCAATATAAAGAACAGAGGAAGGCTGGGAGGGAATGAGCAGAGCCTCTGGGACCTGTGGGAAATATCAAAAGGTCTAAAATTCATATCATCATCAACTCACAAGTAGAAGAGAATGTGGTATAAAATATTTTTTGAAGAAATAATTGCTGAAAGCTTCCCAAGTTTGAGAAAAGGTATAAACTTATAGATACAAGAAGCTCAATTAACCCTAAACAGGATAAACCCAAAGAAATCAATGTCCAGACATACTGTAATCAAACCGCTAAAAGGTAAAGACAAGGAAAACACTATTGAAAGCAACCGGAGAAATCTGATGCATTACTTACAGGAGAACAACGATCTGAATGACAACCAATTTCCCATGAGAAACACTGAGGACAGAAGTAAATGAACTAACATTTCTTAAGGACTGAATGAACTGCCAACCCAGAATTCTATATCCAATGAAAATATCCTTCAGGAATGAATATGAGATAAAGACATTTTTAGATGAAGGAAAACTGATAGAATCTGCTGCCACCAGAACTGCTCTAAAAGAAGTATAAAGGAAGTTCTTCAGACACAAGGGAAATGATACTAGAACATCAGGGAAGAAGGAAGAAGAACAAATTATAAACATCTGTATAAATACAGTAGGCTATTTTTCTCCTCTTAAGCCGTTTAAAACATATTTAATGTTTGAAAGAAATATGAATGGTTCAAAGAGAATACTACATTGTCTCATGGAAACAGATATATATATATATATATATATATATATATATCAGACAGACACATACATGGCTGTGTCTGTGTGTGTGTGTGCACATGTGCACATGAGAGAGAGAGAGAGAGAGAGAGAGAATGAGAGAGAGATACATTCAAATAACCCAAGAGAAAGCTAGGAAATTGGAAACAGGAATGAAAAAGAGAGGGAACAAACATAAAACAAATAAAATAGTGGCTCTGAATACAAAGATATTAATAATTACAGCAGATGTAAATGATCTAAATATACTAATCAAAAGACAAAGGTTGACAGAATGGATAGAAAACCAACACCAACAAAAAAACCAACTATATGATGTCTAGAAGAAATTTATTTAAAACATAATGATGTAGGTAAGTTAAAAGTAAAAGGATAGAAAAAGATACACCTTGCAAACACTAATCAAAAGAAAACGGGAGTAGCTATATTAACGTAAAACAAAATAGACTTTAGAAAAAAGAAAATTACCAGAGATAAAGAGGAACACTGCATCATGAAAAGGGTCAATTCACCAATAAGACATAAAAATATTAAATGTGTACACACCAAATAATATCACCTTTGACTTCATGGAACAAAACTGACAGAACTGAAAAAAGAAACAGAAAAATCCACAATATTTGGAGACTTAAACATTTCTCTCTCAGTGATTGATAGATGTAGTAGATAGAAAACCAGCAAGAATATAAAAGAACTAAAAAAAAGTATCAATCAATGAATCTAATTGACATTTAAAGAACATTCCACCCAATAACACCAGAATATATATTTCCAAAGTGCACATGAAACATTCACCAGGATAGATCATATCCTGGGTCATGTAATAAATCTTAACAAATTTAAAAGATTAAAATCATACAGATTATATTCTTTGACCATAATGGAATTAGAATAAAAAATTAATAGCATAAAAAGAAAAGAAAAACCTCCAAACAGCACCAAATTTAACAACACAATCCTAAGTAAGGCATGAATCACAAAGGTAATCTCAAGGGAAATTATAAAACATTCTGAACTGAAGAAAAATCAAAATAAAACCTACCAAAATTTGCAGGATGCAACTAAAGCCATTCATAGATGCAGAGCACCTAGAACTCTTAAGTATTGCTAGTGCAAAACTGAACAGTCATTTTGGAAACAGTTTGGCAGTTTTTTATGAAGTTAGACATACCTCTATCATTTAGCCCAGTAATCATATTCCTAGATATTTACCCTAGAGAAATGAAAACTTACATTTACACAAAAACCTATACACAAATGTTTATAACAGCTCGGTCGATGATAGCCAAAAAGTGGAAACACCCTAAATATCCTTCAAGATGTAAATGGATAAACAAATGGTAATACATCCAAGTAATAAAATATTCAGCAGCAAACTGGAATGGACTATTGATACATGCAAAAACTTAGATGAGGGCTTCCCTGGTGGCACAGTGGTTAAGAATCTGCCTGCCAATGCAGGGGGCACGGGTTCGATCCCTGGTCTGGGAAGATCCCACATGCCGCGGAGCAACTAAGCCCTCAAGCCACAACTACTGAACCTGCGCTCTAGAGCCCGCGACCCACAACTACTGAGCCCACTGCTACAACTACTGAAGGCTGTGTGCCTAGAGCCCGTGCTCCACAACAAGAGAAGCCACCGCAATGAGAAGCCCGCGCACCGCAACGAAGAGTAGCCCCACTTGCCGTAACTACAGAAAGCCCACACGCAGCAACAAAGACCCAATGCAGCCAAAAATAAATAAATAAAATAAACAAAAATTAAAAAAAAAAACTTAGATGAATCTCAAAGGCATTTTGTGTGTGAAAGAAGCCAATGTCCAAAGTTTACATACTCTATCATCCCACATATGGCAATCTCAAAAAGACAAAAGTATAGCAATGAAGAACAGATCAGGGATTGCCAGTGGTTAAGGGTGGGAGAAGCTCAAGGGAACTGGGGTTTTCTTGTTTGTTTGTTTTGAGGTTGTGGAACTGTTACGTATACTGATTGTGGTGGTAGTTACACAAATCTAAATATGCATTAAAATTCATAGACCTATACACCAAAACAAAAGATCAAATTTTACCATGTTAATTTAAAAAATAAAATTAATACAAATAAATATTTTTATTTGTTTACTTTCCAAATATAAGACACAAACTTCCCCAAATAAGATTTGAATATCTAGGTAACATCAAGACTAATCTGACCACAAAAGAAAACTAGGAAGATAGTGATATACTCACCACTGCTTGCCCCTCTACAGTTTCCATTACTAGAATCCATAGGAAAATCTGAAAGGAGGTGATAGAATAAAGTAAGAATCATAACATGTTCATTATTATTTCAAGAATTCCCATATTAAAATCTAATTCAGTCACAAGTTGATTTGGGTAAGAACCCAGGTGTCTCAAGGAAATTGATTCTTGTTAGTGTTGTAAGGTTGACACTCTATCATTTGTAGGTCAAATAAGGACACAATGTATTCTTTCATGTGATTGACAGTTGATATACTCTTTTGAATCTTCATCAACTGTGCATACTATTTCAGTATTTAACAAACAAAGTTTCTGAGTTTCACAAAAACTTCCTGTAGCTTTAAAGCCCATGAATATATTAGGTATTCACCCAACACATTTCTTGATGGCTAAAAGAACTAAATACACCTCTTCAATAAACAGATGTATCACACTTCACTGGCATACATTTTAATCCTTAGTGCTTAAGGAAAGCATGCAGAAAGCATTCTTGTGCTCTGGGTTAACTGCACACTAAACAGTTCGTTTGCATAAAGGAAGCCTACCATCCAGGGGACTACTCAAGCCAGTGTAATTAACAGACACAGTAATAATTGGAATGTGCCATCAACTCTTTTCATGATCCCCAAATCCCAGAAAATGATAAAATGATAAATGGTAATGAAAACGGTAATTATGTAAAGTTCTTCTTTGTTCTAGTTTAGAAATCAGCCTCTAATGAATAACACTGAGTGCCCCAGCAAAGCACTATGCTGTACCTAATTATATGTTCTTACTGACACTTCAACTCAGTACACTTACACGAGCATTTTACATTTGTATTAACACTTTATGTTAAATGAGTTTAATGCCTCTGTTTATCCTAATAGAAAATAATGTTCTTCCTCTGTCCTTTTTCTTCACAGGTCATATCATGAATAAATTAAACAAGGAGGGGTAATACCATTTTAGAACATAACACCCAAAATTACAACTAATGAATTACTTTCCCAGGCTTAGTAATCATTAGCTGGTATTTTAAAAGGTATATCCTAGGGAGTTTCCTGGTGGCCTAGCGGTTAGGATTCTGGGCTTTCACTGCTGTGGCTAGGGTTCAATCCCTGGTCGGGGAACTGAGATCCCGCAAGCCTGCAGTGTGGCCAAAAAAATTAATAAAAAATAAGAAAAAAAGCTATATCCTAGGAAAGATGGCAGTCACCAAATAAAAATATAGATAATTAGGCAACAAAGACTTGATTCTAAAATGTTTGGTTCCACTCAGGTCAGATACTATGAATTCTATTCTTGAATAAGTCTAATATTCATGTGATAATATGCATATGATTTATACAAAGATGATCTCTCCATAAATTAAAAAAGTATATTGATCCACATTTAAAATAATTGCTTAATGTCAAAAGGTTGAAATAAAACTGAAAGATAAAATTCTTCTCTTGGAAAAAGAAAACCCCTTTGAAGCAGCTGAACCTGGGAGCTTGGTTTTCTTCTTTTACTCTTATTCACAGGAAAATGTTTCTACACTTTTTTAAGTGCTTAGACATCAATTGTTAGAATTATAAGAGAGAAAACCAAAGTTTGCTGATCATAAATAATCCAAAAAAATGTTTTCAGAAAGTTAAACTTAGGAATTCTAACAAAATTATCCTAAATTAAAATAGTGGGTATTATTAGTAGGTTTTAATGCCCCAAGGATTTCAGGTAGGGGTCATAGAGGTTTCCAGGAGAAGAGTTTTAAAAAAGAGCTGGAGAAGGAAAGGAGGGTTTTCCAAATAGAGAATAGCACATGCAAAGGTCTGGGGTGAGAAACCACAGGACTCATCAAAGGACCTGCAAGTCTTCCAGTGGGGCTAATAGAGTGGTGTAAGCAGAGAGAAAGGAAACTAGAGAGGTAAGAAGGCATGAAATCATGAAGACTAGAGGCAGATATCAAAGGATTTTAAACAACAGATTTGTACTTCAGAAAGATCACCCTGTTGGAATAGGGAGGCATCATACTGGAGGTCAGCAAGCCAATTATCATTCTAGCTCCATAATGCATGGAAGAAATGGTGAGGCCAAAACAAAGAAAGTACCATTAGGGAAGAAGGGGAGGGAACTGGATTCAGAGTAGATCTAATAGCACTTGATACCTATTGAATGTGGGGGATAAAGAAAAGGGTGGAAGCAAAGCTGACTCCCAGGCCTGGAGTATGGGTGTGGCGGTGCCTCTTAACAATATAGAAAATACTAGAAGAGAATAGTCGTATGAAGGTAAGGAGATGATGAGTTCACTCTGGGGCCTGCAGAGACTGAGGGGCTCAGGGTTAGACAGGAGAGTCTGGAATGTATGTCTTCTGCTGTCTCAGAAGTGCAGAGAAGTACTTGTCTCTTATCTCTTGGAATCCATTGTCCAGGACTGTCTTCTATTCTCTTAGGCCATATATAAATGGGCTTTTGAAATGCAATGAAGAAAACTTGTTCCTTTAACTGAAATCTGATGGTTGAAAGACACAGATTCTCTGTACAGTTAGTATCACCTATTTCTTCATAAGAGAGGAAATATAGCTTAGAACAGGTCCTGGTTTGAATCTTCTTTCTATTAATAGCTTTATGGACTTGGTGCACTTAACTTCTCTAGATGCTTCAGCTTCCCTTTGTGCAGATAAGAGTAATAGTATTATACCTACCATGCAGTTATTATGAGAATTAAATAAATTAATATGCACTGCCCACTTAAAACAGCACCTGGAACATACTAGGTGTTGTTAGTTCTTATTCTGTGCCCGCCAATGATTCTTGTTCTGAGAATGACACGTCCTCTTCCCAATCACATTAATGTTGATTTACGATTTATCATTCACTTCACATGAATATTTCTTTTTGTTCTTCACAATCTCAATGTTAAAGTCAAATGACTTGCTCAAGGTACAACATTAATGGCAAATCTGGGATTCCAACTAAGGGCCCATAACTTTAAAACTGGTGGTCTTTAAACTGAGGATATATAGCCAATTCTTAATCATTTAAAACTCTGTATGGTGGTTCTTGGTCTCCTCTTTTGATACACCTAGTAGGAGGGGAAAGGACAAATATAACTTAGTCATTTTTGCTATTTATAGCAAACAACTATTTAGAATTTTGTGGGAACAAGATAAAAGTGAATTATTGAAATACAATTTGGAAACTACATAAGATTCCATTATAATTGTGTTAGCTATAAATAGAATTTAATATCATCACATTCTAAAATACTCTTCTCTACCCCATCCAGAGTGCCTTTCGATATTTTACATTATGAAGAAGCTTTAGAATCATGTTTTCTCTCTAGTCTTAATCTAAAATGTCCATTTCTCCTTTCCATTCCATTTTCCTCCTCATATCACACTAAATAATTCTCCCTTCTTGGTATTTGGCCCCTCAAATATTTGTAGAACAGGGCTAAAGAAAAGGCTGCCTGTTCCCCTGAAAGTGGAGAAATGATTAAACAGCAGTGCATGCATGTGAAAGTTGGCACAGCTCTGCCAGGCGAGAGAGGGCTGGGAGAAATGTGCTGGGCAAGAGCTGGGGTGACAACAAAAAGCAGCAATGACTGAGGAGCGATTATAAAGCCCTTGGCATGGCAAACCAGGAGGCTGTATAAACACCAGTTAACTATCATACCATACATTTTCTTAAACACTCAACGTCTACATTTCTGAGATAAACTATTTGTAACTAACAGACATCCATCAGACTCATTCTTTATACCTATTGCTCCCAAAGGGATTTGTTCTTGAGCCTGAGGTCCAGGTCCATTTGTGTACAATGAAATACTAAGTTTATATTCAGGAGAAATAAGATCCGCTTTCCCAGTTAGTTCTCAGCGTGAAGCTTGTTTCCCAGAGTTGAATTGATAAAGATCTAGGCCGTATCTGCATTTACCAACAGACCATGTTTGTCCAAAAAAACAAACAAAAAATCAATTTGAATAACAATGATAATAATGGTAAAATAGCAACAGCAGCAATTTGTTGAAGACCTACTATGTACCAGATGTCCATGGGATGTAGGCAGTACGTCCCCATGTTACAGATTAGAAAACTTTGAATTGGAGAGGTTATATCATTTCCCTATAGTAACAGTTGGTATGAGGCCAGAGTCAAGATTCAATACCTACCTAGTCTGCCCCATTCCAAGCACATACCCTTTACTCACTATACAATATTAAAGATTTGACTAATGTCTTAATTAACTGGCTGGATGACTAAATTGAACTGAATTCTCAGATAAAGCAGGTGTACATGCAGTCTCAACTCTCTAGTAAATATAAAATGTGGAAAAAGAATAAACTTCATGTGAATTTCTTAGTAATAATCAGGAAGATACGATATTTTCTTTATAAAAATATGTTTGCCCCTAATATTTCAAAACAAAAAGTAGTTTGAAGCAATATTTCATTTCAATAAGATTTTGCTTTGTAAAATGTCCTTAAACTTGTTGGTGGAGTCATAATGTACTACAGGGGAACAGATCTGAGTGAATGGTAGGATTTGAAAATCCTCTTGACATTGAAGGAAAGTAAAAGGTGGTTCCATTTTATTCAGGGAGACCTCATTTTTATATTCTGCTAGATTCTAGGCATAAGACATAGGAACTCTGTTTATACCTAGAGGAAGGAAAAAAAAAACCCTGCTTTGTGAACTACCATATCCCACTGAACCAAGGAGCATATTGCATCGTAAATTAAACTGGCCACATGTGGTAGTTCCTAAGTAATTCCAGGTGCCTGACAGTTTGACCCAGGATAGGGAGTGTAATTTTCAGCAAGCTGGCCTTGGAATCCACCATTCCATTCCCCTTCCCCACCTCCCCTTCAGCTCCCTCCTGCCACAGTCTCTGATTCACACTGAGGGTTATGGTAAAGGGAAAGGGAAGGGAGAACATCACTAAAATACAGTTCCAACTGCCACCTACCCCTACTTCTTTTTCTAGCAAGGATGCTGTCAGCAAAGCACATTATGGCATTTGAAAGCAGCTTAGCAATCGGGTTCCATGGACTGACAAATTGTTTCCATGCATGTCCTATTTGAGGGCTTCAATGAGGCAATTGTTCTACATTCGGTCTGATGA
Source organism: Monodon monoceros (assembly GCF_005190385.1). NCBI lineage: Eukaryota > Metazoa > Chordata > Mammalia > Artiodactyla > Monodontidae > Monodon > Monodon monoceros. The sequence continues at coordinate 50,351,625 of NW_021703772.1, read as the reverse complement.
TAGGCAACTTAAGGGACACTTAAGGAAACTGCTTTCCATTCATATTGACCATGGCTTTTGAGAGCCATTAACCTTGCCAAACCTCTCTCATTTGAGGTGCATCTCTAAGAGAAGTTTCAGAGCAAGAGGAAGAATGCATTTCAGTGTGAACCACAGCCACCTTATTCCTAGCCCTTGGCCTGAGAAGAGCACCAGCATTTAACTAATCTAAGCGTCTGGCAGACCAGGGCAGCAACTGAGCTCTCCCAGTGTCTGCACAGCCTGTAACGTTAATGAGTACAAAAGCTCAAGAGTGCTCTTTTAGACCAAAGATTAATAAGAAATACATTTCTTTTTGATTATTTTAAACAACCAGTTGTTGGTTCGTCATTAAAATCAAGACGACTATAGGGGTAGTCAAAGGTGATAAACTGAGGTGACCATCAAAAATCTCTTGAAATCTTTCTGTTCAGTTTGGTTTTGTACAAGTACTTTTCCCCTCCCCACTCACTGTATGTTAAGTGGGTCAATGTGCACAGAATGCAATTTTTCCAAATCAATTCCCGGACCACCAAGAACTATTTTACCTAGAAACGGACTAAGGACATGAGCTTAGGCTGAGCAAGTTGAGAGGCAGAAGAAAAAGTTGATGCCCCAGAAATGAACAGAGAAGGAGGTATAAAGACATCACATCTAAGGGCAGAGTTGATCTGGGGAGGGTGTGAAAGAGGACCAATCATAAAAGATTGGGTTTATATTTAAAGTATATGAAGGGTGAAATTTTCGCGTTTTGGGTGATTGGTAGGAATGATTTTGAGTTAGAATTAAACAGACTATAATGAACTAGATTTAGCTGGGGTCTTAAGAGTTATGACTTCCCTAATTAGACCAAACACTAGTGAGAAAACAACTTGTGATCGATTCCATTTACTGTAGAACTGCAATAAAGTTTTACAGTAGGGAAAGATTGAAATGAACCGGTGGTTGATGCACACAGAGAAAGGGCATAAAATAAAGTATCAAAGACAAATTATTTGCATAGCTTAAGAGTGGGATAAGGGGTGAGATTAAAAATAACATTACATGAGTGTATGATGATAACACGCCTTAAATATAACTCCTTTCATCCATATGTCATTTACAAAATGACTTGAAGGCATGTGGGAATGTGAAAGGAGCCCAGCAATTTCACTCCGCCAGCTCTGTGGCTGCAGGAAGTTTTAGGAGCTAATTAGCAGTGGATGGCAATGTTTCCCAGCTATTTCAGTCTGGAATGGAAGAACAATTTATCTCATTGAAAGGAGGGGGAAATTTAAGGTGAAGGTAATTGCTCAAACTGGATGTTGAGCAAACACATACCACTAACATCTGCGGGTTGGAGTAAGGTTACTGGAATTATCTTGGCATTTTTAACGATTAGAAGAAAACAGTTCTTCAGTTCTCTGTTTTCACCATACAATCTTGACAAGTAGCTAAACACAAGGAATATAGAAAACTGATGACTGAGAATGCAAGAGAATCAGGCAAGAAAGTTAAGTGATTCTAAACAAATTAAGAAAGTAAGAAAAAAGCATCACTATAGGAGATGTGGTTACTTGGACACATAAAGAAGAAGCGAAGGGGCAGTGTTGAGTAGAAGTGTGATGGGAGTGGAGGGAACTGAGTGTTTTAGAAAGACAGATCGCCTATTGAAATAGAGTGCATCTGTTGGAAGGGTGATGAGGTGAGAGAAAAAAAGGCATGGTGCTCGACAGAGCAGTAATTAAGAGAGACATTAAGAGAAGTGATCCAAAGAGAAAAGACAGAAATCAGAGAGTAAAGGCGAGTAACAAGGACTCCAAGAAGTAAGCGGCTGGAGGACGCGCTTGGGCGGGGGGGAGGGGGGGCGTCGCAGGTTGTGCAGTGTCAGGACTCACCGGCTCCGTCTGCAGTGACGATGGCCTCGGGAGAGATGCACACGCCGCGGTCATAAACCGGCAGCTCCTCACAGGCCAGGCTTTCCGGCCACGAGTGGCGGTATTTGATGAGGATGGGCTCACAGCCCTGCCGGGCCCGCTCGCACACAGACTTGCAGGGCTTGATGGGCTCGTGCTGGAAGTCAATGGTGCAGATGGGCGCGTACATGGCGCAGAGGAAGAAGAGCAGATCCGGGCTGCAGTGGGTGCCCAGCAGACCTTCGAACTGCTCGATGGCCAGGATGGCGTTGGCCTGGGTGCTGTGGTGCAGGTGGTTGGGCATCTTGGTCATGTTCCAGGGCAGGGACTTGCACAGGGGGATGCGGACGGGCTCACAGGCTGCCGCCCGCGCTCCGGGCACGCGGAGCAGGCAGAGCGCAGCCAGGGCGAGCAGCCCGGCCCGCAGCAGCAGCATCCCTCCCGGGCTGCCGCAGACCATGATCCCGGCGGGACGGGGCAGGGTGCAGCAGTGCCGAGGACGCCAAGAGGCCCGCTCCGCCGTCTCCTCCTCCCCCCTGGAAGTGGACACAATGATCTGGGAGCTTCTCCTCCCCCGGCAATCTCACAGCTTCCTTGGATCAAATTCCCCCAATGGGGTACCACGAGCTTCGCCGAGCTCCAGCCGCCGCCGCCCCTGCCGCTCCTGCAGCTCTGGCTGCTCTTTCCCGATGTCTAAGCCTTCTGGGGCCGCAGCATCTATTTATTCCTCGCTCCCTCCGGCAGAAGCATCGGACTTCGCAGATGAATCAGATGAGAGGAAAACAAGAGGAAGCGAGGGAGAAATAAAAACAAAAGTAGAATTCAGCTGAGGTAGTTGGAGCTCTGGGGTGTCACCTCCCCTGCATTACAAAAAGGTGCTAAAAGAAGCATGAAATTCTCCTAAGTGAGGAGGAGGACCAGAGGGGGCTTGGGGAAGGGGGGAACCAGAGGGCAAGGACTCCTAATGCGGGAGGACGGTGCAGGAAGAGTTTGCAAGTCTCATAGGCTGAGCAGAAGGTCCAATTTTTGGTGTGAGCTGCGGCCAGCCAGCCGCAGGCAGGAGGGCACCAGCAGGAAGAGCCTCGACGGGAGGTCTGTGGCTCCGACCCTCTGCTCTTCACTTTCCTACCTACTGACCCGACAGGCAGCTCCGCCCCGGTGCAGTCCCAGCCCTCCAGCGCTCGCTCCCCTTCCCGGGAAGGGAGTGAGGGGTCCGGAGAGAGGTCTGTGGGTTGGAGGCGGAGGAAAGGGAAGCCTGGAGAAGCAGTGAGGATGCGAGAACCCAAGACAGAGCAGACTTGAGACGACCACCTCTTCCCCACCCACACACGGGGGAGCACCCCGTCAGCCCCCCACCCCCGGCTCCAAAGGAGAGCCCCCGGCCTCTCACTGAAGAGCCCACCCCAAATCCCCACGAAGGAGTGCCCCCAGTTCCCCACTTGGGAACCCACCCGAGCCCCACGCTCCCTGGAGATATTTCCTTTAAGCAAACTATAGCCTCACCTCTGTGATCACCGGCTCTGCAGAAAGTCAGACCTGAGGGGGGAAGACTTAAGCAACGTCACTCAATGTCCAAGTCGCAGGAAACAGGGACCCCTGCAGCGGTGTTGGAGCCTTATCAACCCAGAGCTCCTGACTACAGAGGTCTGCATTTTGAGTAACTAGGTGGAGGGAAATCGCCTTTCATACAATGAGAAGAAACGCTATATAATTACAAATAGGCCACCAGAAGCAAGATATGGGTGGGTTTTCTGTTGTTGTTGATATTTTGTTTTTCCTTTGCCCTGCAGAATTAAAACTTTTGAGTTTTGCTTTTTAAGCTTCGAATTGAAAATAGCTTTAAAGTACCTGGGCATTTTTTTTTTCCCGATTTTACTCACTAAAATAAAATGGCATTTATTAACTCTTCTCACCAATAATTTCACCTAACACTTGAGAGATGTGTAGGAAAATTACACTACACTGGTAATGATAATGATGATAATGACAACAATAAAACCCTTTTCATCCAAATGAGCTCAATCTAGAAAAGAAAATGGAAAACAGATCCCCTCCTGGTCTGCTCCTTCCACTAATGAGCCGCCTCTTTTCCTCCCTCTCCGCCTTCCTCCCTTTTCAGGGCAAATTGTAAATGAATGACCTACAGAGGCACTCCTACTCTGCCCTTTCAATGGGAAATTACTGAGCAAAAGGATTGCAGAATGTCAGAAAACACAGCCTTCATTGAGAAGAGAAGGAAACAAACCCTAAAACAAAACAGGAAGTCACCTTTGCTCTGCATCAGTGAAACATTTCGCTGCTTTAATCCAGCCATTTATCACAGTCAATAATAAGCAGACAAAAGATGCTTCCACTTTAGAGCACCAAGTGAGATGGTTTCCATTCCCCAGCATTGACTTGACAGCACTTATAAAATGTCAGTGCTAACCTGAGTTTATGGAATTTTATCTCTAAAATGACCATAAACAGCCATTTGGGACTGCAGTAAATTATTTCAGAAGGAAGTTTGTTCCACTTAGGAGAAAAGAAAAAACAACAGATGGCAGGTAGGGAGTCATTTAAGTGAGTATACCAACTTTGCCTGGCCTACAATTATTTAGTGTCATTTAACAAAAGAAAGCCAAAAATTATATAAATGAATTAGATGAAAAATGATTTAGTAAGTAAAATTTAGGGAAAAAAACAAATATAAAAACAGTTAATAATAGAGCCTTTGGGGGGGCTCTGTAAAGAAAATGTAGGTGGAATCTTCAATAAACTAGAAGGAAGAAGTGAGGAGTAGATATAATAGATTGTTTGATAAATATATTTTCCTGTTCATCTTAAGTCTTAACAGCATGAGGGAAAAAAAATGAGCCAGTTGTTTTAATGGTTCTACAATTATCTGAAATAAAGTGTGTTTGCCTTCCCCTGCACATAAGTCAAATATCCCCTTTGTCTAACATGTATCCTCACAACTTTTCTATAATCCAAATTTCTCTTTATCAAAACCTAAAATAAATTTCAGAAGCCTTTTTGGGTTTTGGTTTTTTTTAAATTTATTTCTTTATTGAACTATAGTTGATTTACAATGTTGTGTTAGTTTCTGGTATACAGCAAAGTGATACCATCATATATATATATTATTTTTCATATTCTTTTCCATTATGATTTATTACAGGATATTGAATATAGTTCCCAGTGCTATACAGTAGGACCTTGTTATTTATCCATGCTATATATAATAGTTTCCATCTGCTAATCCCAAACTCCCAATCCATCCCTCCCACAAGCCCCCTCCCCTTGGCAACCACAAGTCTGTTCACTATGTCTGTGAGTCTGTTTCTGTTTTGTAAATAAGTTCATTTGGGTCATATTTTAGATTCCACATACAAGTGATATCATACAGTATTTGTCTTTCTCTTTCTGACTTACTTCACTTAGTATGATAATACCTAGGTCTATCCATGTTGCTGCAAATGGCATTATTTCATTATTTTTTATGGCTGAGTAGTATTCCATTGTATATATGTACCATGTCTTCTTTATTCATTCATCTGTTGATGAACATTTAGGTTGCTTCCATGTCTTGGCTATTGTAAATAGTGCTGCTATAAACATAGGGGTTTGTGTATCTTTTCAAATTATAGGTTTTTTTCCATATATATATATATATATATATATATATATATATATATATATATGACCAGGAGTGGGATTGCTGGATCATATGGTAACTCTATTTTTAGTTTTTTAAGCAACCTCCATACTGTTTTCCTAGTGGCTGCACCAGTTTACATTCCCACCAACAGTGTAGGAGGGTTCCCTTTTCTCCATAGCCTCTCCAGCATTTGTTATTTGTAGACTTTTTAATAATGGCCATTCTGACCTGTGTGAGGTGGTACCTCATTGTAGTTTTTTTTTTTGGCGGTACACGGGTCTCTCACTGTTGTGGCCTCTCCCTTTGTGGAGCACAGGCTCCGGGGCACAGGCTCGGGAGGGAAGTCCCTCATTGTAGTTTTGATTTGTGTTTCTCTAATAGCTAGCGATGTTGAGCATCTTTTCATGTGCCTATTGGCCACCAGAAGCCTTTTTGAGTACCCTGCCTGGTTCTGATCATTTTTCTAGTTAGTTCCCCTTGAACATCATTCACTTTTGCAAATTATTCTTTAGCACTTGCCAATTGACTGCTTCAAAAAAAATTCTTCATTATTTCATCTGGGTGGGCTGTGCCTTCCTAAATAGCATGTATGATTTTTTTTTTTTAAAGAAGAGACTTCATCTTCTATTTCTTTTGAAATAGTCATTTGAGAAATGTTGGCTGATGGAACTTGGAATGCAATATTTTAAATATTAAAATATACATATATTAAAGAGAAGTAAAATACAAACAGTAAATTATGACAGCCAAGTTTGAAAAGTAGGCTATACAATCATGAAGGAAACACAAATGAGATATGGCATTGTTTCCACTAGTAGATGAGCTGTACCCTCAAAACTGAGTGCCTGGGCTTCCCTGGTGGCACAGTGGTTGAGAGTCCGCCTGCCGATGCAGGGGACGCGGGTTCGTGCCCCGGTCCGGGAAGATCCCACATGCCGCAGAGCGGCTGGGCCCGTGAGCCATGGCCGCTGAGCCTGCGCGTCTGGAGCCTGTGCTCCGCAACGGGAGAGGCCACAACAGTGAGAGGCCCGTGTACCGCAAAACAAAAACAAAAACAAAAACAAAAACAACTGAGTGCCTTCAAACAGGCCCACACTAGAGAAAATTAAGGGAAGGCTGAAACCGGGTGCCCCAGAGGAAATAGGTCATTGGTAATTTGTTTCTCTTATGTTCTATTCTACACCACTTTATTTAACCAGCGTTTAACTGACAGAACACTGATCTTCTTGTAAAACTGCACCTGGGCTACATGAAAGACAGATGATTGCTTTAGACATTTCTCCCTATCTGGTGAAGAAATTTCAAAGTAGATAATCTGTAGGCCACACAGAAGGGGCTGGAGAATTGGAGCTTTTAAATGATATTTTGATGGGCATAGCTACAGTGATCTTTTAGAACTCACCTAGTTGGGACTGTGGGTCAATTCTGGGCTCGACAGCTGCTTAGGAACTACACCCAGACCAAGTCATGGCCAATCAGTCTTCTTATAATGCCTCATGGCACCATGGTAAGTACCATTCCATTTAAGTTCCTGATAAGGGTTCCTGTGGAGACATCAAAAAAAGATCTTGCTAGAGGTTATCACTGTGAAATAGCCATATTTCCAAAATTTAAGTTTGAACAATTAAAAAAAATTTTGCAATGTCTTGTTTTGTCAATAATTTAAACATTAACATAATTTTCATCTGTTAAATACACTTTAAACTTACCCCAGCTGTGGTTTGTAAGACGGTCCACCTCTGTCCTATAAGGAAATGTGCAGGGCTGACGTGTGAAGTAACTAACAACTAGGGCGGCTTAGACACTGACCAGTAAGAGCGACTGCAGCCAATCTCATTCTGCAACGAGTGAGCATCAGCCCTAAGTACCCGGGGAGCAGGGGGACTAGTGTTTATTGAATACCTACTATGTGTGAGGCACATAAACCACACCATGCTTTGCCAGAGGTATTGGTTACAGAGATGAAGAAACTGGGCTTCCCTGGTGGCGCAGTGGTTGAGAGTCCGCCTGCCGATGCATGGGACACGGGTTCGTGCCCCGGTCTGGGAAGATCCCACATGCCACGGAGCGGTTGGGCCTGTGAGCCATGGCCGCTGAGCCTGCACGTCCGGAGCCTGTGCTCCGCAACAGGAGAGGCCACAACAGTGAGAGGCCCGCGTACTGCAAAAAAAAAAAAAAAAAAAAGAAAAAAAAAAGATGGAAAGATGAAGAAACTGAGGCTCAGAGAAATGAAGTCATTTCCCAAGGCTCTCACAGCTGGCTAAGGGCCTGTCAGAAGTGGGACTTGAATCCATGCTCTTTTCACAATTACAACAATCATACTTCTTCCTGGGCAGAAAGGAGCTGGGAAATGGGAGAAACAGGACTCTCTGTGATTCTGGGTCTCTGAACATGGCTACACTGGCGGTCAGCCTCTGGCTCTGCTACCCAGGAATAGAATGCAAAGCTTTGGCCTCCTTCCTGCTTCATGGCCTCTACCCAAGCTATTCTGCAGACCTAGTAATTCCTCTTTAGGAAGATCTCACGTTTCCAGTCTCCAAGCAATCCAACAAAAGCTTCCCACCTGTTAGCTACATCAGCATTAGGGCAGTGACTCTCAAATTGTAATGTGCAGCAGAATCCCCTGCAGGGCTTCTGAAAACAAAGATTACTGGGCCTCATCCAGAGTTTCTAATGTAGTGGGTCTGGGGTAGGGCGTGAGAATTTGCATTTCTAATGAGTTCCCAAGTGACGCTGATACTGCTGTCCAGGGACATTTGGAGTATCACCGTTTTGAACTAGATATTAAGCTCTGATTTACCTTTAGTAAACTCTTTACATGCTATAAAGATTTCATGATTTTATCTCCTGGTTATCTTCTCTTACTTGAAACAAAATTTCAGTAGAGCAGCCTAACAGCTAAAAGGGGTAGGAAAGAAGAGAGGACTAGTTGCCTCTGTTAGTTATTCAAATGTCGTCCTCAGAGCCCCACTGAGGCCTGACAATAAAATCAGCTGGCTCTCTGACCCTAATGTACTTTTCTAAAGGAAAACAGCACCACTCCACCCCCATTGTAACAAAAGAACAATAGATCCAGCTTCAAAGAAGTTCCAGAAAGAACCATAGTATCTTAGTAAAGACCTGAACCTCAGCAATATAGCCCACCCACCTGTTCCCCCTCCCTCACCTCTCAGCCTTCCATATCTTAATTTGAAGAGAAAACTCAGAGTTAAAATCGCTTATGTAGGGCTTCCCTGGTGGCGCAGTGGTTGAGAGTCCGCCTGCCGATGCAGGGGACAGGGGTTCGTGCCCCGGTCCAGGAAGATCCCACATGCCGCGGAGCGGCTGGGCCCGTGAGCCATGGCCGCTGGGCCTGCGCGTCTGGACCCTGTGCTCTGCAATGGGAGAGGCCACAACAGTGAGAGGCCCGCGTACCGCAAAAAAAAAAAAAAAAAAAAAATCACTTATGTAAGGTCATGAAGTCAGTTAATGGTAGTTAAAGTTTCCCGGTTCAATATTCTTTCTATTTACACCATCCTTCTCTGTTGAAGGTGTGTGTTTTTCATCCATTTGGAAACACCAATGTCTATATAAAGTTTATATGATAACTAAACATAATGGTATTCAGTTTACACAATCCCTTAAAATCTTGCAAACCTTCCAAACAGCTTAAAAGGATTTGGGAATCCAGAAGAGAAGGTATGGGACACATCCAAGGAAACCTCACCCTGTGGCACTTCCTGTGTCTAATGTCAATTGAAGCCTAGATGATCCTGGATTTCTTTCTAATCTCCCTTTGACAAGATTTAACTGCAGATGATTTCTAGAATACCCTTTCTATCATCTCACCCTAGAATAGACCTCCATGTTTTGCTGCATCTTTCATCTTATCATATGTGGGGAAGTCTTAATTTACTCCTCAGTTCCCCCTCTTATGGTGGCAGAGGAGAAGTCAAGTAACACACAGGTCATCCCAACCTGAGTTATGATGTAAACAACTGAGCAACTGACGGTGACCATCAAGGCCACATTAGAAAATGGCATTAAAAGGATCCCCACGAGATTAGAAATCCTGCAAAAAAAAATCAATAAGAAGGAATAACCCGGGAATTCCCTGGCAGTCCAGTGGTTAGGACTCCTTGCTTTCACTGCCAAGGGCGTGGGTTCATTTCATGGTCAGATAACCCAGCTAGTCTTCTGTCATCTGTGATTTGTTAAATGTGAGTTACACATATCATATTTAACCTGGAAGACGATTCGGTCTCTTCCATGGTTATATAAATAATGAGAACATGAATCTGCCAACTTGGCAACTATATCAATTACTAAAGCCAATGAATTTTTAAAATTTTTTTTCAGTTTTGAAGAGTAATAATACTCATCAGAATATCAGAAGTAGGTATTGAAAGATTTCTACATTCAAAGTGAGAGACTTCAGGGACCTCCCTGGTGGTCCTGTGGTTAAGATTCTGTGCTCCCAGTGCAGGGGACATGGGCTCAGTCCCTGGTTGGGGAACTAGGATCCTGCATGCCACACAGCACAGCCAAATAAATGAATAAATAAATACTTATCTGCTTTATCCCACAGCATACATACAATGCTCTTAGAATAAAAATAACAGCACAACCAGCAATATGATTACTGTAAACACTTAAAAAAAAAAAGTGAGAGACTTCAAAATAAATTACCCAGTGTAAAGATCCTAAATCTTAACACGGATCCTCCTGGTGCTAACAGGACCTTTCCTGGGACTAGGCTTATTACCCTTATATCACTAATCAACTAATTTGCCCCGTGTGAGAATCCTGACCTGTTGAACTTCTTGCTAATCCAAGACCATTAATTACCCTGTGCCATTTTCCTCCATGATCCTTTCTAATTGAGGCCCTTGACCCTCAGGTTGGCCCTCAGCTATCTTACTCTTCCCATCACCTGTTAATAACTCCACCTTTAAAAAAAAAAAAAAACTCCACCTTTGACTAATACTCTTTCAATCTTTCTCTCCATTCTTCCATCATAAATAACTGGATCATTATAGTGCAGCTCAGGCCAGAATCGTGGGAACCACCCAATGCTAACAACTTTAGTAACTCAGTAGTTGACTTAGTAGTTAGAGAATTTTCTAATTGAAGCCCTCAAAAGGTAAATGCAGATATTTTGCCTCTTTCTTGAGATATATTTAATCATATTTCACAGAAACAAGGTATTATTTCTTAGAATGTAGCAACATGAGGAGGCAAATGCCGATGTTGTTTTCCTTTTCCTGGGTTTCTGTTGTTGTTATTATCTGTCTGAAATCTGTCCCTTAGAAATCCATTTTTCCTTATTCCAACTTTGGCTCCTTTTTTCATACGTTTACTCACTAAGTTGGAAGCAGAAAGAGTTGGGATCCAGTCAGCACCAAAAAGTTATGTTTTGAATTTTGTGGACTATATATAATAATAATAAATATTTATATAGCATTTACTATGATTCACTATGTGCCAGGCACCATAAAAACATCTAATTCATTCAGTCATCACAACGACTTCATAACATGGTAACATTATTCTCACTTAGGAATGAGGAAGCTGAGCCACAGAGTAAATAAATAATTTCCCAAGACCCCACAACTTAATAAGAGGTCACATCAGGATTCAAATCCAGACAATCCAGCTGTAAGACCCGTGCTCTTCCTCTTGACCCTGCATTGCCTCCACATGAAAACTTACACTGTGCCTAATGGCACAGTGCTCATTAGGACAGTGGGGTGTGCTTTAATATAAGTACCTTACCTACTAAGTATCATGCCAATCCCCCAGATTTTTTTTATAACATCTGTAATGAGATATAATTTGCATAAATTATATAAACTTCATTCTTCTAAAGTATACAATCCAGTGGGTCTTAGCTTATTCAGAGTTGAGCAATCACCATCACAACAGATTTTAGAACATTTTCATCATCCCCAAAAAGAAACCCATTCCAATTAGCAGTCACTCCCCATTTCCCCCAAGCCTTCTAGCCCTAGACAACCACTAACCTATCTTCTGTCTCTATAGTTTGCCTATTCTGGACTTACATATACCTTTTCATATAAATGCAATCATACAATATATGGTCATTGTGACTGGCTTTTTTCACCTTTCAAAATGTTTTTGGGTTCATCTATGTTGTAGTATACGTCAGTACTTCACTTTTTGTTGCTGAATAATATTCCGTTTTATGGATATACCACATTTGCTTATCCATTTACCAGTTGATGAACATTTCAGAAGTTTCCACTCTTTGGCTATTATAAATAATGCTGCTATGATGTTTCTGTACAAGTTTTTATGTGAACATATGTTTTCATTTCTCTTGGCTACATACCTAGGAGTGCACTTGCTGGATCACATGGTAACTCTATGTTTAACCTTTGGGGAACTGCCAAACTGTGTTCAAAGTGGCTACACCATCTTGCATTCTTACCAGCAACATATAAGCGTTTCCAGTTTCTCTACATCCTTCCCAACACTTAATATCATCTGTCTTTTTTATTACAGCCATCCTAGTGGCTGTGAAGTGGCATCTCATTGTGGTTTTGATGTGTATTTTCTTAATGACCAATGATGTTGAGCATATCTTCAAGTGCTTATTGGCTGTGTATTTGTATATCTTCTGTGGAGAAATCTCTCTTTGGATCCTTTGCACTTTTTAATTGGGTTGTTTGTCATTGTTGGTTTGGTTTGTTTGCTTTGTTTTATGTTGTTTTGATTTGTAAGAGTTTTTAATACAGTCTAGGTACAAGTTCCTTATCAGATATATAATTTGCAAATACCTTTTCTCCTTCTGTGGTTTGTCTTCTTATTTTCTTAATTGTGTTCTTTGAAGCAGAAAAGTTTGTAATGTTGAAGTTCAATATTTCTTTTGCCTTTTGTGCTTTGAGCATCAAATCTAAGAAGGACTGAAGTAACCCAAGGTCACAAAGATTTACTCCTGTTTTCTTCTAAGAACTTTTAGCTCTTGTATTTTGGTCTATGGTCTATTTTGAGTTAGTTTTTATGCATGGTGTAAGGAAGAGGTCCAACTTCATTCTTTTGCATGTGGCTGTCTAGTTGTCTCAGCACTATTTATTGAAAAGATTATTCTTGCCCCATTTAATTGTCTTGGCATTCTTGTCAAATATCAGTTAAACATAAATGTAAAGGTTTATTCTGGACTCTCAATTCTATTCCATTGATTCCCTTGATATCTTGATTCATTCTGATGATAATTAGTGAAGATCTTAACACCAAGATTGGTTTTGTCTTAGGAAATTTGTCTTGTAAAACCTGTCTCCTTTGAGGAATCTCTCAGAAATGATAAAGAAAGACAGGAAGATTATAATTTCCAACTCCTACTCTGAATGTATGACTGATCGATACAATATTATTAAACGAACACAAGAGTAAATAATTTATTTTTATTCAAACAGAGTCACAAAAATTATAATCATCCTCATCAGTTCACTCAGTCCCATGTAATTAATTTTTTTTTCATCTTGATCTTTTGTTAGCACTTTTATGAATTCATCAGTTTTCCATTAGAGTTCTGAAAATACTTATTCGTTCAGTTCAGCGGTATAGTTAGTTATCAGAAACCTGTACTTTTCAGTCTTTTCCATGAATTCCTTGAGGATGAAACCCTTTTATAGGAACATTTTTGCAAAAGCATCAGAGTACACCCAGAACTGTCTGTAAATGACAAAAGACTTAAAAATGAGCACGGTTAAAGATTTGATGAAAGTTCATAATAATGCAATTGACAAGGAAATTTACTTATTTCTAAGATATACATTTTAAAGTAATAACTAGAATTATGACTTAAAATTCTAGAATTATAATAGAATAATAGCTAGAATTATAACATTATATCAGAACATATAAGATTTTTAGAAATTTCATGTAATGTCTGAAACATTTATGTTAACATATTTCCATACAAATAACCCAAAGAAAGTTTGGTGTTAGTTGTTTTTTTTTTGCTTGTTTGTTTTTTTATACTGCAGGTTCTTATTAGTCATCAATTTTATACACATCAGTGTATACATGTCAATCCCAATCGCCCAATTCAGCACACCACCATCCCCACCCCACCACGTTTTTTCCCCCTTGGTGTCCATACGTTTGTTCTCTACATCTGTGTCTCAACTTCTGCCCTGCAAACTGGTTCATCTGTACCATTTTTCTAGGTTCCATATACATGCATTAAATACGATATTTGTATTTCTCTTTCTGACTTACTTCACTCTGTATGACAGTCTCTAGATCCATCCATGTCTCAACAAATGACCCAATTTCGTTCCTTTTTATGGCTGAGTAATATTCCATTGTATATATGTACCATGTCTTCTTTATCCATTTGTCTGTCGATGGGCATTTAGGTTGCTTCCATGACCTGGCTATTGTACATAGTGCTGCAATGAATATTGGGGTGCATGTGTCTTTTTGAATTATGGTTTTCTCTGGGTATATGCCCAGCAGTGGGATTGCTGGGCTGTATGATAGTTCTATTTTTCATTTTTTAAGGAACCTCCATACTGTTCTCCATAGTGGCTGTATCGATTTACATTCCCACCAACAGTGCAAGAGGGTTCCCTTTTCTCCACACCCTCTCCAGCATTCGTTGTTTCTAGATTTTCCGATGATGCCCATTCTATCTGGAATGAGGTGATACCTCATTGTAGTTTTGATTTGCATTTCTCTAATAATTAGTGATGTTGAGCAGCTTTTCATATGCCTCTTGGCCATCTGTATGTCTTCTTTGGAGAAATGTCTATTTAGGTCTTCTGCCCATTTTTGGATTGGGTTGTTTGTTTCTTTAATATTGAGGTGCATGAGATGTTTATATATTTTGGAGATTAATCCTTTGTCCATTGATTCGTTTGAAAATATTTTCTCGCATTCTGAGGGTTGTCTATTCATCTTGCTTATGGTTTCCTTTGCTGTGCAAAAGCTTTGAAGTTTCAGTAGGTCCCATTTGTTTATTTTTGTTTTTATTTCCTTTACTCTAGGAGGTGGATCAAAAAAGATCTTGCTGTGATTTATGTCAAAGAGTGTTCTCCCTATGTTTTCCTTTAAGAGTTTGATAGTGTCTGGTCTTACATTTAGGTCTCTAATAAATTTTGAGTTTATTTTTGTGTATAGTGTTAGTGCATGTTCTAATTTCATTCTTTTACATGTAGCTGTCCAGTTTTCCCAGCACCACTTATTGAAGAGACTGTCTTTTCTCCATTGTATATCTTTGCCTCCTTTGTCATAGATTAGTTGACCATAGGTGTCTGGGTTTACCTCTGGGCTTTCTACCTTGTTCCATTGATCTATGTTTCTGTTTTTGTGCCAGTACCATATTGTCTTGATTACTGTAGCTTTGTAGTATAGTCTGAAGTCAGGGAGTCTGATTCCTCCAGCTCCATTTTTTTCCCTCAAGACTCCTCTGGCTATTCGGGGTCTTTTGTGTCTCCATACAAATTTTAAGATGATTTGTTCTAGTTCCATAAAAAATGCCATTGGTAATTTGATAGGGATTGTATTGAATCTGTAGATTGCTTTGGGTAGTATAGTCATTTTCACAGTATTGATTCTTTCAATCCAAGAGCATGGTATATCTCTCCATCTGTTGGTATAATCTTTTTTATTTTATTTTTTTGTTGTTGTTGGTATAATCTTTAATTTCTTTCATCAGTGTCTTATACTTTTCTGCATACAGGTCTTTTGTCTCCCTAGGTAGGTTTATTCCTAGGTATTTTATTCCTTTTGTTGCAATGGTAAATGGGAGTGTTTTCATAATATCTCTTTCAGATTTTTCATCATTAGTATATAGGAATGCAAGAGATTTCTGTGCATTAATTTTGTATCCTGCAACTTTACCCAAGTCATTGACTAGCTCTAGTAGTTTTCTGGTGGCATTTTTAGGATTCTCTATGTATAGTATCATGTCATCTGCAGTGACAGTGTTACTTCTTCTTTTCCAATTTGTATTCCTTTTATTTCTTTTTCTTCTCTGATTGCTGTGGCTAGGACTTCCAAAACTATGCTGAATAACAGTGGTGAGAGTGGACATCCTTGTCTCATTCCTGATTGTAGAGGAAATGCTTTCAGTTTTTCACCATTGAGAATGATGTTTGCTGTGGGTTTGTCACATATGGCCTTGCTTATGTTGAGGTAGGTTCCCTCTATGCCTACTTTCTGAAGAGTTTTTATTATAAATGGGTGTTGAATTTTGTCAAAAGCTTTTTCTGCGTCTATTGAGATGATCATATGGTTTTTATACTTCAATTTGTTAATATGGTGTATCACATTGATTGATTTGCATATATTGAAGAATCCTTGCATCTCTGGGATAAATACCACTTGATCATGGTGTATGATCCTTTTAATGTGTTCTTGGATTCTGTTTGCTAGTATTTTGTTGAGGATTTTTGCATCTATATTCATCAGTGATATTGGTCTGTAATTTTCTTTTTTTGTAGTATCTTTCTCTGGTTTTGGTATCAGGGTCATGGTGGCCTCATAGAATGAGTTTGGGAGTGTTCCTTCTACTGCAATTTCTTGGAAGAGTTTGAGAAGGATGAGTGTTAGCTCTTCTCTAAATGTTTGATTGAATTCACCTGTGAAGCCATCTGGTGCTGGGCTTTTGTTTGTTGGAAGATTTTTAATCACAGTTTCAATTTCATTACTTGTGATTGATCTGTTCATATTTTCTGTTTCTTCCTGGTTCACTCTTGGAAGGTTATACCTTTCTAAGAATTTGTCCATTTCTTCCAGGTTGTCCATTTTATTGGCATAGAGTTGGTTGCAATAGTCTCTTAGGATGCGTTGTATTTCTGCGGTGTCTGTTGTAACTTTTTTTCATTTCTAATTTTATTGATTTGAGTCCTCTCCCTCTTTTTCTTGATGAGTCTGGCTAATGGTTTATCAATTTTGTTTGTCTTCTCAAAGAACCAGCTTTTAGTTTTATTGATCTTTGCTATTGTTTTCTTTGTTTCTATTTCATTTATTTCTGCTCTGATCTTTATGATTTCTTCCCTTCTGCTCACTTTGGATTTTGTTTATTCTTCTTTCTTTAGGTGTAAGGTTAGATTGTTTATTTGTGATTTTTCTTGTTTCTTGGGGGAGGCTTGTATAGCTATAAACTTCCCTCTTAGAACTGCTTCTGCTGTGTCCCATAGGTTTTGGATTGTCTTGTTTTTATTGTCATTTGTCTCTATGTATTTTTTGATTTCCTCTTTGATTTCTTCAGTGATCTCTTGGTTATTTAGTAACGTATTGTTTAGCTCCCATGTGTTTGTGTTTTCTACGTTTTTTTCCCTGTAATTCATTTTTAATCTCATAGCGTTGTGGTCAGAAAAGATGCTTGATATGATTTCAATTTTCTTAAATATACTGAGGCTTGATTTGTGACCCAAGATATGATCTATCCTGGAGAATGTTCCATGCGCAGTTGAGAAGAAAGTGTAATCTGCTGTTTTTGGATGGAATGTCCTATAAATATCAATTAAATCTATCTGGTCTATTGTGTCATTTAAAGCTTCTCTTTCTTTATTTATTTTCATTTTGGATGATCTGTCCATTGGTGTAAGTGAAGTGTTAAAGTCCTCCAGTATTATTGTGTTACTGTTGATTTCCTGTTTTAGAGCTGTTAGCCGTTGCCTTATGTATTGAGGTGCTCCTATGTTGGGTGCATATATATTTATAATTGTTATATCTTCTTCTTGGATTGATCCCTTGATCATTATGTAGTGTCCTTCCTTGTCTCTTGTAACATTCTTTATTTTAAAGTCTGTTTTATCTGATATGAGTATAGCTACTCCAGCTTTCTTTTGATTTCCATTTGCATGGAATACCTTTTTCCATACCCTCACTTTCAGTCTGTATGTGTCCCTAGGTCTGAACTGGGTCTCTTGTAGACAGCATATATATGGGTCTTGTTTTTGTATCCATTCATCAAGCCTGTGTCTTTTGGTTGGAGCATTTGATCCATTCACGTTTAAGGTAATTATAGATATGTATGTTCCTATGACCATTTTCTTAATTGTTTTGGGTTTGTTTTTGTAAGTTCTTTTCTTCTCTTGTGTTTCTCAGTTAGAGAAGTTCCTTTAGCATTTATTGTAGAGCTGGTTTGGTGGTGCTGAATTCTCTTAGTTTTTGCTTGTCTGTAAAGCTTTTGATTTCTCCATCGAATCTGAATGAGATCCTTGCCAGGTAGAGTAATCTTGGTTGTAGGTTCTTCCCTTTCATCACTTTAAGTATATCATGCCACTCCCTTCTGGCTTGTAGCGTTTCTGCTGAGAAATCAGCTGTTAACCTTATGGGAGTTCCCTTTTATGTTATTTGTTGTTTTCCCCTTGCTGCTTTCAATAATTTTTCTTTGTCTTTAATTTTTGCCAGTTGGATTACTATGTGTTTCGGCGTGTTTCTCCTTGGGTTTATCCTGTATGGGACTCGCTGCACTTCCTGGACTTGGGTGGCTATTTCCTTTCCCATGTTAGGGAAGTTTTCGACTATAATCTCTTCAAATATTTTCTCTGGTTCTTTCTCTCTCTCTTCTCCTTCTGGGACCCCTATAATGCGAATGTTGTTGCACTTGATGTTGTCCCAGAGGTCTCTTAGGCTGTCCTCATTTCTTTCCATTCTTTTTCCTTTAGTCTGTTCCACAGCAGTGAATTCCACCATTCTGTCTTCCAGGTCACTTATCCGTTCTTCTGCCTCAGTTATTCTGCTATTGATTCCTTCTAGTGTAGTTTTCATTTCAGTTATTGTATTGTTCATCTCAGTTTTTTGTTGTTTAATTCTTCTAGGTCTTTGTTTCACTATCATTATTGTGAATTCTTTTTCTGGAAGGTTGCCTATCTCCACTTCATTTAGTTGTTTTTCTGCGGTTTTATCTTGTTCCTTCATCTGGTATATAGCCCTCTGCATTTTCATCTTGTCTATCTTTCTGTGAATGTGTTTTTTGTTTCACAGGCTGCAGGATTGTAATTCTTCTTGCTTCTGCTGTCTGCCCTCTGCTGGATGAGGCTATCTAAGAGGCTTGAAGGGAGGGACTGGTGGTGGGTATAGCTGACTGTTGCTCTGGTGGGCAGAGCTCAGTTAAACTTTAATCCACTTGACTGTTGATGGGTGGGGTGGGTTCCCTCCCTGTTGGTTGTCTGGCCTGAGGCAACCCAACAGTGTAGCCTACCTGGGCTCTTTGGTGGGGCTAATGACAGACTCAGTGAGGGCTCACGCCAAGGAGTACTTCCCAGAACTTCTGCTGCCAGTGTCCTTGTCCCCAAGGTGAAACAGAGCCACTCCCCTGCCTCTGCAGGAGACCCTCCAACACTAGCAGGTAGGTCTGATTCAGTCTCCCCTTGGGTCACTGATCCTTCCCTTGGGTCCCGACACGCACACTACTTTGTGTGTGCCCTCCAAGAGTGGAGTCTCTGTTTCTCCCAGTCCTGTTAAGTCCTGCAATGAAATCCTAGTAACTTCAAAGTCTGATTCTCTAGGAATTCCTCCTCCTGTTGCCGGACCCCTTGACTTGGGGCTCAGAACCTTCACTCCAGTGGGTGGACTTCTGTGGTATAAGTGTTCTCCAGTCTGTGAGTCACCCACCCACCAGTTATGGGATTTGATTTTACTGTGATTGCGCCCCTCCTACCGTCTCATTGTGGCTTCTCCTTTGTCTTTGGATGTGGGGTATCTTTTTGGTGAGTTCCAGTGTCTTCCTGTCGATGATTGTCCAGCAGCTAGTTGTAATTCTGGTGTTCTCGCAAGAGGGAGTGAGAGCACGTCCTTCTACTCTGCCATCTTGGTTCCTCCTCAAGAGTAAGTAATTTCTTGAACCCAAAGGAAAAACATCTGGTCAAACCTGTTAATTACAATGACATTATGATACATGACAGTCTCTGGAATAATGCTAGTGGAGAATTTTGTCTTGTATCTCCAAATAAAACCTTGTTTTTATTTATTTTTTTCATAAGAAATAAATTCCAAGACTATTCAGAAATGATTATAATTTATAAAAAATAATATTTGTTTTGATTCTGTTTATTACCTGCCAGTCTGATCATTATTAAAGGATTATTATTAAAGTATATTATTAAAAGGAAAAAGAAATGAGTCTCTCCAATTCCTTGATTGACCTAATGTGGTTCAAAATTTGATAGGACTTTGCACATAGATCATCTGGGAAGACCACGCCTTCCCCCCTAGTTACACGTCATGTCAAAGGTAACACATTGCATGGGAAGGAGTCCCAGAGAGAGAATTAGGGAATGATGTTATATAGAGTGACATCACTGAATTATTCCATCCGAAGTGGAAAGAGAGACAGGAACAGAAAATCAGCCATTCTTTCCCTTTGCCGATAAAGATAAAAACCTGACAAAGTTATGAAAACAACACCCATGAAGATGAGGCCATTCAGATACTTTTAAGCATAGACTTTTTTATAAATCCTTCATCTCCTCTCTTGATAGACATTCAGATTTTGACTTCTTACTAGTAATTGCCAAACAAAAACAATTTGAATTCTTTAACTATTTTGCAAGAGTGAGAAATAGCATCCCTTTTCTTAGATTTCCTTTCTTCCCAATTTTGAAACAAAAACCATTTAAATTTGTAAGATTGGAATGAAAACAAGGAAGTCTTTAAGAGGACCTTTTAGTAGAGTGCCCATTGGAGTCCATTTATACTGTTTTATAAACAAATATTAATGTTTTTGATTATGATGATAGTGATGGTGATTAACACAATGACAACATAGCTATCAAGGTCTAGAATATTGTGCCTAATAGGACCAAAGTGAAGAGGATACAGAGGAAACAGTGAAACTTCTCTTTGGCGGAGTTGAGGTGGTGGAATATAATCTCTGAAGAGAGTTTAAAAGAATATTGTTATCCTGGAAAAGATCATTCATCCATTCATTCACTGAACACATACTGCTACCTTCTAAGTGCCAGTTTTAGGTTGTGGAGATGACACAACAAACAAAGTCTGAGCCATCTTAAAACTTACATTGTTATAAGTTTTCTCTACAAAATGGAAAGAACTGTATAATGGTTGGTCCTATATCTTAACTGAGAAAAGACTAAGTTACAACATTATGTTACAGCAAAGAAGATTTACACTAGATCTGAAGGATGTTCTCCATTGAGGTTGAT
Source organism: Monodon monoceros (assembly GCF_005190385.1). Taxonomy (NCBI): domain Eukaryota; kingdom Metazoa; phylum Chordata; class Mammalia; order Artiodactyla; family Monodontidae; genus Monodon; species Monodon monoceros. The sequence goes on along the minus strand of NW_021703772.1, from coordinate 50,330,947 downwards.
AAATTCCTGAAATTGGTCCCTTAAAAACTAAATTAGTGTAGAAAGAGAGAATATCTTTTTCTTCCAAGGGTTTAGATGATACCATGCTACAAGCACGGTCACAAACATCACTGTTTTCTTCAGATAGGCCCCAAACTTAAAGTGGAAGGAGGAGGCCCTGGGAGGTGAGGCTTTGAAAGAATTGGCAGGTGGAAAATGGTTAAGTTGGCATTTTTGATAGTACCTCTAAACTGCTCTTGAAAAACTGCTTACATTTCCCTAACATATTTTCAGCTCAGTATATATTTATTTAGTCACTTATCATATAATAAGAGTCTAAGTGTGTACATCTGGAATGATTCTTTTTCATGCAGGTGACATGTTTCATTTCACCAAATTATAGGTCCATATTTTCCTTTTATTTTTGCTTCTTCCCCACATCACCCACGGACATGCTTTTTGCAGAAGATTGCATTTCCTTTTCTAGGTATAAAAAAATTTTAACTAGAAGTATCTGTAAGACCACAATAGCCAGGGTGGTGCAGCCCTCAAGGAACCCTGTCACACTGCACCACATCAGCCACTCAGTGGGTGCTGCCTAGTGTTAAAAATATCATTTATGGTGAATGTTAGTTGGGGAACTTTGCAGTGCTTTACATCTGCTATGCATTTTGTTTCAGAGCTCACTTTTCTCTGAAGAACGTGGTCAAGCCAACAACACGCTAAGATTTTCCCTAAAGTATTTAAGAACAACCAAATAGAAAACCATAAAGTTGTAACACTTGATTCATAGTAAGATTTGACTAAGGCAATCAAGAAACCACTTTACTAGAAAAGAGTTCAATCACATTTAGAAAAGAAAAAAGTATCCAAATAGACAGCCAGTCCATTGTTTCTATCTAGCTATTGCTGCCTCCAGGGAAACACAAATTTGTAGATTCTCCTATGAATGAACTTATTCTATATTTTAACAAATGTCAGGTATTCACACATTCCATGTTTTCAACCTCAGTAAAAATTTACATTTTCTTTCCTGACTATAGAGAATTAATATTTGCATCATTTCATATATAGATCTCAAAATATACAAAGTATATGTTTCCATTGTTGCATTTCTAAATAGGTATAAATAGTATATACCCCTAAGGCCATGATATATGATTGAAATAAATTATTAGGACAAAAAAATGTTTGATGGCTGCCCAGGAAGTCCCCCTCCCCCACCCCAGGCGGGGAAGGAGAACAAAGGAGAGAACAAAGGAAACGAAAAGAGGTGCAGCAAAAACAGGTTGGAAGGATGCTAGGGTTGAACTTAATGCTAGTGGGGAAACAAGAAGATAATTCCACAGGGAGGAGGAGATGTCCACTCCTCCCCAGGACTAAATACATGGGAGGAACCTGACTGGAAGAGCCACTTTTCTGGCCTGTGAAGTTGAGCGCAGAAAGCTGCTGGGCTTTTCCCTCTCCTTTGGAGATCTCTTGGAGATCTTCAAGCCCTCTTTGGTACCCACTGTGGTCACTTCTAGAGGTAGTGCAGCCACTGCAAGGAAGGCCTACGATGGCCCAGCACTCCTATGACTGGGTACTTAATTCTCACTCCTGGGGTCAAAAGTTAGCAAGTCCTGTTAGCCATATATCTAAAGCCACTTTCTCCAATCAACTTTGTTAGTAATCATATCCATCAGTTGGTCTGCTATAACTTTTTTTCTAACTGGAATTCTAATTTGGATTGGTAAGAAAGGTCTTTGTTTACTAAACCCTTCAAGGTTTACCAGGAGTCTAATTTCATCCCATTGGCCTCAGGGATGACTATGTCCCTGGGGTCTAGTTCCCTTATAATAGGGATAGTAATGAGACCTCTGTGCAGTGCCTCAGCACTACATCACCACAAAGGATACAATTTCAAAAAGACGATTTGATGCCAAAGTACTACTCTTATTAATAATATTGTTTATTTTTATACAAAGAACAAATAGGTCGCAGATGATAAGTATAAAGTAATATTTACCAGGACTTCAACTCTCACCATTTTAATTTTTCTCATGTGTGCCACGACCCCCAACCAATTTTCCTCTCATATTGCCTGTTCTTTGCCTATCTATAAACAAAAATGCCCTGGAGATTAAGTGCTACAGAAATATAAGATGGAACAGATGTTGTGCTGAATAACCCTTTCCCTGCCCCTTTGAGAATACCCAGGACTAAAGGTGCTTTTGACATACTGTATGTTTTTATAAGGCCAAAACTGTGTTACATCTTTTTACGATAAGAGTAGTGTTCGGGAATCTGATCTGTACTGTGGCTAAAGCCATAAAATATTATAAGATTCTGGGGTAAGATCCATGAAAACTGCTGAGCTTCTGTGTAAATCTGCTTGTGATTCAACATATAACCCACCAAGTTTATCATTTACTGTCACCAAGACTCCCCTGCTCCTTTTATTTGCAACTCCCCACTGATAAAAGTAATGAATTCCAAGCATATTCACATGGGTCTGTGAACTAAGACTCAACTCAAGACATAATGGTTACAAAATATTTATGCCTGAGAGGTAACAGTTCCTATACAGTTTCACTATTAATTAGTTTATAAAAAATGCACATCTGTTGAATCCTTAACTAATCTCCCCCAATTTCTTTTTTTTTTTAAAGAATGTCCACCCATAGATACCTATTTACTAGATAACAATAGCATGTAATTCCAAAGGGAGTGGTAAGTAGTGCTAAGATATTCCAAAATCTTTTATCATTTGGAAGGATACTTTGATTGTCTAATTATTAATATTAGACTGTGTTAGGTTAAATGTATCCTTTAAAGCATCTCAGGCAACCACTACAAAAATAGCAATAGGGCATATAACTTTCAAACTAATGAAGGGGAAAACACAAGAGAAGCAGAGATGAAAATGAAACTAAAAACCTCAAAATGGATCCCTGTACCTGAGACCAGACATGGTCTGAAATTGTTTACATTTGCAAACATTCCAGCAGATACATAACTCCTCCACCTTGCAACCTTCAAACCCCACTTTCTCACCAAACCCAAGATTCTTCTCTCTTCTCTCTCTCTCTCCCTCCCCTTCCCTTTCTCTCATTGTACATACACATACTTATATTTGTATACTTAATTCTTATGTTCTCTATTTATTTTTAGATCAATCTTATGTCTACTTCTTAAGCCCTTAGATTGAATTTACATATTAATAAAGAAATTTGACTAATTAAGAATAAAGAGCCAGGTTGAATATAACTGAATTTTGACTTATCTGGTTGTTTGGTGGTGGTGTTAGGGTTTTTTGAACCTATTTTTCAATGATAAACCAGCTCTCAATTAAATTTATATAGCTTAAATTGTTCCATTATCTCCAAAGTATATGTTAATTGTTTCAATGATAATGATAATTTAGGGGAGAAGGAGGAAGGGGAAAAAAACAGGTCATTGAGACACGCAGAGAAACCATCCGGGGTTGGGAATCAGTTGCACTAGCAGATACAGGGTAAGAAACTTCCCAGCCAATTTCATCAGCCATTTATCAATACCATCTCTTTCCCTCTTTCCAGCTCTGATGAGATGGCTCTGATTTGACAAGTGAAGCACCATAAGGTTAGAATTAGATTCAGTGTCTCATTACTGTGGCCTCTAGAAAAGACAAGACAGTATCTACTTGTGAATAATGCCATCAACTATAGCTAAGAGCTGCCCAGAGCCTTGATCTCTGCAGCAAGACAGGAAGCCTTGAAATTGGATTAAACATGAACAAAATACAACTCTTTGGAAAGGCATTCCATTCTATTTTAAATAATAGAATTTTCAATGTGTAATTTATACAGCTCTTCAAACCAGCAACATATTTCAAATCTATTTGATTTAAAGTAAACTAATTAGAAAAACTTTAGACTTTCCATTACAGTTTGATTAATATGCCAATCTAAAATTGAAGCCTCTATAATAACTCATTTACATTAAACATTTTCTAGAAACCCATAAAATGTTACATTGACTTGAAAATTCTCCTAGACTGCCATTTTGTTTCAAGACGGTGTATTGAACTACAAATGTAACTTACTTTGTGTATTTGATGGTAGATGCATGTTAGGCAGTCTGTTTCAGACAAACAGAAACTGTCAAATGGCCAAGCTTAAACAAAACCTTATTGCTACCATTTAAAGTTTCCTTAGTGTAACGTTTTGAAAATGTTCCAGAAATCTCAATTTAAAAAAAAGAAAAGAATGAGCTTTTGCCAAAGTCAGGGTCGCTGCATTTACCCACTCCTAAATGGACAATATAGGAGTTATGGCCCTAAGTTTTAAGAAAGCAAACAAAAAACATTTTAGATGAACTATGCCAAAAGTTCTGGAGCTCATTTATTCCCTTTTGTCTTTGTTGGGTGGCAAAGACATGAAGTGAACATTGAAATTTATGAAATGGTCACAGTGTTTATCTTTTTTTATTAGAGCAAATACAGCACTTATAATACATTCTGAAGTTCAACGTGGTCTTTCCAAAAGAAGGCTTTCAGAAGAAAATCTGATGTTGTTAATCATGGAACAAAAATGCTCTGACTAGAAAAGTCTTGAAACCACCTATCCTACCAAATAAATGCCTTATGTATCTTTCCCACTCAGTGGAAAACATCCCTTGTTATTGGAATAAAATTATAAAACTAAATCAGGTTAGCACTAGGTTTTTCTGTAGGCCATTAACTTTCAGGGTGAGCATATGGGCAATCTCAGCCCTGTGAATGACTGCATCAAAAAGAACAGTTTGGGGCTTCCCTGGTGGCGCAGTGGTTGAGAGTCCGCCTGCTGATGCAGGGGACACGGGTTCGTGCCCCGGTCCGGGAAGATCCCACATGCCGCGGAATGGCTGGGCCCGTGAGCCATGGCTGCTGAGCCTGCGCGTCCGGAGCCTGTGCTCCGCAACGGGAGAGGCCACAACAGTGAGAGGCCCGCGTACCGCAAAAAAAAAAAAAAAAAAAAAAAATTGTTGCATGAATTAATGAATGAGTGACTGTGAAGAATAGTCTTTACTGATGGTTATAGGAAGGAACAGCAACACTGAGAAGTTATTCATTATGACAACCTCACCTAATACGAAGACTAGCAAGGCACAATCGGTTTGAGTCCTACTTCCATCTCACACTAATATTTTGACCTTGTGTAAGTCACTGAACTTCTCTGACCCTCAGTATCCTGATCTGTAAAATGGGCATAATAGTTCCTTCTCATTCGACATCAAAAGGCAGTTTTAGGGTAAAATAAGATAATGTCTACAAAAAACATCCATGTCTCTGAAGAAACAAGTTGGAAAGGATAAGCAAGGTATACTTTCCCCTGGAGAGCAGAATTAAATGTGTGTGTAAGCAGAGGGAGGAGGAATTTAGCCACTTACTTTATGCCATGATGATAAAAAAGACGGGATAAGTGGTGTTTATGTTGTATTCCCATCATTTTTCAAATAAAATTTTTAATAAAAAAATTGTTTCCACAGTTCTTCAAGCACTCTTAGCAATGCTTCAGAAGTGAGTCTAGGGGAAGCAGCCTCCTAGGTCTGATTTGTTGGCATGGGTGGGGGACAGAGAACATTTCAGATGCTGTGGCCAGGACACAGGAGACCATGTCTCCTTTTTAGTGATAATATAAAAACAGATCTAGAAAACAAGCCCCAAATCTAAACACCTTCAGAAAAGAATATTCCACAACCTCTCTCAATGATGCCTGAGTCTGCTTCCAAGATTTACATAGTCTGCATATCCTGGAATTATCTGCTCATCTCCAAGGACTCTTTACGTGCTTGTGCCTGTGGTTTCCTTTTTCCAACAGACTCCAGGGACCCAGCCACCATCCCTGACCTGTCTCTTGGTCCCATGCTCAATTTTCCTTACTGCTCCCAGGTATAAGCACTCCAGTTCATTTCACTTAAAATTGTAAAATGAATTTTGACAGGGAATGAGAGGAATGACAAAGACAGCCAACATCAGAAGTTACAAAGTTGGCAACTGCTAAGAGTCGTGCTCCCAGGTTTATGCTTGCCAACTTACTTCTGGAATAGAAGTGGAAGCCCCTAAGATTTTAGCCCTTCATTTTAATTTTTCTGGGGTTGGAGATTACCAAATTGGCTATTTCCCCCATCCATCATTAGAGGAGGCCACCAACTCTCTGTGTAATCTTGAGCAACTGTCTCAACCCTTCTCAGCCTCAGTTCCACCTCTGTCAAGTGGAATGATAACAGTACTGGACCTCATGAGGTTGCTGTGAGGATTAAATGAGATAATATGTGTAAACAATTAGAACAGTGCCTGGCCTGATAAGTGTTAGCTGTTGTTACTATTATTAGTAGTATTAGTATTATCTGTGAAAGCATCTCTCCCCATCCTAAAAATTCCCCACCCCTTTGTCAGGTGGGCACATTACCTATCCAAGCATCTCTCTTTTGACGGTACCTGCTCTTCCTACATATAACCCGGACATTTCCCCCACCTTCCCCATTCTGAACTCATTACTTGTATTTTCTCATCAAAGGAAATAGGTAATTAATAATTGCTCATTCTTATCTGTGTAAGAGCTTATTATCTCTATAGAAGCTTAGGGAACTAACAACAGGTTTTTTCCATGTAATAACAGTTCCAGTGCTTGTCAATGAGGCGATTTCTGGCTTTGGATGAGTCAGCTCACCCAATGGTACACTTTGTGGCTAAGGAGGCCACCTTCATGATTTCTACAAAGGGTGTGTGGAGGGATTTGCACAACTAAATTGGAAATTCTCACTCTAAGACTTTCTGCTGTTTCTTTCTCCTGGACTGGAAAGGGTAAATGGGTCTGTGATCTGTGTCCCCTCTAGGTGGAGCCCAGGCTGGTCCCAGCTACCCTCCCTGGTTTGGGATTCCTGAAAAGTTAGGTCAGCTCAGCCCTTGCTGTGGACCTTTTAGTCACAAGTTAGCATGCTGGATGAAAATAACTGTTTATTTTAAATATGGGAAACAAAGAGAAAGTGATCTGTCTTTAGGAAAATAATGAGTTTGTTCATTTGACAAATATTTATGAAGTATCTGCTCAATTCTAGGCACTGTTCTAGGTCCTGAGTTTACAGTGATGAACAGATCAGACATAACAGCTGGCTCCGTGGCCCACGGAATCCAGTGAAGCAATGCCATAATTAGAAAGTGTCTGGCAAAAGGCACAAACTTTCAGTTACAAAATGAGTAAATCATGGGGCTGTAGTGTACCGCATGGTACTATAGTTAATGATACTGTGTTGCATATTTGAAAGCTGATAAAACAAAGTTCTCATCACAAGAAAAAAAATCTTGACTATGGTGACAGATGTTAACTAGACATTGTGGTGACCATTTTGTAATATATACAAATATCAAATTATTATGTTGTACACCTGAAGCTAATATAATGTTATATGTCAATTATACCTCAACCAAAAAAAAAAAGAAAGTAAGCAGATATCTGATCCCCTTCCACTCCCAGACCTACTCTCTCCACAGTGAAAACTGAGTAAATTCATAGCAGGCCCTAGAATCCCACCACAACATACCTCTTTCCCTTCCTTCTTCCTTGTTTTCCTCCTTGTCTCCTTTCCTCCCTTCTTCCCTTCTTTCCATGTTCTCTCCTTGACTTTCCTCCTCATCAGTGCTGTTTTTTACTCTACCTTACTAAACACCACACTAATAACTCGCCCCTCATTCTACTTTTTTTCCAGCCAGTTCTAAATGGAACAGACTTTTTCAGCTCTAGTGTAAATAACTGAGCTGATGAGCTCTGCCCAGGTAGGGTGTAGGTGGCAGGGGGTGGGGCTGCCCTTGCATCCTAGAGATGTTGGTCTTCAATAAACACTAAGAGATTACAGTTTATTAAGTTAAAAAATATCATTCATTTTCCTCCTTCCTTTCAAGGAAGGTGAAATACAGCAATATCTCGGGCGACATCAGGAAAAGCAGAATAGGTGTCAAATCCCTGGGTTTTGCAGAAGATAAAGATTGATCTTTGAGTTCTAAGAATTATGTAAATGTCCTCTTTCATATAAAACGTCCTAAGCTGTGTTAGGCCCGAGGTTGGTAGGGTACTTACAAGATTTTTAAAATGCCAAAGGCATCCAAAGCTGTCCAAAAATGGCTCAGCTGGACACAAGGATGAAAAGAGCAGCACCCCCACCCCGCCTCCTCAACACCCCTCTGGCCGCCTGCTGCTGCACATCGCATACAGATACACCCATCCACACAGACTCACACAACCAGACATGTGCACACACACTGCAAACCTTGTAGGCCACTTGTTCCCACACAGGTCTCTTTAGCACCTATACTGCTGGGAGCTGAGCCGCAGTGAGGCATTCACAGAATGCCCTCTGCTGGTGGGCTCAGCTGGGGCAGACTGGTGGTCTCTCTGCATAATCATCTTCACCTCTTCCGCTCCTTCTGTGAGAGAAGGATTCAATTAAAACTCTCCACGCTACCTTAAAAAAAATTGCTGGGGGCTTCCCTGGTGGCACAGTTGTTAAGAATCCGCACGGAACACGGGTTCGAGCCCTGGTCTGGGAAGATCCCAAGTGCCGCGGAGCAACGAAGCCCGTGTGTAACTACAGAGCCTACGCTCTAGAGCCCGCGAGCCACAACTACTGAGCCTGCATGCCACAACTACTGAAGCCCAAGCACCTAGAGTCCATGCTCCACAGCAAGAGAAGCCACAGCAATAAGAAACCTGCACACTGCAAAGAAGAGTAGCCCCCGCTCGCCACAACTAGAGAAAGCCCGTGTGCAGCAACAAAGACCCAACGCAGCAAAAAAAAAAAAGAAAAAAAATTGGTGGCTCTTTTTAAAAATACTTTTCTTGAGCTTCTCTGGTGGCGCAGTGGTTAAGAATCCTCCTGCCAGGGCTTCCCTGGTGGCACAGTGGTTGAGAGTCCGCCTGCCGATGCACGGGACACGGGTTCGTGCCCCGGTCCGGGAGGATCCCACGTGCCGCGGAGTGGCTGGGCCCGTGAGCCATGGCCACTGAGCCTGCGCATCTAGAGCCTGTGCTCCGCAATGGGAGAGGCCACGGCAGTGAGAGGCCCGCGTACGGCAAAAAAAAAAAAAAAAAAAAAGAATCCTCCTGCCAATGCAGGGGACACGGGTTCGAGCCCTGGTCCGGGAAGATCCCACATGCCATGGAGCAACTAAGCCCATGTGCCACAACTACTGAGCCTGCGCTCTAGAGCATGCAAGCCACAAGTACTGAGTTCGTGTGCCACAACTACTGAAGCCCACACACCACAACAAGAGAAGCCACTGCAATGAGAAGCCCACGCACCACAACGGAGACCCAGTGCAGCCAAAAATAAATAAAAAATAAATTAAAAAAACACTTTTCTTCCTTGGAATTGAATATACTCAATATTGTTCCATCTATTCAATCAGCTATTGCTTTTTAAACAAAAGGTCTCACATATTTATTGCTGAACCAACCTATTAGTGCAGAAGCATAAAGAAAAAAAATTTTCCCAATAAAATAGGTCCAACTGGACCGGTAGTGGCAATTTTTCAGCTTGATAGGGTAAAATGCTAGTGACCTTTTTACAGTATAAATGTGAGCCTCGGATGTGCGATTCCTTATAGACACAGCCTGGTTCCTCGCCAGTGTCTCCTCTTGGAGCTGTACCTGACTGTATTGTGAATTTTCATTTGAAGTCTTTGGGGAATGAAATGACTCTGCTTTTGTTTCTTAGCCAGAAATCACCTGATCCTGAAGGTCTTGTAGAAGACATGACAAGGAAAGGAGTCAACCGCACATACCACGATGGTGGAGAAAGGAGTCGATCAGTTATTATTTATTACATCCACTACATGAAAGTCTCTGGGTCAAATCAAAATGTGTCAGACACAATCTTGACATCAAAGACTATACACCCTTGTACAAAGATGAGAAACACTATTGGGTCAATAAATAAACCGGGTAGTTAGTAGGTATAAATTGTTTAAAGAAACAGGGATTAATCTGATCTCAGTATAAGATACATCTGGAACCTACCTTCCTAAATAAATTTATATGCTTAAAATATATAAGCAGTAGGGGAAAAAGCTGCCAACACGTTTTATCTTAACAGCTAGCAGCAGAATTCTCCTTAGAAAGGAAACTCTCTCAGTTTAGGAAATGTTTTCATAAATGAATGCCAGAGCTAAAGGTCAGCAGCCGCCAAGACAACAAACAAATGTGGGTGGCAGAAGAAGGAGAAGAGATAAAGAAGGGAGAGGAGCGCCGGGCCACATAGCGGCAGGGCAGATAACAATAAGAGCGATAATGATAGTAAGAGTAGAAGGAATGGCTAACCACTTCATGCCAGGCATTGTTCTAAGTGTTTTTCATGGTTTACATTATTCAACCCTCACAACAATCCTATGACTTAGGTATTGCTATTTATCATCATTTTATAGAAACTAGAGCCCACTTTTAAAAAATGGCCAAGGTACTTTCAAAATCAAGAATAACCAATATTTAATTTGTAAGTTAACATGTCTGTAAAATAAATTCCTCTACCTGAAACTTCAGTCAAGTTTTCTACATACAAATAAATCTTTTGTGAGTACTTTTTGTGTATGTATGCAAAATAAAATCACTGGGTGACATGTCAGGGTCAAAGTGGCACAAAACATGGACACAATCATGGCATGGTGAGACAGTCCCTTAACAAATAATTTGGCAGAAGCAGGAGACGGGAGCCATAGGTGACCATGACCATAAGCTCCTCAGGAATTCATGGTTATTTGTTGGGAAAACACTGGATTTTCTGCAGTTAGTGGAACGGTATTCAACACTTAAGAGGGCAAAGTAACCCCCAGTAACACCTAGTGGAGACAACATACTTAATAAGAGTCCCAAATGATTGTTTATCTCACCTCCTAAAAAATGTTTTTCTGTAGGCCAAGCTTGTGCTAAATGCTGGAGCTACGTTATCTCATTTAATCCTAAGACACTGTGAGTTTTTAGGTCAGTCCAATAGCAAAGAGCTGGTGAGTAGTAGATTTGGATTTGAACCCAGGGCTTTCAGACCCCTGACCCAGTCCATTTAATATCACCAATTCCAGGACAGTATTCTCTTTTTACTACCTACAGCTGAAGGACGATGCCACAGGCTAAATGGTACTAAGGTTCCATTCCATTATATGTTTACCTGTTTTATATTAGAGAAACACGCAGGGATGTTCCATTGGAGATAAAGGGAGTCAATATAAAGAATCACAATTAGAAGCAGATTCCCTCTTTTTCCTTCACTGGACAAGGCTATGGAAACCTTGATAACCTAAAATAAAAGGAGAAGATAAAAGAGCAAGAAAAGATTGAAATATATACAAAAGGGGAAATAAAAGAAGGAAGTCAGAGATGAGTGTGAAAGAAGACAAAGTGAAGAGGTAGGTGCATATGTGAAAATGGCAGATGCTACACAGGGGCAGTAGTCTTGGGACACCTACCTCTACCCAGACCGTGCCTACCTCTATCATTAAGTACTTTCTTCCCAAATTGCATTTTCATGTGTTTTCATTGATATTCCACATGAATCCAATGCAGATTATCCCATTTTACAGTAACTCCTAGAGTACATCTATCCTTAAGTATGCAGCATTGGTATTACACGTTTTATATAGCAGCCCCTTAGAGCTAGTTCCTCTTAGTTTGTGAAGATGCTCTTAAATACCATAGGTTAATATTTGAAAATGCAACAAAAACTAGGGTTGAATAAATTCTGACATATTGTAGACTTTGCAAAAACTTCTTTTTCAAATATTTTGTTTAGCAAAATGTATTTTCCAACCAGTATAATTTTCTTAAGTCAATGAGTGTTGTCAGAAAATTTAATCTATTTTTTAAATTTATACTTTACTCACCAATTCTATTTAAAGGATATTTTGAAATCCAGGAATTTATTTTAGTTTCTTTTTACAAGTCTCTTGTTCTTTAGGAACTCTAAACACATTTTATTTTTTTTACATCTTTATTGGAGTATAATTGCTTTACAATGTTGTGTTAGCTGCTGCTGTATAAGAAAGTGAATCAGCTATATGTGTACATATGTCCCCATATCCCTCCCTCCTGCTCCTCCCTCCCACCCTCCCTATCCCACCCCTCTAGGTGGTCACAAAGCACAGAGCTGATCTCCCTTTTACAGATCTCTTTAAAACCTATTTTGTCCTGAAGTTGCCCTGAATTAAACTCTCACATATTAGAATTCATTTTGAAACTCTGAACTGAAAAAAATTTATTACTATTAAAAAAGGAACCATGCCACTCAACTAAAATAACAGTTCTTTGAATATATAGTTAAATGAAATTCTGGCAATATAGCTAAAAAAAAAGAAATATAACTGGGAACTCTGCTGACCAGGAGTCTGTTCTTGGTCTTTGCTTGACCTAATCTGAGTTTCCTACTTCAGCCAAATATTGAACGTTTTTCACTAAACCAAGTATAACAACACTTTTCACTCCCCTGCCTAGTAGAGAATAAATTGTTAAGTGGATGTCTGCGTGAAACTTTGAGCTGTTCAGATAAAGAATACCCTATAAGAGTTTAAAGTAACGTTTGGTAATGAGGCAGGGAAGCAGGCCCTCTCAAACCCTGCAGGTGCAAGTAGAAACAGGAACAGACCATCTGGAAGACAGTGTTGTTGAATAGCAGAAGACTTACAATTTTGGCTCATAATTCTACTTCTGCGAATGTATCTTAATAAACAATAGGGGACTGGTAAAAGTATGGCACATGGAATACAATGCATTAAAACATTAAAAACGATTTAGTAGACTATACTGTAGTAGAAGAAAATGACATGGAAAAATGCATATGATATATGTTGTTTTAAAAAGTTATCAAACAGTGGGTACTGTATGATCTCAAGTAAGTGTATATAGATATAGATGCTGAAATAGATTAAGTAGATCAATAGATCAATAGATAGATGTACGGGGTAGATATAGATATAGATATAAATATAGAAATGCATATAGCTCTAGAATATATATATATGTATGTATGTATACATATCTATATTTATAGATATATCTAGATATACATCTTTTTTGTTTTGTTTTTCAAAGAATGATTTCTTTTTTCAAGATTTACAAGAACTGTTATTTATTACCATGAGGTTCAAAGTATATACCTTTATAACTCATTAGTTTTCTCTTTTATACATAGTATCAATAGTGTATGTATGTCAATCTCAATCTCTATAGATAACTTTATACCTGTATCTAGATAAAATGTTAACAAAGATGGGATTTGGGGTGATTTAACATTTGTGTTTTTTCCTTGTCTGTATTTTTCCTGAATAAACATGTATTTTCTTCAGTAAATATATGTTTCCTTCAATAAACAAGTATTACTTTATAACATGGAAAAATTATTTAAGTGGATGACACTAGAAGAAAAAATCATATATTAACCAATTAAAAGACTATATCAGGGCTTCCCTGGTGGCACAGTGGTTGAGAATCTGCCTGCTAATGCAGGGGACACGGGTTCGAGCCCTGGTCTGGGAGGATCCCACATGCCGCGGAGCAACTAGGCCCGTGAGCCACAACTACTGAGCCTGCGCGTCTGGAGCCTGTGCTCCGCAACAAGAGAGGCCGCGATAGTGAGAGGGCCTGCGCACCGCGATGAAGAGTGGCCCCCGCTTGCCACAACTAGAGAAAGCCCTCGCACAGAAACGAAGACCCAACACAGCAAAAATAAATAAATTAATAAACTCCTACCCCCAACATCTAAAAAAAAAGACTATATCATACTCAAGGGAAAAAAATGCATATTTTTATGTGTTTACACCTTCTGAGCCCAAATTTATCAATGTAGTCTCATGCCCTTTAGGCTTTGTGGCAGGCAGAGCTGATCTGTGCTGTAGGGCCTGGTGACATGGGAACCAAGTCACAGCCGCCATCCCAGGCCTTGGGTTGAGAACACTTGCACTTACAGCTTTTGAACTCCTAGGACCTCCTGAGGCTGACTTTTCACACAAATTTGAGGGCAGTGAGCCTCCCATAATCTGAAACATGATAAAAGGGCATTTAATGGTTGCTTAATGTACTCTAAATTCATCTGGGAAACACCTTCAGATTTTTGAAGTGAAGATGAACCTAATTCCACACTGTACCTTTACACGGCAAGCAAAATGGTAGCTAACCTGTCAACCTAAGTACTGATGGCTGGGGAGTACAGGGAAAATTGTTTGTTTTAGCATCCAATTCCTTCTTGTTTTATCCATCTAAGACTGCCTCCCCAGTTTAATAACAAAGGAGGAAATGTGGTTAGCTCCACAAGGAAATACCACCTTAGAGTCGAGCAGTCCTAGTATAATATCCTCTCTGTAGAACGCCAGCTCTTAAGATGAAGGCGTTAAAGAAATAAATATGGAAATGTTATTTTTCAGCTATAGAAGATTGGGATTCAACCCGATGATGACAGAGGCCTAGGTGTTGCACACGTAAAATATAGGAATCATTAGTGAATCCATTTTTGCATTATTATTTAAGCTATGGTATACTCCAGAAAATAGCACATAGAGTAGAAATGAATATATCCTAAAAGATTCAGTGTAAAGGTCTCATGGAAGGAGATTCTTTTTTATTTTTTAATTTTCTTGAATGTGGTTTGTAGGTTTTCCCCCCTCTTTTATGGGGCCCTCCTTAATTTATTCCTAATGTATCTAGCCACGAGGTAGCACTTCTTCGACACTCAGGAGAAATGCATTTCACTTAAGTCTGAACCCTTTAGTTAATAGTCCTGCAGTTTCTGGACTTTGTAGTCTGTTCTCTGACTCACAAACATGCCTTGCTAGAATTGTAGCCACAATCACAATATTCAGAACAAGGACCATGAATGAAAACAGATGCAGATTGTTAAAAGGTTGAATCTGGGTTTCAATGCGTTTGATACTGAAATTCTGAATTTCCACTTGCCCGTCAATCCCTTTTCAGATGAATGCATCCTATGACAGAATTAGTCTTCTATTTGTATGAAGAAATGTCTCTTTTCCTTCAGAAAAAGTCTGGTTGCAGCGAGACTGATTACTACTACCACTATGAAACCTTACACTCGAGATACACGGAGCCCAGACACCTCAAGAATTCAAAGGAGTTAAACTGGAATCTTGCACAGTGTCGAGGTAAGGGATACACCTTACAAGTCTCATCTCAATTACATCCATTCTTGCTGAGGTTATAGGTTGGAGATGCAAAGTCAGATGGGAGTGGTGCTGCAGGTATCCTGGAACACCACCAAATTTGGATCTGAGGTGCATAGACTTACCTGAACAAAAAGTTTTGTTCAAACCCACATATATGGTGACTCCAACATAGGCTTTCCAAATGAACTGGACTCAAAAAAATACAATTGTTTCTCCTTTTCTTTTTTAAAGGTTGGTTTTCTGGTGACAGTAATTAAAGAATAACTATGTTGAACTTCTCTTCAATGGGCTAAAAGAAAGGGCGTGGGTATCATTCAGGTTCATATATAATGCCTCCTTGAAAAAATATATTGAGCCAATAAACCATGTGCTTGACATAATTCCTAGTTTTTAAGTCACCTTTTTTCTTTCCAAACTAATAAAATGTAGTGTATCTTTTTTGGTCTAATTTTAAAATTTAATTAATTAATTTTTGGCTGCGTTGGGTCTTCGTTGCTGCGTGCGGGCTTTCTCTAGCTGTGGCGAGCGGGGGCTACTCTTCGTTGCAGTGTGTGGCTTCTCATTGCAGTGGCTTCTCTTGTTGCGGAGCAGGCGCTCTAGGCACTGGGGCTTCAGTAGTTGTGGCTCGCAGGCTTAGCTGCTCTGTGGCATGTGGGATCTTCCCGGACCAGGGCTCGAAGCTGTGTCCCCTGCACTGGCAGGCAGATTCTTAACCATTGTGCCGCCAGGGAAGTCCTTGGTCTAATTTGCTCATGGGAAATGCCATTACATATAACCTTTCAAGAACCCAGTGTCAAATGCCTCTTTGCTCTTCATTTCAATATCACAGCTGATGACGTGCTAGCTACAGTGCAGACACAAGCTACTATTACAAAGAGGTGGCAAATATACAAAACAGGTTATTATTCAGCAGAGGCTATTTAGCAATACATAACTTACAATGTAATTTACTTGTTTCCCCCACAAAGTTACATGACTATTGCAAATACCATAAACTATGTTCAATTCAGCCATCAAAGGAGGATTTATTGTATGTTTCCTGCTTCAGCTGAGATCTTATTATAGCTCCCACAGGTAGTCAAAACACAAGAGAATTTTAACTTCCTTCAATAACTGCTCAAACTTGAATGTAGCTAATATAGAAGGAAATAAGAATGGGCTATAAGTCTATCGTATCCTCTGGGTGTTTGAGAATCTCTGGTTTGTATTTCTAAATTGATATGTAATCATTTTGTATTTTTTTTTTTTTTTTGCCGGTACGCGGGCCTCTCACTGTTGTGGCCTCTCCCGCTGCAGAGCACAGGCTCCGGACGCGCAGGCTCAGCGGCCATGGCTCACGGGCCCAGCCGCTCCGCGGCACGTGGGATCTTCCCGGACCAGGGCACGAACCTGTGTCCCCTGCATCGTCAGGCGGACTCTCAACCACTGCGCCAGGGAAGCCCCATTTTGTCTTTTAAAAAAAATTAATTTTAAAAGTTTTTTCCTTAAGAAAAAATATCAACTAGCTTGTTAAATTTTACATAGTACATTGGACTATATCATCAAGGCCAGATTTCCTCAGCCACATTTTAGGCCCTTTCCTCAGCAATATACACTTGCTTCTTAAAAAATAATAAATAATAAAAATCATTTTCCCAAGCACCTCAGTCTAAAGTTACAGCTGTATCTGGTTACTCTTTGGATGGGAAATAGGCCGGTTGCTTTTCTTCTTGGTCCTCCAAGCCTTGCTCCTGAATCCTTTCCACACACATGACTCTTATTTCAAAGAGAAACCCCACTGGGAGGGTGGAAGACCTGACTGTGAGAGAAGGAAGTTATGCTAATTTCCCACCCCAAAGACGCCACTGGGCACTTCAAATACTTGCAGCTTAGGAGGGAAAAAAGGCTTCATTCTAGATCAATTCAAAATTAGGTGATCACAACTGCAAGTTTTCAGGCTATGCCATCTCCTCCCCCACCTCTCACCAGTGCCTTCCTCAGCCCAAGAAACAGCGTTGCAGCCTGAGGAACAGAGCCAGGCAGAATGGGATGCAGTGTCCCCATGAGAGCCGGGCCCTGTGCTAATTGAAGACATGGACGGCTGTGTTGTTTCTGGCTGCACCACAGCCAGAACTTTATATTTGGAGGAACAAATGGCTCCCAAGTGTTCGGGCCACAACTTGTCTGTGTAGCTTCTCTGACGTTCAGGAGTACTTTGCCTCTCAAATATGAAAGATTCCAGAAAAGGGGAGCAGGGAGCTCTGGGAAAGGAAAGAATTTTTTAAAAATGTTTACTCATTTACCTTTGTTAGTTGAGGAGTTTCTAAAGGAGATATTGTTCAAGAAGAAATGGTACATATTAAAAGAAATCTTTCAAGAAGAAATACAGTCCAATGCAAGCATTCATGTAACAAATATTTTATATATGTCATATGGTGCAATTATTCTTAACCTTTTCCCTAGCCTCTTTGAAAATCTGATGAACAATATGAATTATTTCCCTAGGAAAAAGCATACACATATGGAAGTACAGAGCCTTTGTCACAAAGTCCCTGAAGTGGAGGCAGGAGTGATATTACCAAAACAGTGATGGAGAAAACCCTGCCCTCCATCCCCCAGTAAAGATCAGCAATTAGACAGCTCTCCATGAATAAGAACAACTCTGGAGAGCTCTCGAGTCCACTTAAGAATCTTCAGCAACACAGTGAAACAAAAATCTGAGAATAACCTCATGAGAAGAGAAGGAAGAAAGCTTCATTTTGCCTGCATTATCCCATTCCTCAAGCCAGCACTGCTCAGGGTCAAGAGAGAACTTCCCAGCTAGAAAGAGCTCCCCTAGCCAGGAAAGGAAGAGTGGATGGAGTGAGCAACCAGCTTCCCCAGCCTTTGGGGCACCATATGAAGGTCCCATTACAGTTTCACCCCACCCAGAGGCTGGCAAAGCTGACACACAGAGAGACAGAAACAAGGAAGAAAAGCAGGAGTTACCAATAACAATCATGGTTTGTAGTGACTTGTGACTTGCTCTGCAGACAAATCCAGAAGATTTTGCCACTGAAGAAACGTGTTAACACCAGCACAGTTGCCAGAGACCCCCTGGGGATTTCACCAGCTTTTGCCCCACAGGTATTTGTATTTACTGACACCAGCCACCTGAATCCTTCTCTGCTACCTCCTTCTTCACCCATACCAGACCCCAGGAACTGTACTGGTGGCCAGCCCAGGCCTCTGTGGCTACGTGAGTGCTAGATGCCAGCCTAGACCCCCACAGCTGACATCCACTTCCTAGTGTGTACTTGACATAGCCCCTCCAGGTGTGCATTTGCACACCACTAGCCTTATACCTGTCACCAGTGTCCACTGCAGTGTGCACACCCAGGGGAAGACAATACAGCCACTGAAGAGCATGCTGACAGCCAAGGTCCCCATAACTGCCTGTGGGCTTGGATCAGGCCTTGTCTTCTGTCACTGTCTTGCACCACTGCACCATACTACCTGCAATTAAGGCCTCCAGCTGTGCACCTGCATACTCCTGGCCTGATCCCCATTACTGGCCTCCCCTGCAGTGCACACACAGAGGGAGACGATGCAGTCATAGGAGAGCACACCAATAGCCAGGGCCCCCACAGCTGCCTGTGAGCCCACAACTGGCCCAGCCCTTGCTGCCTACCCTGGCCCCCACCACTGTGTATGTGTCTGCAGCTGATCCAAGCTACCACACAGGCACCTGCAGCAGGCCCCATAGCCCAGTGTATGTACACTACTGGCTCTAGCCACCATCATTGTCTGGCCTGGTCACTAGTTGCTGGACCTAGAGGCATAACTGAGGACCCCAACAGCCCTTACAGCCACTGTAGACCCCCACAGTGCTCCCAAGGACCACACAGTTGTTGATGTCGTGGACCTCAGCAGCATGAGCCAAGGAGACATCATGCACCCCTGGACCCAGTGCCACCACATGTCCCCACACTTGGTACCTTCCTCCACTAGAACCAGGGTCACAGCACATTCCAGCATGTCCCAAACCACAGGTGAAAGTCTTTCCTTGCTGAGATCAGTCCATGAAGCCCAGAAGAGATGGCTAGTTATTTAAATGTAGAGACATCTATGCAAGGCTACAAGGGATCATGAAGAATCAGGGAATCACGACTCTCCTGAAGGAATACAGTAAGCCATTAGTAATGATCCCCAAAGAAATGGAGATGCAGGAATTGCCCAACAAAGCGTTCAAAATAATTGTTCTAAAGATGCTCAGAGAACTACAAAGAACACAGATAAATAATTTAACAATATTAGGAACACAACAGAAAAACAAAATGAGAAGTTCAACAGAAAGATAGAAAACATAAAAATGAACCAAACAAATTTTGGAGCTGAAGAATACAGAGTGAACTGAAGAATTCAATAGAGAAATACATAACAAAGAAACCTCCAGAATGCTAAGAGCAAATTTCTCAGCACAGGCCTTACAGACCAGGAGAGAATGAAATGATATATCCAAAGTACTAAAAGAAACAAACTGCCAATCAAGAATAATTTACCCAGAAAAACTGCCCTTCAGAAGTGAAGGTGAGACAGTTTCCCTAACAAACAAAAGCTGAGGGTGTTCTTCACCACTATACCTACTTTACAAGATATGCTGAAAGGAATTCTTCAAGCTGAAATGAAAGGATGATAATTAGTATCACGAAACATATGAAAATATATACCACACTGGTTAAATTTGGCATATAGTCACATTCAGAATACTCTAATACTGTAATATAGTGGTATGTTAACTACTTAACCTTAGTATAAAAGTTAAAGGACAAAAGTATTTTTTAAAAGCTATAGCTACAATAATTTCTTAATGGATACACAAAATAAAAAGATGTAAATTTTGACATCAAAAATATAAAAGGGGGAGTAAAAGGTAGAGTTGTTGTAGGTAATCGAAGTTAAATTGTTATCAATGTAAAGTAGATTGTTGTATGTATAAGATGCTTTATGTAAGCCTCATGATAGCCACAAAGCAAAAACCCACAGCAGATTCACAAAAGATAAAGAGAGGGGCGAGTTCCCTGGTGGCCTAGTGGTTAGGATTCTTGGCTTTCACTGCCGTGGCCTGGGTTAAATCCCTGGTCAGGGAACTGAGATCCTGCAAACCACATGGTGCAGCCAAAAAAAAAAAAAAAAGAGAAGGGAATCAAAGCATACCCACTATGGAAAATAACTAATTTACAACAGAAGACAGCAAGAGAGAGGAAGAAAGGAACAAGGGAACTACAAAACAGGCAGAAAACAATTCATAAGGTAGCGTTAGTAAAGCCTTACTTACAATAATTAATCTAAAAGTAAATGGGTTGAACTCTCCAATCAAAAGACATGGAGTGGCTGGATGTATTAAAAACAGTAAGACCTGACTATATGCTGCCTACAAGAGGTTCACTTCAGCTTTAAGGACACAGGAAGGCTCAAAGTGAAGGGATGAAAAAATATATTCCATGCAAGATAGAAACCAAAAGAGAAAGGGTAGCTATACTTGTATCAGACAAAATAGACTTTAAGCCAAAAATGGTAACAAGAGACAAATAAGGTCATTATATAATGATAAAGCAGTTGATTCATCAAAAAGATATAACAGTTACAAATATATATGCACCCAACACTGAGGCACTTATAGTAAGCAAATACTAACAGATGTAAAGGGAGAAATAGACAATACAGTAAGTCCCCCACATACGAACCTTCAAGTTGCAAACTTTCAAAGATTCGAACGTGCTTTTGCATGCCCAATCACATGTTAGTTCACCTGTCTGGCATATATTGTCACATGTGTGCATCCTCTAGAAGTGGTTGCGCAGGAAATGGCAAGGAGATTTTCTTTATTTGAGGAGGCACTGTTAGCTTTTGAGGCACAGGACCCGAATGCAGAATGGTACACAAAGGGTGCAGCAGCAATTCAGAACGCAATCTAGTGCTACCATGTCATCTATGATGAGAAAAGAAGGGCTACCACCCAGACATCACTGGATCCTTTTTTTAAGAGGGTAGATAGAATTGAATCCAGCAAGGAGCCAGAACCTGTGCCATCAACGTCAGGTGTGAGTGAAATTGCAGCTTGCCCTCCGTCTTCTGTCGCTGACGATCCTTCAGCTCTACCATCTCCCACCTCCTTTCCCTCTTCCAGTCAGTAACTCTTCTTGCCTGCTCACTCGATGCCAGCCCCTGTATGCCAGCTGTTGTACTGTACTACTGTACTTTTCAAGGTACTGTACTGTAAGTTAAAAAATGTTTTATTTTTTGTTTGTTTTTTATGTATTACTTGTGTGAAAAGTATTATAAACCTATTACAGTACAGTACTATATAGCCGATTGTGTTAGTTGGGTACCTAGGCTAACTGACTTACAAACAAATTGGACTTACGAACGCATGCTCAGAACCAAACTCGTTTGTTTGTAGGGGACTTACTGTACAGTACTAGACTTCAAAACCCTATTTTCAACAGTAGATCATCCAGACATAAAATTAACAAGGAAACGTGGGATTTGGCACATACTTCAAACCAAATGGGCCTAACAGACATATAGAAGAGATTCCATCCAACAGCAAAAGAATATATATTATTCTCAAGTGCACAGAAAGCATTCTCCAGGACAGATCATATGATAGGTCATGAAACAAGTCTTAGCAAATGTAAGAAGACTGAAATCATACCAAGTATCTTTTCTAACCACAATGGTATGAAACTAGAAATCAGTAACAGGAGGAAAGCTGGAAATTTCACAAATAGCGGAAATTAAACAACACACTTCAGAACAACCAATGGGTCACAGAATTAATCAAAAGGGAAAAAATTATCTTGAAACAAATGAAAATGGAAACACAACAATATAAAAGTCATGGGATGCTGCAAAAGCAGTTCTAAGAGAGAAGTGTATAGTGATAAACACCTACACTAAGAAAAAAGATTTCAAATAACCAGCTTTATACCTAAAGAAACTAGAAAAAGAACAAACTAAGCCCAAAATTAGGAGAAGAAAGGAAATAACAAAGATCAGAGCAGAAATACATGAAATAGAGTCCAGAAAAACACTAGAAAAGATTAATGTAAATAAGAGCTAGTTTTTTGGAAAGATAAACAAAATAGACAAACCTTTAGCTAGACTAAGAAAAAAGAGAGAAGACTCAAATAAGAGATTACTGTGAATAATTATATGCCAACAAATTGACTAACCTAGAAGAAATGGATACATTTTTAGAAACATACATCTACCAAGACTGAATTGTAAAAAAAATAGAAAATCTAAACAGACCCATAATTGCTAAGAAGATTGAACCAGTAGTCATACACCTCCCAATAAAGAAAAGCCTAGGACCAGATGGTTTCACTGTGAATTCTACCAAACATTTAAAGAAGGCTTAAGACCAAGCTTTCTCTCAAATTCTTCTAAAACACTGAAGAGGACGGGAGACTCCTAAACTCATTTTACAAGTCCAGCATTACTCTGACACCAAAGCCAGATAAGGATACTATAATAAAAGAAAACTACAGACCATATCCCCAATGAACGTAGATGCAAAAATCCTCAACAAAATACTAGCAAACCGAATTGAACACCACATTAAAAGGATCATACACCATGATCAAGCAGGATTTATCCCTTGGATGCAAGGATGGTTCACATATGAAAGTCAATAAATGTGATACACATTAATAGAATAAAAGATAAAAATCATATGATCATCTCAATAGATGCAGAAAAAGAATTTGACAAAATACTATAATCCTTTCACAATAAAAATGCTCAACGAATTGGGTACAGAAGGAAAATACCTCAACATAGTAAAGGCCATATGTAGCAAGCACACAGCTAACAGCAGACTCAGTGGTGAAAGGTTGAAAGCTTTTTCTCTAAGATCAAGAACAAGACAAGGATGCCCACTCTTGCAATAAATTTGACATAGATAGTACTGGAAGTGTTAGCCAGAGTAATCAGGCAAGAAAAAAAAGTAAAAAAAAAAAAAAAATCCAAATTGGAAAGAAAAAAATTAAAATTGTCTCTGTTTGCTGATGTAGAAAATCCCAAAGACTCTACCAAAAAACTTCCAGAATTAATCAATGGATTCAGTACAATTGCAGGATACAAAATCAACACACAGAAATCAGCTGCATTTCTATTCACTAACAATGAAAAACAAAGAAAACAATATTATTCACAATAGAATCAAAACCAATAAAATACTTAGGAATAAATTTAACCAAGAAGGTGAAAGATCTGTACACTGAAAACCATAAGACACTGATGAAATTAAAGAAAATGCAAATAAATGGAAAGATATCCTGTGTTTATGCATTGGAAGAATTAAAATTAACTTGTTCATAATACCCACGGTCATCTATAGATTCAATGCAATCCTTATTAAACTTCCAGTGGCATTTTTCACAGAAATAGAAAAACAATCCTAAAATTTGAATGGAACTACAAAATCAAATAGCCAAAGCACCAATTAAAAAGAAGAACAAAGCTGGAGGCATCACACTTCCTGATTTCAAACTATACTACAAAGCTATTATAATCAAAACAGTATGTACTAACATAAATTCCAATGGAACAGAAGAGCACAAAAATAAACCTATGTGTATATGGTCAGCTAATATTTGACAAGGGAGCCAAAAACACTCAATGAGGAAAAAATAGTCTCTTCAATAACGGTGCTGGGAAGACTGCATAACCACACACAGAATGGAACTGGACCCCTATCTTATGCCATTCACAAATACAAGAGACCTGAAACCATAAAAGGTCTGGAAGAAAACAAGGAGAAAACTCCTTGACATTGATCTTTGCAATGATTTTTTGGATATGATGCCTAATGCACAGTCAACAAAAATAAAAATTAATAAGTGGGACTATATCAAGCTAAAAAGCTTCTGGGGCTTCCCTGATGGTGCAGTGGTTGAGAGTCTGTCTGCCGATGCAGGGGACACGGGTTCGTGCCCTGGTCCAGGAAGATCCCATGTGCCACGGAGCGGCTAGGCCCGTGAGCCATGGCCGCTGAGCCTGCGCGTCCGGAGCCTGTGCTCTGCAACAGGAGAGGCCACAACAGTGAGAGGCCCGTGTACTGCAAAAAAAAAAAAAGCTTCTGCACAGCAAAAGAGACAGTCAACAAAATGAAAAAGCAATCTACAGAATGGGAGAAAATATTTGCAAATCTTATATCTGATACATGATTAATATCCAAAATATATAAAGAACTCATACAACTCAACAGCAAAAAAAAAAAAAAAAAAAAAATCCAAAACAAAAAAGCCCCCACACAATCCAATTAAAAATGAGCTAAGAAAATGACATTTTTCTAAAGAAGACAAATGGCCAACAGGTGCATGAAAAAGTGCTCTACTACTAATCATCAGGGAAATGCAAATCAAAACGACAATGACATACTACCTCATAGCTGTTAGAAGGGCTATTGTCAAAAAGATGAGGGAAACAAGTGTAGATGAGGATGTAGAGAAAAGGGAACCTTTGGGCACTGTTGTTGGGAATAGATATGGGTACAGCCACTATGGAACAGTATGAAGGTATCTTAAAAATTAAAAATAGAACTACCATATGATGAAGCAATCCCACTTCTGGGTATATATCCAAAGGAAATGAAAACAGGATCTGGAAGTGATATCTGCACTCCCATGTTCACTGCAGCATATTCACAATAGCCAAGATAGGGAAACAACTAAGTGTCCATCAACAGATAAATAGATAAGATGTGGTGTATATGTACAATGGAATATTATTCAGCCATGAGAAAGAAGAAAGTTCTGCCATTTGTGACAACATGGATGAAGCTTGAGGGCATTATGCTAAGTAAAACACGTCAGACAAAGAAAGACAAATACCGTACATCACTTACATGTGGAATCTAAAAAAGCCAAAGTCATAGACCCAGAGATTAGAATAGTGATTACCAGGCAATGGTGGGGGTGGGGGAAATGGGAGATGTTGATCAAATGGTACAAACTTCCAGTTATAAGATGAATAAATTCTGGGGATCAAATGATTATAGTTAATAATGCTGTATTACATACTTGAAAGTTGCTAAGAGAGTAGATCTTAAATGTTCTCGCCACAAAAAGGAAGTAGTAATTATGTGACATGATGGAGGTGTTAGCTAATGCTCTGGTGGTAATCATTTTGCAATATATATATTTGCAATATATAAGTGTATCAAACCAATACTTTGTACACCTTAAACTTACATGTTATATGTCAACTATACCTCAATAAAGCTGGGGGGAAAAGACTTTATTAAATTAAAAAAACATTTTAGGGGAAACCTTCCCTTATGTACTCTTTTATAACTGCCTTGACAAATTTGAGATGGTTATACTTTTTTCAATTTAAGTTTTTCATAATTGTATTAGAAAGCAATAACTGCTTTTGTACCCTTTCTGATAGCCCACTTGAGGATGACTTTTGCGTTATTTGTTTTTTTTTGCGGTACGCGGGCCTCTCACCCCCACGGCCTCTCTCGCTGCGGAACACAGGCCCCCGACGCGCAGGCTCAGCAGCCATGGCTCACTGGCCCAGCCGCTCCGCGGCACGCGGGATCCTCCCGGATCGGGGCACGAACCCGCGTCCCCTGCATCGGCAGGCGGACTCCCAACCATTGCGCCACCAGGGAAGACCCTTTTGCGTTATTTTTCACAATAGACTTTTCATGTCTTTGAATTCTTTTAGCTGGAGTAGGAAATGCAAACAAATCAACAAATGCATTTAGCCCTTGAAAGTTGGAGTCCAGCTGAGTAGTTACAATATCAATTCCATCATGAACAATTCCTTTTACCTAAAAAACTGCTAAAACTCAGAGGGTGGCAGTATTATTTCTCAACATAGGACCAACTGGAAAAGAAAATGTAGACCCCTTTTAAATATCTCTGAATGTTGGCAAGCCTGGGGAATTTTTTGATATGAGAAAAATATGCATTTGCTTTTAAGGCAACATATTGCCTATTATGTATTAATCAACTGACTTCAACAAAGACTATCTTATCTGTTGCTAAAAATCGACCAACAGCCACTAGAGTGCTATCTTTGCCAGTGCCAAAAAGATTTCCAAATCTTTTCAGCTAAAAAGCCAGCAAAGATCAAAAAGAGGTTTCACATGAGCTCTCTACGTGCCAATGAGATACAAGTGCCATTTTTAGCACATTATAATAATCCTGTTGTACAGCATTCTTTTCCAATGACCTGTAAAAGTTATATATTTGAGAGAGGTACTTATTTTCAGCGTAAGAAAGTATGAATTAGGAAAGGTACATTTAATAAGTTCAATGATCTATTGCTACAAGTTAATACACTTTTTTTCCATTCTATGGAGTTACAAATTCCTGGCCAATTAGCCATAATAGAGATGAAACTTGACTGCTACAGTGCAACTTGACAAAATGATTTATTACTCCTTAGTCACTGGAATAAATATGTGCTAACATTTACAGCTTTTCACTTATTTTGTTATGAATGCCTTCCACCAAATTAGAATATGTGCACTAGCATAATATTGTAGCCAGAGAAAGGAAGAGAGAGAGAAAGGAAAGAAGGAAGGAAGGAAAGAAGGGAGGGAAGGAGGGAGGGAGGGAGGGACAGAGGGAGGGACGGAGGGAGGGACGGAAGCCCAGCCCACGTTGAATTCTAGTTAAGTGCAATTTATTTTATTTGCTAATGATATCACACTAATTTTCTAATGCATTCACATATCGATAATCACAGAAGAAGGGAGCCCCCATTAGGAATATCTCTCCAAGATGAAGCTGTGAGTAGGGCAGGTCACCACAGACTAGTTAAACTGTAATTTTAGTTTTATCATTCTGCCCCTAGTATCTGGCACATAGAACGTAAAGAACATTTGTTGAACCGCTGCTAGGATATGATATAATACATTGTTTCTTTTAATTTTAGAATTATGTGGCATTGAGAAGGAAAATGGAGAGAGATGAAATAATAGTTGCTGAGGTTTGGGATTCTGGAAAGATATCCCAGGAGGAGTAGAATTAAAGCTGGAAATTTGTTTCTTTAATTTCCCGACTCAAGCATTACTTTAAAAATGAAAACTCTTATCAAATTAATCTTTGAAAAATCAATTAAAACAGCTAAAACAGAAAACGAGAGACTCTCAGAAACCCGTTGTCCACAATAACCATTGTTGACAATACTGCACATTTGAAAAGTGCCACAGTATTCTTTCTCTTTTCTGATTCTCTTTAGAACTTAAGCTATTTAGAATTACACGAAGGGCTCTATTAATTTCAAGATTGAAAAGGTAAGGAAACAAACCCCTCTAATAAACTTCTCCCTCAGAAAATATGCTGTGAGGAGGAAAAGGCTGACGGCTAGACAAATGTTACAGAAATCCGCTGGTAAAGATGCCCTTTGCTTCACGTTGGGAGCAAGTAGTTATGTCAGAGCATGTGGTGAGCACCTCTACCTGGGTGTTCCGCCCAAGAACACAGGTACTCTCACGGTGTCCTCCTTCTCACACGCAGAGAGTTAAACTCATTATTTTAACAGGGTTCACCCTGTGTACACTTTTTTAGGAATCTCTACCTCAATGGTACAATGAGGTTAATACATGAAGCAAAGCAAAATTCCTATGATAGGTTTACATAGGGTGGCCTGAGGGATTCATAAGCTGTTCTTGAAACACTACACCTATCTTCCAACTGTCACAGGCTGTATAGAATCAATATGCAGCCTGCTTTTCTAGAAGCCTGAATGGCTTAGGGCTGAAGAGAATATAGTTGGGTTGTGTGGTCTATCTTTCAGACGGGAGTCATGGTATTGGTCAACTTGCCAGCAACCCTTGGACTTGGGCTTGGATATGACAGGAATAGCAGAACTCACTAGAGAGGTCATCAGCTGCTTCCTCTAATCACTTTCTGGGTGCCGTGACCTCCAGTGGCAGAGGCATTTATTCTTCAAGGGTGTTTGGCTGCCTTGGAAGCCTATGAACCTGGTCGGTCCTCACTGTGTGATCAGCTGCCAGGGGAATTAATTGCCAGTGCAATGTTGAGAATAGATGTGAAGTTATACCGATAGGATAACATTTCAAGGTCTGCTAATCCTTGTGTCTAGTGACATGAGAAGACCATCAAACCTGCTTGAGTATGGGAGGTATTTCTGCAAAGGGATAAGATTACAATTAAGTGTCTCAAAGCTCCTGCCTCTTTTATGAAGTACAGACTCTAGCTAGAAGTAAGTCACCAGAATAAAAGGATCATTTCTCTATTTCAGAACAGTGACTTCAGCAGTCACTCTGTAATTTCTTTGGTGGTCCTTCTTCTTTGCCCTTGGCATTTCACTTAATTTCCAAATTAAAAAAATCATTTTCCTATAACATGTAACACCTTTTTGATCTCCCACCAATGTTCCCATCCTTATGCCTATTTATCGATATATAAGAAGCTCAGATCCCTCATCTTTTCCCCCAAATACTCCAGACATGTGAATCGCCTCATTAGGAGAGATCACAGAAACCACTTCTTTGTATCACCAATGAGCTACGTCCATTCCAGGGGCTAGAAACCCCAACCTACCTGTAACTAATAATGCCCTCCTCCTCCACAAGAACAAAGGGAAAAATAACCACTTGTTCCCATCATGAAGCAATGGGTATCATCAGCAATGGAGTTCTATAGTATCTGTCTAGCCATCAGTCTTTTCCACCTCACAGCATATTTTCTGAGGGCTGTGCAGGGCTGGGGGGATGACTAAACTGAAAGGTGAAATGAACACGGACCCTGACCTTAAGGCATTCCCAGACTTGAAGAAGACACAGACACGTAACAAATACACAGTGATTCAGTAAGTACTATAATAAAGCTACCTAAAAGGTTCAAAAGAAACAGAGGATGATGTGCTAAGAAAAAGGGAGGTGACGATTTGCCAGCCAGAATATAAAAGAACATTCTATTTCCAGAGGTAGGAAACATGAGGAAAAGTACAGAGGCTTCCAATGAGCAACTGTTGAAACTGTTCTGGATGTTGCAACGATATCTGAAAATACAAGCTTTACCTCTGTTGTATGTAGTATATAAAAATCAGTATAAAGTAATAGAGTACAGAGCAGTCTTTAAAAAAAAAACTTTCACATTTAAGACAACATAACGACTTTCAAACCAGAGCTAGAATACAGACTGACACGAAGATGGCCCATTCTCACGAATGTAAATTGTGATGTTATACTATTCATAAAAACATGATGGAACTCTCAGAAGGCAATTTTATAAGCAAAACCAAATAGCCGAATAATATCAGAAAAACCACCACCATTAACTGAATGCCTATGTGGCAGGCCCCAATCTCATTGATTTATATACATAATCTCCTTTAATTCTCACAATAGTCCTTGAGGTAGGTATTATCCCTATTCTACACTTAGGGAAACAAACTCAGAAGAGACAAGCAAATCATCCCTAAGTGACAGAGTTGGATTCAAATCCCAGATTAATTTGATGACATGGCATCATACCTCACATCCACCCCCGAAATCCTACCAAGAACCAGTGAAAGCTCATTATGATTAAGACTTTATGACTATGTAACTACACGCATATATGCAGCAGCACTGCACAGCACAAAGAGCACTATACCAAGAATCATGAAGATAGTATTCTAATCCCATAGTCTTTTTCTAAGTAACTTGGTTTAATTACTTAACCCTTGAGTAAGGTGAAGTAGACAATTTCTAAGGCTCTATCCAGCTGTAAAACACTAAAACGCTCCTTTATTACAATCACTGCTGCATAATGGGTTTTTCATTTAAGTATTAGCCATTATCTTAAAAATAAGGTCATCTTTCAAAAACGCAGAATCACTTAATCAGTCATGTTTACAGAGCTCCCTACACTAAGTCTAATGCTAGGCCAAGTGTTGAATATTCCAAAGTAGGATCTCACTTCAACAGCTGGGTTAGCTTTGGGACTTCCCTGGTGGCACAGTGGTTAAGAATCTGCCTGCCAATGCAGGGGACAGAGTTTCAAGCCCTGGTCCAGGAAGATCCCACATGACGCGGAGCAACTAAGCCCGTGTGCCACAACTACTGAGCCTGCACTCTAGAGCGTGTGTGCCTAGAACCTGTGCTCCACAACAGAAGAAGCCACCGCAATGAGAAGCCCGTGTACCACAATGAAGAGCTGCCCCCACTCGCCACAATTAGAGAAAGCCCGCACGCAGCAATGAAGACCCAACGCAGCCCCCCCCCCCAAAAAAAAACAGCTTGGTTAGCTTCTCACTGTTATTTACCCAGGGAATGTTTTTCAGTGTTTTGGGAAAGAGCACAATACAGTAGTAGTAATGGGCTAGAAATCCAACAGCTGTAGATTTTAATCTCAGTGCTGTCACTCAATAATTCTGTGACACTGGGGCAAGGGATTTAAGGCTGTAAAAGTTTCCCATTCACTTATGAAAACTGAAAAAAATAATCCTTACTAAGTAATTTGGTTTAAGAGATTAAATAAGGGACATGAAAATGCCTAGTATCAAGAGTGGCACAATATAAGCACTGAGTAAGGGTTATTCTTCTGCTCCTTGAGCTGCAGTTAAATTAGTGCAAAGCAGCTTTAAACACTACTGGATTAAAAAAAAAGCCCACATTCATATCTGAGAGACAAAGTACTGATAAAAGTACAGTTCTGGGCCAGATTTAAATCTTGACCCTGCTACTTCCTTGCAGTGTGAGTCTGAACAGCTTACTTACCTTCCCTGAGTTTCTGTTTCCACATTGGTAATGAGGATAACCATCAAACACAGTTATTGTGAGAACAAAATGAGCAATAGAGAATTAAATTAGATAAAACTTACCTTATACCACAGTGTCTAGTACCTAATAAATTCTCAATAAACATTAGTTCTCATTATTACTCTAGCCAACATTTTCAGTTTGGACAAACCCCCTATTAACAGTCAAGGTCTTCAAAAAGAGTCATGTACCAAAATGTTCATTGCAGCTCTATTTACAATAGCCTGGAGATGGAAACAAGCTAAGTGTCCCTCATCGAATGAATGAATGAAGAAGATGTGGCACATATATACAATGGAATATTACTCAGCCATAAAAAGAAACGAAATTGAGCTATTTGTAATGAGGTGGATAGACCTAGAGTCTGTCATACAGAGTGAAGTAAGTCAGAAAGGGAAAGACAAATACCGTATGCTAACACATATATATGGAATTTAAGAAAAAAAAAATGTCATGAAGAACCTAGGGGTAAGACAGGAATAAAGACACTGACCTACTAGAGAATGGACTTGAGGATATGGGGAGGGGGAAGGGTAAGCTGTGACAAAGCGAGAGAGAGGCATGGACATACACTACCAAACGTAAAATAGATAGCTAGCGGGAAGCAGCCGCATAGCACAGGGAGATCAGCTCGGTGCTTTGTGACCACCTAGAGGGGTGGGACAGGGAGAGTGGGAGGGAGGGAGACGCAAGAGGGAAGAGATATGGGAACATATGTATATGTATAACTGATTCACTTTGTTATAAGCAGAAACTAACACACCACTGTAAAGCAATTATACTCCAATAAAGATGTAAAAAAAAAAAAGTCAAGGTCAAATTTTCTCTTCATTGCCGCCTCAAGTTCTGCCAGCTGGGCCTTGCTTCATGCTGCATACAAGGATCCTTGTACGTTTTGGCTGAAGGTAAGAACTAGGAATGAACTGAAGCTCAGCTTCAGCCTGGGAACTTGTACATTATCTGCTCCTCAACTTCAGCCTTTGCAAGGTTTAACAGTTGAATGCCTACTTCAGATTGCTTTCTGGCACCCACAGCTTGTGTATAATCAATGACTATGTGATTACATAGGTTATGGTCATACCTAATTAGTATGGCATCTTGATTTATAATTAATCATTGAATATTCACTTTCAAATAAACATTTTAGATGTAACTTGGGAGTGAAAATCTCCCTATGTGCTTTACATGTTGAATTCTATCCACCAGTTTAAGTGTGAATGTGCCTTTAGAATGCAAGTATTTCTTACATGATGCTTGCTGTAAAGATTCTCCTTCTACTGCAGGGAAGATGCTGAAATTGGTGTGCATACAAGCAACTAAAAATGATATGCAACTTGAAATTCAGAAGCAATATTTTTATCTTGAGAGCCAGTCACATCACTCCAGTGCCAGATTTCTAGAACCAACATTTACTGACAATTGTTTTCTCAAGCAAATGTGTGATGCAGTAAATCCCTGCAAAAACATTAGAAAAAAAATAAACAAGGACAACATACCTTAGGTTTCTGAAAACTTTATCCAATTGTGCATAAAGTTTCAGTTTGTGAGAATACTTTAATAAAACTATCACCAGTGACCCCCAAAACTTTAAATCCAGGAGTTAAAGAGGAAATACCTTTTAACTTACTAATGGAGAAAAAGCAAATGATTTGATAGAAACTTCATCATGAGTTGGTCTCTGCTCTACACTTGAAAGTAACTACTTAATACCTTAAATAAGTAGTTTAACATGAGTGTGGGAGCAATTGAGCAGTTGAAAAAAGTGAGAAATTAATGATTCTGAACTACACTAAAAATTTAAAATATAATTGATGTAATAAAATTATAATTTTTGAATAAAATTGATTCATGTATTTTAGAACTTGTATACTATGATGGTACTTTTCAACTTAGGCCTTGGCCAAATATTAATTTCAAGAATCAACCACTGAGCATTTGGTCAATATGTGCACTATAAATGTGACTCAGCCATATACCACAGTTAAGACATGGCAGTCAGCAAGGCTGCATACCCTATCTCCAGCTCACCCACTTTCCAAGTTTGTGAACCTCATGTAAGAGGTTGACCAGAACCTACATCAAGACTTGTCCATCCATCTTACTTCCGAAGAGAAAGAAGTAGAAAGCTAAGGGTCAAGTGGGTGCACTTAATCAGAAATGAGATATGGCCCTCTATGGCTAGGATCCTGACTTTAGATTGCTAATTTATCTTATTTTGTTATTTTCAGGTCAAAATGAAATGAAAACTTTTCTTGGAAATGAAACATTTCAGTTAGGCATGCTTGAAATGTTAACTACAGCAACGTGTATGGAAAGTTTGGTTCATACAAGGAAGAATGCAATTTTAATACATTTAAAGCAACTTTCCACTCTGAAAATAACACCAGAGCAGAGTCGATAAATATTTTTCCTTTTCATTCAACAGGACCAAATAACTCAAAAATCATTTCTCATTAAAGATTAAAACATTTAAAATTTCAAACCGATTCTTTTCCCCAAAGTCAGAAGTCATGGTATACCTTTAGAAAAAGAGGGCAAGTTGTCTATTTGGAAATTCAGGCCAAGACCATCAAATGAAGTGATGCTTCATGCTCAAGTGGCTATAAAAGAGATGAAGAACAGATATAAGGAGTTACACTACTTTAAGGATTATTCATTCACAAGTCTTTACAAATAGCACAGCTGAAATCTCCTAAAGGTAAGTCACTGTAATAGAAGGGTGGGCATGATTTCATATAAATTAACTGGAATATTAAGGTTCACTGCCTTACAGAACTTGGGCTTGGTTTAGAAAACCTGATGGTGTGTAATAGACCTTACCATTCTCAGATCAATGCCACAGCACCAGTGAATTCAGTTCATTTCCTTCTTTACAACCAACCTACCTTGACTGGATCTGTGAACTCTTAATACACAATCAAAGAACAAAGGAAGACAGGCAAACCAGAAAAAGGAAAAGCGCTAGCTAGCCAAATGAGGCTCTGTCAAGTGCTCCTTCTGACAGAAATGCTAATTTGTGTACTTCTACTTCTCATATATGCCAAGTTTGTTTTTGTCTTCTTGGCCTTTACCTTCACTGTTCTGTCTATTTCTGGTTCCTTCTCATCCTTCATGTTTCTCTTACAGAGGCCTTCCCAGATGACACTTTCTAAAGTACTGCCCCCAAGCAACTCTCTCTTCCACTCCTCAGTTCATCATCCTGGATATTTCCCCATCACTATCAGAAGTTTGCTCCTTTACTGTCTACCATCATTAAAATGTGAACTTTAGTGTAAAGGGGAACCTTCTTTATTTTGCTCACCCTTATACCCAAGCATCTATAAGTATTTGCTGAATCAATGAATGAACGGAAAAGAAGAAAATGATTAGTAAGAGTGACAATGACTATAACTCAAAGGTCCAGAATGGCAGTCATGGGAAGCACGTGTGTCAAGTTCCATGGTTACCTCTGGAAAAGAGGATGGAAAAATTAAGAGATAAGCTGGAGAAACAAAAGGCATGAGAGTCTAGCAGAAAGGAAGGAACAACTCATTTTTAACTCTTGAGGTACTGTTTTAATAACTGGGGAAACACAAAGACTTGGTAGGGGTATTGCTAGCTTAAACTAAATTGATCTCACCCAGCCAACACTTGCACTACTGCATCTCACAGCTATCAGCACAGCACTGTGCCAATTATAACCCATAAAGCCAGGCTCTTGAGTTTTTTTTCTGGACCCAACCTTCTCTTGCCTCTAAGTTCCCAACTGTCTTTTCTCCTGAATAGATACCAGAGCCCTAGTCCTATGGCAGTGAACTTCTAATATTTTCCTATCGGGGGCGCGGGCGAGGGGGGGTAGTTTAAGAAACTGGCAACACTGGCACAACAGAATAAATAGCCGACTAAATTATGACTTAAAACAGTACAAAGTTCACTCTAAGCTCCTGGAAGGCAGGGGGGCAAGATCTTACACATCTTTTTCATCTCCAACAGTTCAGACATCTGCTCTCAAACTGAACAGAGGACACTTTGTGACCAGAGATCCTGCATTAGTTCAATCTATTAAATAGGTAATGATTACAGTAAATAAAGATGGATTAATGACCGGTAGGGCAGTGATTTCCTCTCTTAATTACATTTAAAATAACATATTGTATAGATTTCTATTTCCTCTGTATATTTAATAGCAAAAAAGCCACTTTACCTAGGTTCCAAAACATTTTGTAAAATGGGAAAACTTTCCAGAAAATGAAGTCTGGGCTGGAATGAGTAATACAAATGTAATTTTAGCAAGCACATTAAAATATAAAGAGTTTTAAAAATTAACTTTAGAGGGTGTTATTTTACCTGGCTATTTTATCGCTAATTTAAAAGGTTAGTATTAATTACATCAATTTAAGGGGAAAATATTTTTTTCTTTTTTGAAAATTAGGTATACCAGGCTATTAGTACGAAAGGCAAGGAAAGCCTTACAACTTTTTACTTTCTGATTGGTAGATGTTTTTACTTGAGAAAGATAAAGTTTTCAAAATGACATCTCTGAGAAATGAGGTTAAAATTGGTATATAGTTTCCTACATACAGTATCTAAACACACAAAGAGCAGCTTTTGGAATTAGCTTATTATGTCATTTACAACACCTATTTAATAGTATAAATTTACAATTAAGGAATTAGAGTTTGGTATAATTTCAATCTACTCTGTAGTTCATATATTTAAACTGGACATCTTTTCAGTCTTTAACAGGTATATACCCTTTTTATATCAATGCTGTTCTTAACTTGGATTTGGAAATAAACGTTTTCTACCTCTAAAAGTCAATTAAAATTCAGTAATCAAAGTAGCTGTATACTAACTTTAATTACTATGCACTGTTAGTATATTTTAATAGTCATATCACTATACTCAACATTGTATGGGGGTGTTTTCAATCCTAAATACATGCACTAAAAAATCTTATACATGCAAACGTTTTCAATTAGTATTTTAAGAGAAAATCTTTTGACCACTCCACTTGAAAACAACAAAAAGAATGAAAATGAATAATTCACTAAATAAAAACCAGTAAACATAAAAAAAGATATTCCACTTTACTAATAAGCAAATGTATGCAAATTAAAACAAGATTTATGTTTCATCTTTTAAGGAGGAAAAGATGCATCAACAATAGTAAAATTGGTATATAGTTTACTTATAGGAGGAAATTATCCTCACACAATTGCAGGACTAAAACTGATACAATCTTATTGGAGGGAAATTTAATAGGTATCAAAGTTTAAAATGTATATACCCTTCCACCAAGCAATTTTACCGGTGAGAAATTATCCTAAGGAGATAACAGTCCAAGTTCACTAAGATACAATATATTTGTAATACAAGAATACTTCATTTTATTGCGCTTCGCTGTACTACACTTCACAAATACTGCGTTTTTTGTATATTGAATGCTGGTAGCAACTCTGCATTATCAGATGATGGTTAGCATTATTTTAGCAATGAAACAGTTTAAATTTAGGTATGTACATTTTTTAAGACATAATACTATTTCACAGTTAACGTACTACAGTGCAGGGTAAACATAACTTTTATATGTACCGGGAAACCAAAAAATTCGTGTGACTTGCTTTATTGTGGTATGCACTTTTATTGTAGTGGTCTGGAACTGAATCCACAATATCTCCAAGGTACGCCTGTAGTGAAAAAGAAGAAATCTGTCTAAATGTTCATCCAGATGAATCTTTTAAACTAGTTATGGTATATATGAAGGCTTTAAAAAGAATATAAATATCAAAGACCCTTTTCTACTTGAGTAATAAGTAGAAATAAGTAGATTACAGGCAAGCATACATGGTATGATGACATCACTGTTGAGAAAATAAAAACAGTATGTTGTAGTATAAATTCAGAAGAAAATAAGAAAGTTAAGAAAAACAAGATGTTAAAAATAGTAGTCAATTTACTTTTAACTTTATTTTAAAAAATGTTAAATTTATTTATTTTTTGGAGGTAGAAAGACTCTGCAAAAAGCAATCACACAGGACACCAGTCAGTCAGTCAGTTTGAATATATGAGAAAAAACTGGGGCAAGGTAAACTTCACACGACTATAAAAGAGCAATTTTTTTCTTGGCCCGAAGAGGGGTAAATTATGTCTTATGTACATCCTTATACCCTTCAACATATCACCCCAGTCAAAGTGTATATACTTAAATGCCTACTGTACCTCCTAGGATATCATTATCGACAAGTTATTACCACTCTAGGATCCTAATATTTCAAAGCAAACAGCACTTAATCTTAGTTTCAACTGTTACCTGTGTATTTACGCTATTTCAAGTTTAAAATATTCCATTTAAAAATTCCTTCCCTTTTAGAAAATCCTCATGGAACCACTGGAAATTTTCAACAGATAGTGACAACTATTCCCTGCTTTAAATACAGACTGGAGAAATCATACACAAAATAGAAATATGATAATCTTGTGGCACTTCAATTTCATCCCAGTATCTGAACAACAAAAAATTGTAACTAAGTTCATAGGAGCTTTCTTTTATCTTAACATGAGTTACCAGGGTGGATACATAAGAAGCTGTGAACAACAGAAGCTCTATAAGATATCCAGATACACAGCTGTTGAGAAACAGTCTTTACAATGCCAATCAAAGAGCAAAACATCTGGTTAGTTTTCAAACTAAA
The DNA here is from genome assembly GCF_005190385.1 of Monodon monoceros. NCBI lineage: Eukaryota > Metazoa > Chordata > Mammalia > Artiodactyla > Monodontidae > Monodon > Monodon monoceros. The sequence continues at coordinate 50,293,380 of NW_021703772.1, read as the reverse complement.
TGAGCTGCTCTGCCCTCCGTGACAACTGCCAAGCAATAGGCCCTTTATGTCTTTCCCATTCATTACTGACTGATGCAGTAGTTCTCAACATTTTCACTAATTCTATGATCATTCCATTTTTTCCCCCAATCTTTCAAATGTATCTGTCCACTTGCTCACAGATAAAATTAGCAAGTTGATGGCACACAAGATTCATTTTTAGCTCTTAATTAAAAAAAAATGTTATGGAGGGACTTCCCTGGCGGTCCAGTGGTTGGGACTCCACACTTCCACTGCAGGGGGCGCGGGTTTGATCCCTGGTCAGAGAACTAAGATCTGGGGAGCGCACCCGCCCCCCCCCCAAAAAAAGCTATGGAATTTTATTTTCTAATTTTAATATTTTTTCTAGTGGAATGTTTTTCAAAACATTTAAACAAATCTTATAATAGGTGACCTGGTATCAACATGCTACTTAGACATTCCTAGAATAAATTAAAGTTTACTTTAAACTAAGTTTAAATGAAAACTTTCATATTACTGAGTAAATTTTGAGGATCCCAAATTAAAGAAATCATTCAAAATGTGATACAGTCTAGTGTTTATTTTACGTTATGGCAGGTACACTTGAATTTCAAAAATTTAAAACATATAAAAAGTGGTTAGGGACTAACATTTGTATCAACAGTTGATAAATGTCTAAGATTGTTTATTATACAGCAGGGTTCAATGGTAGTGCTAATGCCAACAGGGCACCATGGAAATTAGTCTAAAAATTATCATTAGGCTTTATACAAGCAACAACATTTGCTGCTGTTTTAGAATTTTGGGACACAGCCTGCTTCTAATGCTAAGCAGTCCTTTAACATTTTTAATGTTATACAGTGTTATAGTAATTAGTTTGGCAAATGTTTCAAAATAAAGTAGAAATGTATTCATAACATCACAGAAATGCACATCCAGTTTTGTTTTCAATAAGAACCATAATAGGTACAGGTCAGAACTCTTCCCTATATGAAATAATTTACACACAGATGAATGCTATAATATCACTATCTAAAATAATCACTAAATACAATTCTTTTTCAGAAATAAACAAGCAAAGGTTTTTTTTCATATCAAATATCAAAAACATAGAGAATGCATGTTTTTCAAACAAATGATACTCTAAAATTATTGAAATAATTTCAGTGAATGTGCAACCTAAATCAACCAAGTATACTGAAGTACAACGATATTAAGAAACCAATGATCAGAAAACACAACTGTATGAAAGAAATTTATAATCCACGAAACTGTTTCTCAGGCCTTAAGGTAAAATAGTTCCACAGTTTACAGGTAAAACCGAGGCAACAAAAATGCGTGCTTGTCTTCAATAAGTAGGTATTTTATGCAGAAGATGTAACACTTTGCTTGTAGACAGCATGGTATGCATTTCTCAGCAAGACATAAGGAAAACAAGATTCCAAAAGATCCATTGTCAGGAATGGGGATTCCTGCACAATCTGAAAAATCCCAAAAATGCATCAATTCAACTTATTTATAATGGCAACATTTACTGACAACTAGTAGAGCACAATTTTATATTGCCGTTATTGGGAACAGACATAAGTTTTCCTTTCACTTTAAAATCTGAAATGCGAATGTGCCACAGTGTATGCTATCAAAACATTTTAAATCACTACTTTTCAATTAAATCAATTAATCAACAGGAAATACTGAGCACTTGCATTGCCCTCAACAATATATCACATTTAAAATGTGGTCCATATCATCAAGTCTAACTGGAACCCAACATTAAGCTAAAAAGCCAAATCAAACATGAGACCATCTATGATTAAGGGGAAAGCTGTTAAGTTCCAGAGAGTTCAAAAGAGTAGAAAAGTTAACATAGGCCAAAGTAATCAAGAAAGTCTATCTGAAAAAAGATTCGAGCTACGAGGTATGCCGAATCATTATTAGGATAGACACAGACCTCTGCAGATAAAGGAAATTATTCTAAGTGAGGAAAGAATCACATGGTAGAAACAAGCACAGGTGGTTTCATGCCAGTAAAGAGAAGGAACTGACGAGGCACAGAAAATTACAGGAAATGTTATTAGATGGGTGGGATGAAGTCAAAAATCAGAAAATTCGGAAAAGAGTTCAAACTGATACACTAGGAAAATATAAAGCCTGAGTGTTTCCCAATAGGTTGAAAAACTATTAATAAAAGAATACTCTACAGGTAATGGTGATCTTTTATTCTGTTGTTTTCTGATGCGATTACCATATGGTAAAGTACAAGCGATATCAGTCTATTTAGCAATTATTAGAAAGTGTGTGGCTTGGGTGGAGTGAATATAAATGGTCAAAAAAATACATCACTGTTATAAAGCAGAAACTAACACACCATTGTAAAGCAATTATACTCCAATAAAGATGTTTAAAAAAAAATACATCAGCTCTTATTATAATTTAATGACTGAAGTATCAAGAAAAGACTATCAGGAAAGACTGGAACTTTTTTGTTGTTAGCAAAAATTAAAATAAGACTTACCATATCTAGCAGTAAATAAACAGATTCTCTATTTCTTGTTGTTGTTTTATCTGTCTCCTGGCCAATTTTCAGTAGACTGGAGGATGCAAGCTTAAAAGTGTACATACATTTTAAATAAATTTTTTAAAATAAATGTTCACCACTTATTTTCAGTATGCTTCAACTTGCAACACATTTCAATCATAAGGTGAGCTTAGGCTCTTTACATTCAAGCAACAATTTAAGAGCTATTAAGGTATAAACAGATACAAAGGTAATAAATGTAATCAAATATTCTTATTGGTTTTTAAAACTGATTTTTTCAGAACAAGTCTTTTTTAAAAAAACGATTTAAATTGCTTTTTCTCTTCCCAGTAACTGTATTAACTATATTTCTTAATTCCCAAATAAGAAGAAAATTTCACATTGAGTTTGAGTTAATAGGACCACAATGAGATTAAGACATTAAGTCTTAAATAAAGGAAATAAAGAAAATGAAAACAAAAATTTTAACTCTTAATACCGTTTTCTTTGAAATAGATGTTATTTTGTCCTCAAGTTAGTTTGCTACTACGTTTACTTTAAAAATAAAAAAAAAAATTTTTTAAAGCTAACAGGATTTATAACTTAAAAAGAAGCAAATATTCTAGTGTTCTTTATACCACACTGCATCTTTCTTTTAATTAAAATATGAAAAAGGTTAAGTTGATAAAGGGAAGGAAGAGCTACACTACCATAGAAACTAAAAGCTATACTTCATGAGGCTAGAGTTAGCACTACTACCCTCTTTTGGCAGTGAATAGTATTCTTACTTTTGAGTTTGATTCCATTAACAGTCTCTCTCCAAATAAATAGAAATAAGTAAAATACATCCTTTTAGAGGGATACATTCATCTTTTGCCTCAAGTTTCCTTTGTTTTGTTTTTTCCTCTTTCAAACTCTAGGCAAAATTCTAGGGCAGTCCAAACATCAGCTTAGAAAAAAAAGTCACATTGCAGAGCTCTAGAAATGAGAAGACTTCTAAGTCAAAGGAAAAAATGCTAAACTAACTGCTCCTTGACTTCAATGCCCTGTCTTTACTTATTCCTTATTCCAAAAATTAATTAATTAATTAAGAGAATTTACTTTGTTACACTTCATAGTTACGATTTTTAATTTTCTCTAAAAATTGTCATGAGTTTTGTTTGATTATACACACCGCCAGAAATTCTTTAAGCCGATCTTCAATGCTTCCCTTGTGAATTGTAAACAAAGCTGCAGCGATCTGGTTGATGGCTTTGGCCAAGCAGTGTATGTTGTTGCAGTGCCCTGAGAAAGCGCAAACAGGGTTTGTGGTTTCTGTGTGACCCCAAAATATCAAATCTTTAATGACTTCATAATCTACATAAATAGTGGCATGATTAAAAACAGAGCTGAAGCATCATAACCTGCTTTGCTTGCTCTCCCTTCACTTTCATGAGAGCTAGTGCTTTTAAGAACAGTGTAGAAGAGAACAACAAATAATTATATCTATATTAAACAGGCACATTTTCAAAAACCCCTAAAAGAAACCATATATCAGTTTTATATTGTCTTGGAAACTTAAAAAATAAGTGCTTAGCTGCTTTACAAATATTTCCTCATTCAATCCTTAAAATAATCCTAAGAGTTGGATACTCCCTTCACCATCCCCTGCCACACACACATTCAGGCACCCGCAGGCTCACATATACACATTTCATATGTGTATACGAAACTAGGGGCTTAGAAAAAGAAAAACTGACTATCCAAGGTTATACAACTAGTAAGCGGCAGAACTTAACCCACTTTTTATTATAAAAAAAAATCAATTACTTGAAAAGTACCTACTATGTCAAAACTCATAACTTTTCCAGTGCCAAAACAATTTTAAACCACTATTACCTTCTATAGCAGGGCTATACTGAGACATCACGTTACTGGCCAGTGTTGGCAAAGAAACTGCCACAAAGACCATGAGGAGGCAGGCAATTTTATATTCTTCTTCTGGACTTATGTTTTCTAAGGGATAAAAATTAAAAATAAAGTCAAGGTATTTCTGTCAAGATTAGTTAAGAGTTGATCATCTAAACCAGAAAAAGCATATTTTAATTCTTGTATATTTTACTGAGTCTCTATAGAACTGATTACAATTTTGTTACAAGACATACAGAATGAATAGAAATAAAACACATTACTATTGGCTATTATCAAGTCCTCAGGCATATTTCAAGGACCTCTAATAAAATAAAGCAAAAAAATTTTTTTTTAAACTGTAAGATTTAAAAATATTAGTCCTGTAACTAAATACAGTTTTAGCTACAAGACTAAAAATATGTTTAGAATTACTGGAATCCTAAAATTTCCTAATTGAAAACTAATAATAAATTACTTTATAGGAAAATTCTATGTTTCAGTATAGAAAGTTATGTCATAACTTACTCTGCAAAATCATCCAGAAAACTCTTAAGTTTTTTTCTAAAATAGATATAAGTGAAATGTACTATTAAAAAGAGATGAATGTGGAAAGTAGACTGGATTTCTAACTTCTCCATTTTAGAAGACAGGAGAAACCAGTCATAAATGAATACAACTAGTATTGTCCTAAGGTTTTAAATATTTATTGTAAAATAATTTATCTAAAATATTTATTGTATCCATATACTAAAATTGTGGGTTATCTAGGTACTTCACTTATCGGGTACCTGGGAACTTCTAGTCACCTTACTATTTATCAACACATATAACTAAGAACTGAACATAAGAAAAGAGCCAGAATATATTTTAAAAATCTGGCTGGTCATGACTATTCACAACAGCTAAAACATGGAAACAACCTAAATGTCCATCGACAGATAATACATAAAGAAGATGTGGTACATATATACAATGGAATACTACTCAGCCATAAAAAAGAATGAAATAATGCCACTTGCAGCAACACGGATGTAACTAGAGATTATTAAACTAAGTGAAGTCAGTCAGGAAGAGAAAGATAAATACCTTATGATATCACTTATATGTGGAATCTAAAATATGGCACAAATCAACCTATCCACAAAACAGAAATAGACTCACAGACATAGAAAACAGACTTCTGGTTGCCAAGGGGGAGGTGGGTGGAGGAGGGAAGGACTGGGAGTGTGGGATTAGCAGATGTGAACTATTATATACAGGATGGATGAACAACAAGGTCCTACTGTATAACACAGGGAACTATATTCAATGTCCTGTGATAAACGATATGGAAAAGAATATAAAAAAAAGAATGTCTGTATGTGTATAACTGAGTCATTTTGCTGTACAGCAGAGATTGGCACAACACTATAAATCAACTATATTCCAGGGGAAAAAAAATCTGGCTGATTATGAAAAATATAGCTGTGGCAAATCAAGTAAATATAGTAATTATCCATGTAACTATAATTAACATACTGCACGAATGATGAAACAAAAGTAATGTCAAATCAAAAAAGAACTGATGAACTCAGTCAAACACCATGTTACATCCAAGGAAGCAGGGGAAGGTATTTTAGTGCCAGAAGCAGATGAAATGTTTTTACTTTGTAGAAAAATCTAGAGAATTCTGTGTACCACATTTCAAAGGGCTGATTTTAAAATATTCTGAACGTTTAATATTACATAATAATGCACAGACTCTTTATGGTAAGTAGCTCTAGTAATATAGGACACCCTTTTCTATTTTTCTACACATTTTATCTATTTGTTTGTTTGGCTGCACAGCAGCTTGCGGGATCTTAGTTTCCCAAGCAGGGATTGAACCCTGGCCCTGGCAGTGAAACAGCTGAGTCCTAACCACTAGACTGCCAGGGAATTCCCAAGACACCCTTTTCTAGATAACAATGCTTCTATCTATTAGACCATCTCCATCAGCACACAAATGCTATTATTTCCCCATGTGAAAAATATCCTTCTCTTGATTTTACTCTTGCCTCCTGCTACTATAATTTTACTTCTTTGCTCCCCTTTTTACAGTAAAACTCTGTGAGAGAGTCGTTTTATACTCATTATCTCTAATTTGTTTTCTCCTAAGCCGTCTTTAATGAGCCTTTTGCCTCTAAGACTTCACTGACATTGCTCTTGTCACACGTATTAATTCTACATAGCTGATCATTCCCTTTCCACTCTCCTCGAAGCGATTCTTTCCTGGTTTTTCTTCTCCTTCACAGATTCTTCCTTCTCAAATTTATCTTTTAGTAGTTCTTCCTCTTCTCCCTGAACTCAAACTTGAGAGTGTACCAGGACTCAGACTCTGATCCTCTTCATTTCTGCACACTAAATGGGCTTAATAACCTCATACAGTCTTATGACTTAAATATCTAATCTGTATGTACAACAAACAAAAAAAACCCTTGATATAAAACAGGCAGTTGAACAAATAGATAAGTATCACAGCTATATCTGTGTTGTCCTGGTTTTTTACTAAGACTACTACATAATTACTAGTGCATTTTACCTGATTTTTGTGAGGAAAGAGCTACCACCAAGGCAGGATCAATCTCACACGGTAATCCAGCAGCTGATGACAATTCATATACATTCATTGCAACCTAAAAAATACAAGAATTATAGAGTAAGAAATATTCTAACAAATTTCTGAGAAATCTCACTTTAGTAAGAAAAGGTATAGTGTTTAAATTAGAGTCTGCCTACAAGAACACTAGAGAATTTCAGAAACTTGGCTATAGAAGGAACTACAGCACAACTAACTACACCGAACAAGCTGATTTAGTATTTTGTGTGTGTGCACTGCTGATTATAACTTGACACTACTAAGCCAAACAAAACTTGTATGCTTTCTGTGGCAATTCCAACAGAATCATTCTAAAGCTATTATTTTTCTTGGAAGCATAAGTGTAAGATCAAGATCAAACCAACAGATATGAAAAAAAGAACAAAAGTGAATCAAAATTACTGGGCTTACGTTTTATGTCCATACTTGTCTAATTTAAAATTATAGTGGCTCAATGCCTAATCATATTGTATCTATAAATTCAGTAAATTACTTATTATAATAGATTTTTAAAGGAGTACTAATTTAAAACCTGATAAAGCAATTTCAAATGACTAATTTCTTTTGGTATCACATAAGGATTTCAAGGATACTCCGCTCAATAACTCAGTTAAAAACTACCTACATGGGACTTCCCTGGTGCCACAGTGGTTAAGAATTCACCTGCCAATGCAGGGGATACAGGTTCGATCCCTGGTCTGGGAAGATCCCACATGCCGCAGAGCAACTAAGCCGGTGTGCCACAACTACTGAAGCCCGTGCGCCTAGAGCCCGTGCTCCGCAATAAGAGAAGCCACTGCAATGAGAAGCTCGTGCAACACAACGAAGAGTAGCCCCTGCTCGCCGCAATCAGAGAAAGCCCGCACACAGCAACGAAGACCCAACGCAGCCAAAACTTAAAAAAAAACAAAACAAAACTACCTACATAATTGGTTAGCCCTGATATTACAACAACAAATGTTTACAATCTAGTATAAATTTAAGTGTTAAAACACAACTATAATACAGGGCAGAATATATTTAATTCTACAATGAACAAACAAAAAGTTCTCTGATAATACTAAAAAAAAAAGAAAGAAGAGATGAAATGATCACTTGGGGATCCAGCAATATTTCTTAGAAGATGGCAATTGAATCAGGCATTAAAAGATGGCAGGATTTCAAAAGGCAAAAATAGAGGCAGCCAGGATTTTCAGGAAGAATAAGTTAGAGAACAAAGTAGAAAATGTGAGAATGCACACAACAAGATTTGGTCATCTTACAGGACCCAATGGAAGAGAGGGATAGAGTAAGGAAGTAAAGAGAGAGAGAGAAGGGTGGAACAAGTAATGGAAGCTAAGCCTCAAAAATAAATTTGAGACTTGAACGCCATACAAAAAGTTTAGAAATAACTTTTTCAAGTCAGAGCTTTTCAAAATATGCAAAACAGAAAATAATCTTTCCAAGAAACATTAAAGTTTAGAAAATACAGATATGATAGGTTACTTACTAGATGTGTAACCACTGGTAAATCTGCTGGGATTAAATCAGTGGCTGATTTAATAAATAAATGATCAATAAATGATCAATAAATTTACAAAACAAACAAAACCTGTGGACTCTGGTAAGGCTACCAACCTTCTTTATTTAAAACAGGATACTAATTTAAAAAATTATAGCCTATAATTAACATCCTTTTATAAGATTTTTTTAACATCAATTTTTAAAAACTGAAATTAGCTTTATTTAAAACAAAACAACTCTCATTTCACTGGCTTATCTTTTTTTTTTTGCAGTACGCGGGCCTCTCACTGTTGTGGCCTCTCCTGTTGCGGAGCACAGGCTCCGGACGCGCAGGCTCAGCGGCCATGGCTCACTGGCCCAGCCGCTCTGCAGCACATGGGATCTTCCCGGACCAGGGCACGAACCTGTGTCCCCTGCATCAGCAGGTGGACTCTCAACCACTGTGCCACCAGGGAAGCTCTGGCTTATCTTTTTCATTTTGCTTATGACCATGTATAAACAGCTATCAGTTTAAGGAAAAGGTGATTGATCTTAACTCATTTTACATTGCTATAGGTGATCAAGGAAGATTGACTTTCAAAATGCCTATATAGTATTTTGGTGCTGAGCTCTCTAAGATACATTTTCAAAGGCAAGCATGCTAACCCATCACTCTAAAATATAAACTTTATAGTAGCTTAGGATTTACTAAATTTTACTTCATATGTAAGTTAAATGTCATTTTAGAAACTGTAAAATCCAAATAGAAGTTTTATTACCTTCATATCAGTTTCCCTTGGAATGTGATCCTTGAAATCTTCAATTGAACTGACAAGAAAAGGAATGTGGTAGGACAAGACCTAGGCAGGAAAACAAATTAAGAATGTAGAATTATTTTTAAAAAGCAACCTCTAAACTTATGAGATATTACCATTCAATTACTTCTAGTTTGCATAAAAATTATTTTACTTTGTCTATTTTCAAGTGATTTTCTAAAGTACTACAATACACATAAACGGAATGTATTTGATGCCAAACCAAGTATAGTCAAAATGGAAAATGCTCTAATGAAGAAAAAAGTTGAAAAAGTAGCACAATATTCAGGCAAGTTATATCCCCTAAATTTCAATACCAAAACAAAAAATGAGTTTAAGTAACTATAATTTTTATATGCTTTATTTCATATAAACTATGAAAACTGGAATTTTAATTATATTACTGCCAACTATAAATTTTTAAAGTTACTTTTAAATTTCTGGGAAATTAAAAAGGATTATTTGGCTATAGGATATGTACTCGTAATGGTTTCTTACATCTCTAAGTGCTTCTTGTGCCAATGATCGGAAGGATAAAATTACACCAATTATTGTCATCCTCTTCAAGACACTGTCAACAGCTAAATTTGAAGGAAGGGGAGAAAAGAAGAGAGTGAATTGGATTCTTTCTTAACCATGGAGAAAACTCTTAGTCATAAAATCCCCATGATAAAAGGCACAATTAAAAACAATTTGATTACAACCAATGATTAAAGAGGCAAGGGTACTGAAAACTGATGTTAAAATTAGGAAATTATAGTTTACTTCCAGTGGAGTACACTCTGTTCTTTAAAATGGTTTAGATGGTTCATCAGAATCCTGAAACAATCATGCAAGTAGCCACCTGTATAATCCTATCACATTAATGGTAGTAATAGGAGGAAGGAGAGAGAGACTAGGGGAAAAAGAAGAAGCTGATCAGAGTGGATCCTCAAAAATCAACTGGCGGGACTTCCCTGGTGGTCCGGTGGTAGAGAATCCACCTTCCAATGCAGGGGATGAGGGTTCAATCCTTGGTTGGGGAACTAAGATCCCACACACCTCCGGGCAACTAAGCCCATGCACCACAACTACTGAGTTCACACACCTCAATGAAAGAGCCCACACGCCACAAACTACACAGCCCGCGTGCTCTGCAGACCACGTGCCACAACTACAGAGAAAAAAACCTGCATGCCACAACTAGAGAGAAGCCCACGTGACACAATGAGGAGCCAGTGCACCGCAACAAAAGATGCCGCATGGCTCAATGAAAATCCTGTGTGCCGCAACTAAGACCCGACACAGCCAAAAAAAAAAAGAGAAAATATCAACTGGCCCTGGAACTTGGGAGATGCTAAATTAAGCAGTTGAGATCTAGAGTCCAGAAACAAAATGACTATTGAGATCATAAGCAGTAAGACCAGGTTTCTGAAGACTATGAATGGATTTGATCACTTACATTTTGGTTAGAGAACATTATTCTGAAATTTATTGCTATTATATTCAATATCAAAACTTGGTTAAATAAAATCAGGAGATATTAGAATTAGAAGGATCAATACCTTCATATTTTAAAAAACCAAAATTTATTGAATTACTCCCCATACACAAGTCATTGTACTATATAAGAAACAAATATAAACAAAATAATAATCTAGACCTTAATAACAGTCTAAATGGACTGTCAAGAAAACTAAAAAAATATGATCCTATTTATATGAGAGAAGGTATATATGTATATACATATATACACACACACATATTTGTATATACATAATAAATTTCTCGACAGATGTACAGAAAACTGTTAACTGTAGTTAAACCTTTGAGAAGTAGGACTGGAGAGAATTTTGTTTTGACTTTCTACCTCCTGTGTGGTTTGTTTAAACCTTTACCATAAGCATCTTTTATTAATACACATGGAAAGGCATAATAGAAGCCAAAATGTGATGAGAATTAATAGTGTTAACAAAATCATGTAAGGCACAAATATGTTATAAATTCCACAGGAGCAAAGTCTTATTAATCTTTTTATCTATCTATAGCACTCAGCAGAGTGCTTAAGACCCACAAGACTAGAAGATGTTCAATAAAATGGTTATTCAAGAAGTGAGACGAGAAAGTTGTTACTATCCAGATAAGGAGAGAAGAAATGAGGGTAAAAGAAAATATTTCTCTGAGAATATGTCATCCAATTTATGGGCATAAAGGAGTGAGAACAAAAGGGCATTCCAGTCCAAAAAACAAGACAGCAAACCCAGAAAAAAGAATGCAGAGAATAAGGTGAACAATCAGAAAATAAGTAGTGTGATATAATCATATACTTCGATGTTACCCAGAATTTAATGAAGTTTGCAAAGACTATAGCTATAACCTCCTCTTGAATATGCACAATAACATTAAAAGTTCTGAGAAACTTCACATTAAGAAATCTTGTTTAACTTATTGTTTTAATAAATAAAATAAATGTGCTCAAGTCACATAGTCAGAAATTCCAAAAAACTAAAAATTAATTTCAGGTTGTCTCCCAATTCAGAGCTTTTTTTTTTTTGGCCGCACCACGTGCCTTGCAAGATCTTACTTCCCCAACCAGGGATTGAATCCGGGCCATGGCAGTGAAAGTACCTAACTATTGGACCTCCAGGGAATTCCCCAGAGCTACTTTTAATAAATTATATTGCTTTCTCTTTTTTAGGGTATTTAAAAGAATGTGTTTGTTGACTATGAAAATCAAACTGCTACAAAAGTAAATCAATTTCTGTATATGGGATAAAGGCAGCACAAAGGTAAAGAAGAGATCAGAGACAAAAGAGAGTATTCTGGAAAACAGTTCAACTCAAAGCATAGCTTTCTCTATTCCCCTAAATAAGTCACTCTCAAGCAGATCTTTTCTTTTTCCAAATCACAAAAGATTTTGCTTCAAATCCACGAATAGAAGAGTTAAAGTAACAGTAAACATGCATTGAACACTGCAGTGGATTAGCTGCTTCTAACCAGATGACACAGTCAAAACGTTGTTTATTAGCATGAAATTAAGTAGGGTTAAGGCCAGCTGGGTGATCAAATGAGTATTTAAAAATTAAAGAAATGTGAAAAATAATAATAATAAAGTAAAACGTACTAGAAAATATAAGTATATAGTATAACAATGAACAAAAGATTGCCAGCAAACACAAGAAAGGATGCTCAAAATCACTAATCATTAGAGAAATGCAACTCAAAACTACAATGAGGTATCACCTCACACCGGTCAGAATGGCCATCATCAAAAAGTCTATAAACAATAAATGCTGGAGAGGGTGTGGAGAAAAGGGAACACTCTTGCACTGCTGGTGGGAATGTAAATTGATACAGCCACTATGGAGAACAGTAAGGAGGTTCCTTAAAAAACTAAAAATAGAACTACCATACACCCAGCGATCCCACTACTGGGCACATACCTTGAAAAAACCATAATTCAAAAAGAGTCATGTACCACAATGTTCACTGCAGCTCTATTTACAATAGCCAGGACATGGAAGCAACCTAAGAGTCCAATGACAGAAGAATAGATAAAGAAGATATGGCATATATACACAATGGAATATTACTCAGCCATAAAAAGAAACAAAATTGCGTTATTTGTAGTGAGGTGAATGGACCCAGAGTCTGTCAAACAGAGTGAAGTAAGTCAGAAAGAGAAAAACAAATACCGTAAGCTAACACATATATATGGAATCTTAAAAAAAAGAAAAAAAAATGGTTCTGAAGAACCTAGGGGCAGGACAGGAATAAAGACGCAGACGTAAAGAAGTAAAGCTGTCACTGTTTGCAGGTGACATGATACTATACATAGAGAATCCTAAAGATGCTACCAGAAAACTAATAAGAGCTAATCAATGAATTTGGTAAAGTAGCAGGATACAAAATTAATGCACAGAAATCTCTGGCATTCCTATATACTAATGATGAAAAATCTGAAAGTGAAATCAAGAAAACACTCCCATTTACCATTGCAACAAAAAGAATAAAATATCTAGGAATAAACCTACCTAAGGAGACGAAAGACCTGTATGCAGAAAATTATAAGACACTGATAAAAGAAATTAAAGATGATACAAATAGATGGAGAGATATACCATGTTCTTGGACTGGAAGAATCAACATTGTGAAAATGACTCTACTACCCAAAGCAATCTACAGATTCAAGGCAATCCCTATCAAACTACCACTGGCATTTTTCACAGAACTAGAACAAAATATTTCACAATTTGTATGGAAACACAAAAGGCCCCGAATAGCCAAAGCAATCTTGAGAACGAAAAAAGGAGCTGGAGGAATCAGGCTCCCTGACTTCAGACTATACTACAAAGCTACAGTAATCAAGACAGTATGGTACTGGCACAAAAACAGAAAGATAGATCAGTGGAACAGGATAGAAAGCCCAGAGATAAACCCACGCACATATGGACACCTTATCTTTGATAAAGGTGGCAGGAATGTACAGTGGAGAAAGGACAGCCTCTTCAATAAATGGTGCTGGGAAAACTGGACAGGTACATGTAAAAGTATGAGATTAGATCACTCCCTAACACCATACACAAAAATAAGCTCAAAATGGATTAAAGACCTAAATGTAAGGCCAGAAACTATCAAACTCTTAGAGGAAAACATAGGCAGAACACTCTGTGACATAAATCACAGCAAGATCCTTTCTGACCCACCTCCTAGAGTAATGGAAATAAAAACAAAAATAAACAAATGGGACCTAATGAAACTTCAAAGCTTTTGCACAGCAAAGGAAACCATAATCAAGACCAAAAGACAACCCTCAGAATGGGAGAAAATATTTGCAAATGAAGCAACTGACAAAGGATTAATCTCCAAAATTTACAAGCAGCTCATGCAGCTCAATAACAAAAAAACAAACAACCCAATCCAAAAATGGGCAGAAGACCTAAATAGACATTTCTCCAAAGAAGATATACAGAATGCCAACAAACACATGAAAGAATGCTCAACATCATTAATCATTAGAGAAATGCAAATCAAAACTACATTGAGATATCATCTCACACCAGTCAGAATGGCCATCATCAAAAAATCTAGAAACAATAAATGCTGGAGAGGCTGTGGAGAAAAGGGAACACCCTTGCGCTGCTGGTGGGAATGTGAATTGGTTCAGCCACTATGGAGAACAGTATGGAGGTTCCTTAAAAAACTACAAATAGAATTACCATATGACCCAGCAATCCCACTACTGGGCATATACCCTGAGAAAACCAAAATTCAAAAAGAGTCATGTACCAAAATGTTCATTGCAGCTCTATTTACAATAGCCCGGAGATGGAAACAACCTAAGCGCCCATCATCGGATGAATGGATAAAGAAGATGTGGCACATATATACAATGGAATATTACTCAGCCTTAAAAAGAAATGAAATTGAGCTATTTGTAATGAGATGGATAGACCTAGAGTCTGTCATACAGAGTGAAGTCAGTCAGAAAGAAAAAGACAAATACCGTATGCTAACACATATATATGGAATTTAAGGAAAAAAAAAATGTCATGAAGAACCTAGACAGGAATAAAGACGCAGACCTACTGGAGAACGGACTTGAGGATATGGGGAGGGGGAAGGGTGAGCTTTGACAGGGTGAGAGAGAGTCATGGACATATACACACTAACATACGTAGTAAGGTAGATAGCTAGGGGGAAGCAGCCGCAGGGCACAGGGATATTAGCTCGGTGCTTTGTGACAGCCTGGAGGGGTGGGATAGGGAGAGTGGGAGGGAGGGAGTCACAAGAGGGAAGACATATGGGAACATATGTATATGTATAACTGACTCACTTTGTTATAAAGCAGAAACTAACACACCATTGTAAAGCAATTATACCCCAATAAAGATGTTTTTAAAAAAAAAAAAAGACGCAGACGTAGAGAATGGACTCGAGGACATGGGGAGGGGGAAGGGTAAGCTAGGAAGAAGTGAGAGAGTGGCATGGACATATATACACTACCAAATGTAAAACAGATAGCTAGTGGGAAGCAGCCACAGAGCACAGGGAGATCAGCTCGGTGCTTTGCGACCACCTAGAGGGGTGGGATAGGGAGGGTGGGAAGGAGACACAAGAGGGAGGGTATATGGGGATATATGTGTATGTATGTATAGCTGATTTACTTTGTTATAAAGCAGAAACTAACACACTATTGTAAAGCAATTATACTCCAATAAAGACGTTAAAAAAAAACAATGAACAAAAGAGATCAGATAGGGATTTAAAAAATAATATTTTACTAAGATTTTTTTTTTTTAATTTTTAATTTTTGGCTGTGTTGGGTCTTCATTGCCGCGCATGGGCTTTTTCTAGTTGCGGTGCACAGGCTTCTCATTGCGGTGGCTTCTCTTGTTGCAGAGCATGGGCTCTAGGCACACAGGCTTCAGTAGTTGCAGCACGCGGGCTCGGCAGTTGCAGCACATGGGCTTCAGTAGTTGCGGCGTGCAGGCTCAGTAGTTGTGGTGCACGGGCTTAGTTGCTCCGCAGCATGTGGGATCTTCCTGGACCAGGGATCGAACCTGGGTTCCCTGTATTGGCAGGTGGATTCCGAAGTGCCACCAGGCAAGTCCCCTTACTAAGTATTTATTCACACTCCTCCTCCCTATAATGCTACCAAGTCAATCTTTCCTTTTTTTCATTTCATTTTTTAAAGTTCCACACAGTAAACTTGACTTTTCCCCCTTTCAGTGTACAGCTCTAGGAAAAATTTAACATGTGTAGATCTGTGTTACCACCATCACCACAGTGGTGACCAACTTCATCACCCCAAAAAACTCCTTTGCTGCCTTCCCTTTACAGTTTTGGCAACCACTGATCTGTTCTAAAAGGCAACCTGTAGCATAGTTTTGTTTTTTTTGTTTTTTTTTGTGGTACGCGGGCCTTTCACTGTTGTGGCCTCTCCCGTTGCGGAGCACAGGCTCCAGACCCGCAGGCTCAGCGGCCATGGCTCATGGGCCCAGCCACTCCACAGCATGTGGGATCCTCCCGGACCGGGGCACAAACCCGTGTTCCCTGCATCGGCAGGTGGACTCCCAACCACTGCGCCACCAGGGAGGCCCCTGTAGTATAGTCTTATATTAACTTTTATTAAATAACTTTGTATTTTTTTATTCATTTATTTTTTGGCTGCGTTGGGTCATTGTTGCTGCGTGTGGGCTTTCTCTATTCGCGGCGCACAGGCTCTAGGCGCACAGGCTTCAGTAGTTGTGGCACAAGGGCTCGGTAGTTGTGGCTCATGGGCTCTAGAGTGCAGGCTCAGTAGTTGTGGCACACAGACTTGCTCCACGTCATGTGGAATCTTCCCGGACCAGGGCTCAAACCCGTGTCCTCTGCATTGGCAGGCGGATTCTTAACCACTGTGCCACCAGGGAAGTCCCAAAGTTTCTATTTTTGAAAGCAGGATAAGATAGCCTAATAAAGTGATTCTCTAAATCATTTTATAATTTTATAAAATTTGATATAGCTGCAAAACATTTAAAAGAAAAACATCAAAGGGGAAGTATATAAAATATATGCATCTTTAATTTACTTCAGGGTTATTTTTTACTTGGGAAAATAAACTCTCTGGTTTTCTCAAATACGGAGAACATTTTATTTAGGATTTCACTAAATTTTTAATGTTGTAAAGGCTTCTGAATGAATCAGTAAGAAGTATGACTTTAAAATAATTTTTAATTATAACTTTGAGTTCAAGGACAAAAATCAAATTAAATTAATTCAAGTACATCTAAAATAGGTACTTGGCTAAACATACTTTAATAAACACTTAAGATTCACTGCTATTTCACATATCTCCCACAAAGAATCAGTATCAAGAAGATTTTTTTTTAAGTTGTAGGCTCAGGTTTTCATACAATGAATACTAGTTAGCAATAAAAGGAACAAAGTACTGATTCACTTAACACAGAGGGGTGAATCTCAACAATATATACGAAAGAGTATATACTGTGTGATTCTGTTTATATGAAGTTTTGGAACAGGCAAATTTAATCTACAGTGATAGAAATCAGATCAGTCACTGTCTAACGGTGTGAAACTGACTACAAAGAGTCATGAGAAGCTTTCTGAGGTGACTGGACTGATCTACATCTTGACTGTGGTAATGGTTATGTGGATGTACACAACATTTGTCAAAATCCATCACACCGTTCACTTAAACGTGTGCATTTTACTTACATAAACAATACCTCGATAAAGTTGATTTTCAGAAAATTACAGACTCTAAAGTTAAATCTCCTTCAGTCTAAATTAATATAGATTTATTGTATTTAATTTAATGGGTTCATGAACTAACTGATAATGATATCAAATATCTGACACGTGGTACTAAGAGTATTGTAAAGAAAACAAAATATGAAACAGGTAAGCCATTCACTTAAAAGTTCCTTTGCAAAAATTTTCTAGTTCTCCTCATTACTGAAGAGTACTTTTCATAACTTACTATTTATATTTATAAAATTTGAGCAAAAGCTAAATACTGAGTGTCAAGGTGTTCTTAATGCTTATAAAAAGTATCATGATTTACTCACACGATAATCTTTTAAAGAGTGCAGCCATCTGGTCGGGTTTGTCAAAGCTGGTCCTCATTTGTGTTAGCACATCAACATTTTCCACCACAAGTTTCTAAAGAAAGGAAAAGGAAGATCCTAGGTCAGGCACAGACCTCCTTATGTTGATGAGATAAGAACATGCTTGGAAATTACAATCTAGCAAGTAGGAAAAATAATACATGAAATCTAGATGCTCTATGCTATGTTTCTGTTATTGTTTTCATAAAAGAATTTTAAAATTATTTACATAAAATTAATGTTTTCCTTCAGTTTGCAAATTCAAGAAGGGAGGAGTTCAGGAAAAAGCAATAAAGATAAGTAGTAGTATAAAGGATTATCTTCTGCTTAGACACAGAACAGCACCAATAATAAAAAGCAGACACTGAAGTGGATATAGAGAGCAATAAATTCCAACTAAAACAAAAAGAACTTGCTAAAGTTAAAGCTGGCTAAAGGTAGCCTAGAGTTCATCATTGGATATATATATAATCAGAGGGAGAAAAACTTGTAGGGGTATGGTACCACTTCACAGAGAACAGAGCAATGTTTCCTAGCACAAAAAGGAAATGTCAACTATGTACCTCCTCTTTCAGGGACCACTGAGAAAAGGGAAGAGAAGAGAGGGAAGAGAGTGAAGGATAGCTAATTAAGAAAAGTATAACTCATTAAACAATGCTTTTCTTAAAAGGAGTACTGGAAAAGTAATTTCATTTAAAAGTTATAACTCAAACAAATATAATTAATTTTATTCTGGCAGAGATAGTGGGTATATTTGGAAAGCCTGGATATCTTAATTCAGCAGGTCTGGGTGTGGAGATATATGTAGCAAGCATATTGTTGAAGTGCCATAGTGGTTGTGTTACAAGCCAAAGGCTGATGACAACTGATTTAAGGGGAGCATGAAAAACTCCATGGAAAATCTATAAAAGTAATTTTTCCCATACTAGTACGAATTTTGCTTATGTTCCACCTGAGATCATTTCTGTTTATGCTCTCATTCAGATGTTCAGCTCCAGTAACATTTATTTGCTAAATTCAACCTCTACAGTGTCTAATTAGACTACCTGCTCTCTCTGAGGCCTATTCAATACTTGTCCCATCAATCAGTATACACTCAAATATATGCCCAACCTTGACTGTGCTCACGCACCTTGAACATAATATCATGTATCAGTGAATCAAAGACAGCAATGAATATTAAATGCACCATTATCTAATGTGCCATTAAGAAAAAAACTCGGGATTCCCTGGTGGCGCAGTGGTTAAGAATCTGCCTGCCAATGCAGGGGACATGGTCTGGGAAGATCCCACATGCCGTGGAGCAACTAAGCCAGTGCACCACAACTACTGAGCCTGCACTCTAGAGCCCGCGAGCCACAACTACTGAGCCTGCGTGTCGCAACTACTGAAGCCCGCGCGCTGCAACTACTGAAGCCCACGCACATAGAGCCTGTGCTCCGCAACAAGAGAAGCTACCGCAATGAGAAGCCCGCGCACCGCGATGAAGAGTAGCCCCCGTTCGCCGCAACTAGACAAAGCCCGCTCACAGCAACGAAGACCCAATGTAGCCAAAAATAAATAAATTAAATAAATGTAAAAAAAACCTCTACCAATTAAACTGACACAATGTTTTCTAATCATATGACTATAAGACATGTATAATTTCAGAAATGCTAATATAGGATAATTGTTTTAGAATCAATAAATTATTGTATACATTTAATAGTAAGATTCTGTAATCATTTTTAAGCTCCTCTACTAGGCAATTTACAAACAATCCCATTTACCCTGATCCAAATGAGGGAGGTGACAGTCCAATTTCACAACTGAGAAAACTAAGGCTCAGAGAAGTTAGATAACTTGCCCAAAGTTATAGATATTAAACAGTGGAATTTGGAATTTAAATTCAGGTATGCCTGATTTTAAAATCCATGCTCTTAATCCCCAAAGAAATGGTTGTTAATCTTCAGTGTGCATCAGAATGATCTGGAGGACTTGTTGGGTTCTAGCTCCACAGGTTCTGATTTAGCAGATCTTAGGTAGAACCAAAACTTGTGCATTTTTATTAAGATCCAAGGCAAGGCTGCCACTGCTATCTGGGGACCATGGTTTAAGAACGATTACCCCGAATTATTTGTTTGCACATTACTCTTAAAAAAAAGTTAATGAAGTCTCCTCTTAAAAGTATAGTTTATATAAATTTCTTTTCTCCCTCAATTGCACCCTGAGACAGAGCTTTCTATACATTTAAAGCCATTGATTAATATCTCTGACAAATGGCCCAAAAGCTGTAACTAGGAATTATAACTAAATGGTTTGGAACAAACTGAGACTAATCAAGTGAAAAGAATCAAGACTACTAAAAAAAATGTTGGTTTTCTGTTAGAAAGTGTTAAATTCTTGGCACAATTCATATTTAAATTTCTTACTTCATCCTTCTAGGACTCTGAAGAACTAGAAGAACTGAAAGAACTGGCAAGACTTGAAGAAGTTGACTCGATGGGCACAACTCCAAATGAAACACCCCAAGAATTTTAGTAGGAATGGAGACACTGGTTGTTTTCTTCTCCAGGAAGTAATAAACACGTTTTATCATTAGTACATGTGCATAGTGTTGACTGTGTCTGACACACGATTTACTCACAACCATTAAGTATAAAGAAGCTTTCCTTTTTTTTAGTTGGCCCACAAATTTACTCTGAAATAAAAAAGGTCCTCAGCTAAAACAGGAACTGAAACAATCAATTAAGGTAATCTTTAAGATAAAAAGAAGATGCAGCCACATAATATTTAGTTTATGTCAGTTTAGATTAAATATAAAAAATAAAAACAGAGAAAATTAAAAGCTAAGATGTTACAGAACTATCTTAAAAATATTATAATTCCCCCCAAAACACTGTATTCACTAATTTCATAAAGATTAAAATGCTATTTCGGCATCATCATGCTCTAATATGGAGAGTCTGAGTTACAATCTTTTCTGAGGGATATTTGACAATATCAGAAAAAAATCATCCACTTTCAGAAATTTGTCGTATAGAAATGTTCAAACAAGTATGTAGACTACATGCTGGCTAAATGTAGAGAACTCTATATGTATGTCTAAACTCTGCTTCTTCCAGAAATACACTGAAGTGATAGGAAAAAAATAAAAAGGCATAAATCTTTGGTAACAAAGGAGATAAAAGAAGAATGAGAGATGCCAACAAAATTCTAGAAGATGAAAACCGGAGCAAAGGATAAGTGGAGATGAGAAATTTGAGCAGTTAAGTTCCTGTAGGGGAGATACTATGCAGAAGGCACGCTAATGGAAGCCTCAGGGCCTAGGTAGGACTCAGAAATTGTAGGCAGTGGCATAGAAAGGAAGACTTGGGCTTGATAACAGGAGGGTTATTACATGTCTGTAAGGGGGAGGGGGTCATTACACACCCAACTTCTCACTGTCTTAAGAAGTGATGCTGACAAGGAGGACTCTACATTCAGGAACATCAGGAACAGAAGGTGGCCAGAGAGAAAGGGAGAACGACCTAAGAATCATGATAGCCAGCCAGATGTATTAGACCTCCTCCCTCCTCCCTCCCTTAATCTCCAATGGACTTCCACTCTTCAGCTGGAGGTACTGCATGTGAAAAATTATTTGCAGGAATCATCTGAATCCTAGGATGAAGATACCTTTCTCCAGAGAGGATTTTTATTAGCGTCTGCCAAGCACCTTGGGGCACTACTAATCTAGGACCACTTTTAATACACATTCAAGACTTGAGATTCAAAACAAAAAGAGTAACATAAACAGGGCTGAAAATCCTGGGGGGACGGGGGTGTGTGTGAATCATTTCCAGTTCACTGTTACCCTGAAGGTATAACTCTTTGGGGTATCTATGTAAAGAGGGTGAAAGGGAATTTAAGCAGAATTCCTTTCCACTCCCACTCTGGGCAGTCTTTGGGTTTTGATTATGGAGCCCCTTGCTCCACAAGACCACCAAGACTCAGCTGAATCTTAACAAATGTTACTTCTGGATCAGCGAATGTCCTCACATCAGCACAGTGGCTTCCAGTGCTTTCCTTGATTTTAGCCTAGAAATAAACACCTCACTGCCCTTTTAGCTCTTTTTTAGAAAATGTTTTCTTTATATACATATATATATGTATATATATACATTTCAAAAAAGTTGTCCTTAAGGGAAAAGTTGATCTAAATAACCTAGCCTACCAGTATTGGAAGCAGCAATCTGTATGTTATTTTACTTCTGTAATTTCATAAATTTGTATTCTAAGGAAAGTAATTTTATAGGACACTGAAAAATGCAAAGCAATTAGAATCAGCACTGATAGACAAGTACTTTTGGAGATTTATCTCAATGAGATATAAAACACACTGAACAGTATAAAACACACTGAACTTGTCTATATGAAACACCATTATATTATGATCATAAGATTTCTTATGGAATAAATTATAAGAATACACATTGAAGTATGCCTCAGTACACAGAGGCTGAGAATACAAAGTCATAAATAACACCTCCAGTTCTTAATAATATACAAGTAGTTAAATTCAGAGGGACTTCCCTGGTGGCTCAGTGGTTAAGAATCCACCTGCCAATGCAGGGGACATGGGTTCGATCCCTGGTCGGGAAAGATCCCACATGCCACGGAGCAACTAAGCCCGCGAGCCACAGCTACTGAAGCCCACGTGCCTAGAGCCCATACTCCACAATAAGAGAAGCCACCACAGTGAGAAGCCTGTGCACTGCAACAAAGAGTAGCCCGTGCACTGCAACAAAGAGTAGCCTGCGCACTGCAATGAAGAGTAGCCCCCGCTCGCCACAACTAGAGAAAGCCCATGTGTAGCAACGAAGATCCAACGCAGCCAAAATAAATAAATTAATTAAAAAAATAATAAATTCAGAGAAATCTGAATTACAATTTGGGATTATTAAGAAGGATCTCTAAGAAAACCACTGTAAAGCACTGTGCAATTCGAGAAAACTAAATCCTCAGGACTAGCTTTGTTTTGCAGAAATCTAAATGATAATGGGCACAATGCTAGAAATGTAAAGCTTTCATATTTACGGTTGACCACATGAAGAAGACGTCTGAAAAATACTCATCTAAATCAGGATTTAGTGTTTGAGCAGCAAAAAAATAAAAATAAAAAGCCCCTAAATACCAAAACATAATTATGTGATTTTCTAAAAGTCTTACAACTAACATTAAATCATTAATAAAATAGGCAAGTTTTTATGAAGGTAAAAAGAAAAGTTAAGGAAAATCACATAGATTACTAAAATCAAAAGTTTTAGAGAAAAAAATGTTTTAGTATCCTAAACCATCTTGGTTTTGGGGTATACTACATTTAATGAGAAACCCAAGCTAATTCACTCCCATGTATCTCCAAAGATAATAAATCTAAGTTCTTACACAAAAAGTTTCTCTTGTCTAGCTTTTTAACTCAGGTTTAATATTACCAAATATTTGAAAAAGAATCCAGCCAAGAAATAACACTCGTGAGTCAGAAAACTCATATTATTAAAAAAGAAGTCAACACTATACTATTATGACATCAACTTTAAATTAAATTTTAATATCTGAGAAAGAAAATATGGTCATTCCAAGATACAAAAGAGAAATGTTAAAACATAAGCTCCTTCGATTTCTTTTAAAGAATAGGAATGTATTTGATAACATTGATACTTAAGGACATAGCTAAGACAGTTAAGTTTATAAAAGGATTACTGAAAGACTATGACAAAATCTGAACTAAAAAAAATCCAGAAATAATGAACAATATCTAACAAGATAAATTATTAAAGGAACAAAAATAAAGGTCTAAAAAACGAAATCACACAAAATACAAGATGTAGAAAGCATGGTTCAAGTCTGTATATGAAAACAAAAGGGGAGGGGGACAGGGGAAAGGAGGAAAGGAGAAGGAGGAAGGGGGAAGGGAAAAAAAGGTACCTGATTCCAAGTTGAAAACAGGATGGTATAGCTATGTAAAGTGCTGATGCTATCTTAAACTGTATCAGTAAGTATGGTGTCCAGGGTAAGTAGGTGCACCCTCACTACTCAGATCTCTAGCTGAAGTTTATTCTCAGTTCAGGGCACCAGCCTCTAAAAGTGACACCAATAAGATAGAATTTGTAACAGAAGAGAGTGAGACTAAATATGAATATACTTCACCTAGGGAAGAGAAAGGTAATACCAACAAAAGTTTCTAAATATGTGGAGGGTCATGTTGTTAGAGGCAGTCTCTACCTCTTGATGTAAGAATGAGGACCAATCAAAAATTACTACTTAGATATTAACATAACTAGAGATATGCAGTAATTGATAAGACTGCCTCATTTTCAAGAAGACCAAATCATCCACCCAGAAAAATGTATATTCCGGCATCAAGTAAGGGTGGGTTAGCTGACTGCTAAGATCTCTTGCATTTCTCAAGACAGTGTAGTAGGGTACTAGTATAAACTCTGGAGCCAGACAGACTATATAGATTCAAATTAAAAGTTTCACCACTTATTAGCATGTGAGCCTGGACAAGTTACTTAATCTTTCTTGGTCTTACTTTTCTAATTTGTAAAATAGGGACAATAGCAGTTTTAAGAATTTAAAGGAGTTAATAAAAAATATATAAAGAGCTTAGAAAAGTCCTAGAACAAAGTAAAGAGTAAGGAAAGCTACCTGTTTTTATTTTTGAATCCAACAGGTATTTACCAAGCACTACTATGTGCTGGACACTAATTTAGCACCAAGGTTTTTTTTTTTTTTTTAATTAATTAATTAACTAATTAATTGCCCTGTTGTGGCAAGCAGGGGCCACTCCTCATTGTGGTGCGCGGGTCTCTCACTATCACGGCCTCTCTTGTTGCGGAGCACAGGCTCCAGACGCGCAGGCTCAGTAGCTGTGGCTCACGGGCCTAGTTGCTCCGTGGCATGTAGGATCTTCCCAGACCAGGGCTCGAACCCGTGTCCCCTGCATTGTCAGGTAGATTCGCAACCACTGCACCACCAGGGAAGCCCTAGCACCAAGGTTTTAAGAGAGTTTATAATTGAGTTTTTATTCTAGTGAGTGACATAAGATGCATGACATGAAAGGTCACAAGTAAAATACAAATAAAGCTGGATAAAAAGAATAAAAAGTAATGGTTGCGATTTTTAAAAGTGTGTTCAAGGAGGGATATTCTGATAATTGAAAATACATGAATGTTATGAGAAGACAAGCTGAGACAGTATCTTAGTGAAGAGTATTTTGAGATGACACAATAGCAAGTAGGCCAGCCAGGACGGAGGAGTGTAAAAGGTGAGAAAAAGTGGAAGGCCAGATCCTCTAGGGGCCTTGCAGCACTGTTAAGGATATCAGATACCTTGAATTCTCATAGATATGAATAGACTAGTTTTTATTATCACATCATAGTACTCAACCCACCACATTAAATGGCAAAGAAGCACTAAAAATAAAAACAGTTCTAGAAGAATCTGCTTATTCAGTCTGAAATAAAAAATAGTTGGCAAAAGCTAAATTACTGGACCATAATTCTTCTATTATTTCATACAGAAAAGAACACAAGAAATTAAAGATGAGAAATTTGTTCCCTGAGGCTTCTAGGCTTGCTGCTCATATTCATGAAATGTTTTAAAGCTAAAATCAATAAAGACTATATTACCTTAAGTTCAGCAACTTGTGATGAAATATGCCACATAAGGCTTTCACTTAGGAACTTCATACCATATGGGCCTAGCAGTTCTGATAACGACCTCATTTCTGAAAGGAAATGGAATTTTATACTTTGACAGAGCAAATATTTTAAGAAGCAAATTATTAATGGAAAACCCGAAGAAAAGTCAGTAGAATAAATAAGAACACAAATGCAAAGCTAAGTCTAAGATACAATGTATGATTATCCATATAATTGAATAAAAATAGTCACAACAGAATCAAAACCAAAAGAATCAAGCTTTCTTCATTCTCTAAAACACGTCAGAGTATTATTCACCTGATATGTCAGAATATTCCTCTGCGTTAAATGTTAATTCATTTTCCGTAGGTAAGTTCACAAATGCTTTCATTGCAGGGAAATAAGCTATATGACCATTGCTGACTTGTCTTAACAAAGTTTCCAGATACCTAAGGCGAAAAGTAAATTTACAAATGGAGAAATTAATTCAAAATTTATTATGGTATACATTACCGCATATAATTTTAAAGTTGACTAATAACATGAATGAGCAATTATCCATTAAAAAAAAAAACTTTCAGAAGGCATTCATTACAAAGAAACTTTATATCACTCCAAATTTCTAAATATGTTCCTTACCAATTTGTGTACAGACTTGTAATGGTTGGCTCTCCATGACTGTCTAAATGTTGTGTTTGTTGAAGAAGCACATTATTAAATACTCTTGTAATATCAATTTGCACATAGTTTTCTATTGACTGGAGTACAGTCATGTATGCTCTTACACTTGTCAGAAGCTCTGATGGTTTTGCAATTTCCTGTGTGGCTTGATTATACATAGTCATTCCAACAATAGACCTGGGGGGGGTAAAAAAATAATTAAAAAGTTCTAATTGTTGTATCTATATAAACAGGCCATTCAATCTACTGCTCTCTAATATTAAATAAGCAATGAAATTTTAAATACACTTTGTTACAAGTTCATGAAATTATTACTATGTTTATCTTCCAAAGAAACAACTTTAAAAAAGAGTATACACCTAAAAGGTATAATGAAATGGGAATGCAAGTGATTAAAAAAAATACTAACGGCATCAGTAATAAAAATTATTTGAGAATAAAGAGGTTTAAAAAATTCCTTTAACACGATATGCTGTCTCCAGCAAGTACAGTGGACTATTTAGTCCATAGCCTGAATTCCTTTGACACTGTTATGTGCCAGTAGTTTTTTAGGCTTTATATATATTACCTACAATCTTCATATTTAATAACCCTACTATGCAGTTATCACCACCATTGCATAGAGGAGGAAAAAAAAACAACTAAGGTGCAGAATTCAAGTAAACTGCTCAAGGTCACTTTGTTTGGAAGTGGTGGGTCTAGGATTTGACCCCACACCTGCCTGACTTAGGGCTACCTCTCAACAAAATGCATGACAATCAAAGCATGGCAACAACAAAAGCTTTATTGTACAATAATCACTCACACCACATAAAACACCGATCTGTTTGGTTTATATCCCAAGAAACTGTATAAGCCTAAAAGGAAACAAATGTTGAAAATACTTTCCTAAACTATCTTTTCCCACATTAGCCACCTTCTTTAAAACTCCCTGAGCATTAGATTTACAAAGATCTTAGACTTGTATTTGTAAGGATGAATCCATAAAGACACCAGACAAACCCCATCACTAGTATCAGTCCCAGAAGAACAACTCAAGACAAAAACTGCTATCCTTGTACACAGCCCCTAAGTCCTAAGACTGTGCTCAAGTGATCAGCAAAAATCAACAAACTAATACTCACAAGCTATTTGTCCTGCCATAAAAATCTTTCCCAGGTAAACAAGTTTATATAGCCTTGCCTTGATCCTGATCACTAAGTAGATGTTTGGTAAAAAGAACATCTGCTTCTCCATGGATTAACGGACCAGACTGTTTACAGAAGGAAAACAAGGGAGTTGTAAACTGAACCCTACCTTCCACCCACCACTCCCTACCCCACCCAGTTGAGAGCAATAAATACCAGAAGGCATAATGTCCCTTTGGTCTAAATACTGGAGCAGTCTGGGTTTCACTTTCAGGATGCCTACCTTACTAAAGAAGAGCAAAAGATAGTCTTTGCTCAACACTGGACTCTTCTCAGCTGATGACTTAACACTCAATTTACTGCCTATTTAAATATTCTACTTTGTTCTATAATTGTCGAAGCTCTAAGCTTTATACCGTTTCATTACTACTCATAGTACTTAACAAACACAATGTTATGCATATGGCACAAACACTTGTTAGTGACTACAACCTTTTGCTAAAGTTTTTGAAAAATCTTTGGCAAAATTTTGTTTCATAAATTGCCTTAAGGCCTTCAAGAAAAACATGTTGAATCAATATTTTCTTTAATAAATAAGTGTGTAATTTTAGAAAAAGGCTGAAGCAATATTTACAAAATTAAAAGATTTCTGACTTGTTACATAAAATATCATTTCAAGAAACATATATATAACTTATAAAATTAGAATTGAGCGCCTCAAGAGTCTAGAATTCTACTGGCATAACAGCATACGTTGGAATTCACAAGACTTAAGTGTTCACCTAGTCCTGAGGTTTTCACACATTTGACTGTGATCCACTATAAGATATGTATCTAGCATCACAACACAGTACACACATACATAAACAGTTTCATGAAGCAGTATTTCTACTTACTACATGCAATGCACTGATTTTTTTCCTATTTCTTCTTCCTTCTTTACTTCCCTCCCTCTTCTTTCTTCCTTTAAATATTGACTACAACCTTCTAAACTGATTTCATGATCCTACTAGGTTGCCACCTGTCCGCTGAAGTACACTGATTTGCTCTAATCTTCTCCCTTTTTCTTACAAGGAAGTTAAGACTCACAGAGATTAACTGGCTTGTCCAGTGTTACAACTAGTTAATAAATATGGGATAAGAATCTGGATAATTTAAGTAATTCCCAGTTCATTATTCTTTATACTTCCCAGTTCATTATTTTTTATACTACAGTTTCTACTAATTTATATATTATTTATATACCATTTCTACTAATGCTTTCCCTCATAAAAGTAAACATTGCATAGATATGAAGAATAAATATAACAAACTCATTAACTAAACCAACAAACAAAAACAGTTTTATACTCTTTCTTACTTAGTAAAGCGGATTTCCAGATGAGAAGTCAAATATTCTCGTGGGGTAAAGGTATGTTCCCAAACCACCATGTTTGGTACATAATTTATAGAGAAACACAACTCAGAAAGTGCAGTGTGCAATTTATCAAGGCTGAAAAAATATTATTAAACAGTAAATTAAAAAAATTTTTTTAGCATTTCATCACAGCAACACAAAATTAATTTTATAAACATATCAGACTTTATTTGGGAATAATAACTGCAAAATCGATTTTTTCTCTCTTAAGATCTGAACTGACAAGTTCTAAATCTCTAAGGGTATCACTAACCTTTGAGAGCAATTTTCTAAAGACAGCATCATTCATTTGTTTCTTCATTCAGATGATGACTATACTGACTTAATATACAAGAAAGAGCTTATTCTGCACTCATAAAGAATTATTTCCAACTCCTGCTGTATTTTCTGTTCTGGAGGAAGAAAGCTGTCTACAAAATGGCCAATAGCTTGCTCAACACAGGAAGCAAGGAAGTAGGAAATTTACTTTAAACAAAAAATATTCACCTATTATTGCTCATCTATACCTCCCCTACAAACAAACAAACAGCACTGAATGCTATCTAGTCTAATATACCCATTAAAAAAAAAGGACATCAAGTATTTTCTAATATATGACAAGATGCCAAAATAGTGTCAGACATCTGACTTTAAATAAACTGAAAATTATAGACTGCTTATAGTATACCCCCCCAAATTTTTAGACAGATTCTTGGCCTTCAATATTCAACATATAAAGACAAATGACATCTATTACATGTATTTTCTTCAAAAATCCAAAATATGTATTTTGAGATAAAATAAGCACTTACTGGCTAATCAAGTTCACAAAGGTCAAAAAAATTAACAACTGGGAAATGAAGAATTTACAATTACCAGCATTTCCTCAGTACTAATGCCATACAAAAAATGAAAAAAAACTCCTCTACCTGTAACAAAAAGATACAATAATAGTGGATGGCTTACTTGGTCACTACCAGCCTGTTTTTCCTCATGCTCTCAACTCCTGGTTTTTCCCTTTCAGGTTCCCCTTTCTTACCAGTCTGTTTTTTTGACTTCTTGTTCACTGCTTGACTGATGGTTTTGGCACAATGCTTGGGCAGCAACTAAATTTAAAAAGAAATGAAATCATACAAACCAATTACTTTGAAAACATTAACTACTGAAACAAACCTTAGCTAAATCCAGACTATGTGGCAAATATCATGCTAGCACTAAGAAGAGAGGTAATAGGTGAGATGTAGAGTTTACCTAGCCAGCTTGGAGAGCCCACTCAGCTTGGTGAAAAACAGAAACAGGTAAATCTTGTGTGAAGAAACACTTCATAGAGGTAGTTATATCAAAGCTACAGTTAAAGGACAAGTTAAAAAATACCAGGCAAATGAGGAATAAGAAAGAACATTTTACTGAAAGGAAAATGGCCTATGAAGACCAAGACTATGATAGGACATGATGTGTTCAGAATCTAGTTAGAATGACTAGGTAGTGGAGTATAAAGTACAGGCTAGAGTGGTTTGAGCTACCTTAGGAAGGGACTTGAATGCCAAGCTAGAAGCTTAATTTTAAACTGTAATCCTAAGGACAGAGGGAATTTTTAAAAAACCTAATAATGGAGTTTCACAAAATGAGGTAATGAGATTTACTCATAGTGTGAGAATAAAATTAAAAAATGGAAAAGAACTAGCTAAGAGATCATTTTCTTGCCTTCCTACACAATTTTCCTATCTGTAAGGGAACATTTAAATTATCACCTGGTCACTAAGAGTACACTGTTCCGTGCAAATATCAGTGATGAGATTTCTAGCTTGTTTGGCCATTTCATCGAGGAACATATTACATAAGGAAAGACTGCGATCTCCAATATGATGTCTCTGTTAAAGCAAAATAGTAACAACAACAATAATAAAAATTATAAGAAAGTAGTTTGAATTAAAACACTTTTTAAATAAACATGGAAAATAAGGTTCAAGTCTATTCTACAATAAGGAGTGAGAAGGTTCAAGTCTATTCTACAATAAGGAGTGAGGATGGGAGATGTTATAGATTTCTTTTATCTCTTTTAACAACTAACCTACCGTACTGTATTTGCACACAACCGACATAAAATAAGTACCTGGTGATTATACAATTATGATTGCAAGGAATCTGAAAGGATCAGTGTCTTCCTTAACATGAAAAACTATTAATTTTCAAATTCCAATGTCCTATATCCAGTTCTTAAATACTAAAATATCAAACACACAATACGAAAGATCAGACTTAAGAGTTATGTTTTCTGATCTCACCTGATTATATACAAAAATCTTGAAAACACAGAATTTTGTAGTGTATAAACAGAAAAGAAATGTTAAAATATTTAAATAAAATCATTAGATATCAACTCAGTAAAACAAACAAATGCACAAGGCATTCAACTCTCTAAAATCAAACTCCCCATCCCAGAAAAGAAAAAAAAGGCTGACCACAAATGCATTTTCTGAACACAACAGGGGAAAAAAGAACATTATATCTAATGTTTGGGAGATTATATACGTATATGTAGATACATACACTCACTCAAATCAATCTATCTCTAGCTACAGAATTCTGTATCATTTTAGTTTTGGTGGGTGTTGCAATAGTTTAATGGGTTTTTCTTATCAATGGTAACTGGAATGTTGAGTATATAATGCTGTACAACTTTGCACTATACATTTGCAATACTTACAAAGAGACAGCTTTTTAAAAAAATTTTATTGGAGTATAGTTGATTTAAAATGTTGTGTTAGTTTCTGGAGACAGATTTATAAGTTTTCCTTCCCTGATCTTCCATAATTATATAACAAACATATGCAGACATTACAAACATTATTTCTATGCTGAAATAAATATAATGTAAAAGAATATAAAAATACTTAAACATGTAAAATAACTGTTCCTAGATGTACCATGCTACCTTATAATGTATTTTAAATGCCCTTTAAAACTTGAATAGGAAGCAAAACCTAAAGGGATCTACAGACCAGATACAATTAAATAATGGTTCACTTTATTTAAGGAAAAATTTCAAATTATAAACATTTGCATTTTATTTAACCAAATTCTGACTTCTGAAAGATAAAACATATCCCTTGCTATCCCTTCTTCCTGAAAAAAAGAACTCTGAACTAGCATTGCTTCAAACTTACTAGACTAACTTATTTAAAATACAGATCTGATTTCACTACTTCTCTTCAATGGCTCAAAAATGCTAAGACTGGAAGGAAAACAACTAAGATTTCTTAACTCTGGCTCTGTGCTGAGAACAGAGGATAATGGCAGAAGCAAAGAGACCACTTAGGAGACAATAACAATCAACCAGGCAAAAGATGATGTGGCTTGTTCAAGGGTGAGAAGAGGCAGGAGTTTGAATATATATATATATATATATATATATATATATATATATATATAAAGGCAGAGCCCAAAACAGAAAGGCTTCAAGTTGGGGTGGATGTGGAAAATCAATAATTCTATTCTGGACATGTTACACTTCAGATGGCTAAAAATACCTAAGTTGCAGCAGGATATAGAGAAAATCTAACTCGAAGGGAAAGGTGTGGGCTGCAGATATAGATTTAGGAGACATTAGCATATGGAAGATTTTTAAACAATGAAACTGGAAACTGGAAAAGATGAGTGAACTACCCTACTGGATGGTAGAGTTATAGCAACACGATAATTAGTTTCTCATTAGTACTGGCTACCCTTATCTGGGAATCCTGCTGACCCAGGAGGGTGTGAATTTCAAATCTAGTTCAAAAGGTACCATCTTTCTTCAAATTCACTGTAAGTACTACAGCTTAAACTAAAGCCTCAGCATTAAGAAGTTGTTCTAGAGGCCTTTTCTATAACCTTTCTGATCTAAATGAGATGAATGGCTAAAACTAAAATTACAAAGCAAGACTGCACTGAGAACTATTAACTGTGCACACCAACTTACTTTATCCTCACCCTTAGGTGAATTCCCTCATCACCCTTAAGTGAATTCCCTCAGTGTTCCCAGAGTGCCCCATGTATATTTCTACCACAACACAGATCATCAGATCACGGATTTGTCTAGGGTAAAGACTGTGTCTTTGCATCCTTTCAATCACAGGTTTAAGAAGGCACAGCTGGAATATAACAGGCTTTAACAAGTTAGCTAAATGAAAAACAGAATAGTACCACTTACTAGCTATATGAATATAGGGAGAAAAAAACCATCAGTCCACCAGAAATTATCAGTAGTTCTGACTATGCTGTTACTTTGTTGTAATAATCAAATGCAACAAAAGATGAGAAATGCTGTATAAATTTTATGGTTCTACATAAATATAAACACACTATTAATTACCTGTTGTAATTATTTGGTAAGAATTGAGTCTTACCCCATTAAGGAACCATAACTTTACCAACAAAATGAGGTAGAAACGTTAAAATAAATGATACAGGTTAGATGATGATAGATAAAATAATGATGAAAGTGCTATGAAAATATGGTTAAGGAGAGACAAATTTTAACTGGAGGAATGCTGAAAATCTTTTTGGAGGAGGTGAATTTAAGCTGATCACTGAAGAAAAAGTAAGAGTACGACAGGTAGAGGTGTAGTGAAATGAATTTTATGTATGAGGAAAAAGCCTCTAAGATACCAAAAAGTAGACTAGTAAATGAGTACAGTTTACCTAAGGTGGGATAGTTACAGTAGGGAGTGGAAAGTAGAAGACTGTGAGTATATAGTGGATAAACAAAATGTGATATATACATACAATGGATTATTATCATTCATAAGATGAAAGTTCTGATATATCTATAACACAGATGAGCCTTGAAACAGTATGTTAAATGAAACAGGCCAGACACAAAGGGACAAACATTGTATGATTCCACTTATATGAACTCTCTAGAAGAGGCAAATTCATAGAAAGCAGACTGGAGTATACCATTCCAATGGAATGCTGAAGGATGGGGAGTTATTGCTTAAGGGTATACAGAGTCTCTGGTTGGGGTGATGCAAGTTTTAGAAATGAACAGTGGTGAGGTTGCACAACACTGTAAAGGTAATTAATGTCACTGAACTATACATTTTAAAATACTTAAAATTACATTTTTATGTTTATATATATATATATTTTTTTTCTTAAAGACATAAAACAAAAGAAAAAAAAAGAATGGGGGTAGAGATCAAATTGTTGAGGATTTTAAATGCCTAAGAAATTTTTACTTTCTCCATATGCATTGGTTCTTTAAGAAGGAAAGAGGCACTCTGGTGGCATTGTGTTAGTCTTTAAGGCAGATATTGAAGGAAGAAAAATTATTTAGCAGTACAGATGAAAAACATTGAAAAGCTGAACTACAATATACCATACAAATAAAATGAAGAGGACTTGATGGGTATTTAATGGGAAGGATGATGGTGAGGAAAAACTGACAATATATCTTAGGTGTCACGATTGGGGGGAAAAAATCTTTTAATTGTAAAAAATCTACAAATCTTTTAAAATTGGTGATATTATATCCTCACAGGTATTAATCCTAAAAGCACTCCCTAATAAACTTCCTGCAGGCTAATTTCTGAGTCTACTTCCAATGGAATGCTGAAAAACAATCTACAACAGATACTACCTAATGCTTAAAGATAATAATAATGCTGCTATTTGTAAGGTTTTTTTTGACAAGTTCTGCAGCTCTAAGTAAAGGGATTCAACACTAAGTTAAATTATTTTTTAAAATACTATTTAATTTTAATATATATTCTTACCATACTCACAAAGTGATATTTCTTCTTGAAAGATTAGAAGAAATACTGAGTACATTTTTGATAGATACTTGGTATCTGTAAAACTTGAGTAGTTCAATTACTCAGTAACTGTGTGTGCCTGTATGTGAATATATCACAAATACCAGCAAATCTGGATTTTGCTTACTGTATCTATTATATTGACGAGTCAGTGAAATTCCTCTTTGAAATGTTTATGTTTAGTCAGTAATCTCTCCAATTTTCAAGTCTTTTCAATGAGCGTTTCAGAGGAAAACTAAGCATTCAAAAATCAATCACTATATAACTTTACCATAAATATTAATACCTGACTCACTATTTTAATAAAGGTAATTCCAAGTGACTTTATATGTTCTTACAAACATGTATGTATATTTATCTGATTATTCAGATATATATTATGTCTATATCATATATCTATTCAAGCATTCTTCTGATTCTGCACAGAGATGCATTAAGTGGGCAGCTAGATTAGACAATTAGGACTTTGTGAGTCTTTGTGAACATTCGGTCAGCTTTATGTTTGGAGTAGTTTTTTCTGCATACCATATAAATCACAATACTACTCTGAAATTACCTCTTCTGGACACAGTTCATGTGTGCAACTCATAAAATGAGTGCAAAGTAGTGGGAACGCAATTGAGTATCTTGACTGAGAGGGTAACTCCAAACATTGTTGAAACATCTTCTCAAAAGCACGACTATAAAAACTATAAGGAAACAAAAATTAGAATCACAATTTTTATAGTTAAAATTAAAATTTTATGACCCAGTACCTTATATTTAATTTAATTTGATTCAAGTGAGTAAAAATTACCAACTGTAGCATTTATTCTCTTAGGAAAAGAAAAGTTATTTTTCCAAAGAGTTATCTCTTACACACCAATAATCATTTCAGAGTAATAAAAATATTATTTATATAACATTAACACATTTTTAAATAAAAAAATTAAAGAGAAGATAAACCATATCTATGGCATATGAATATATGACATTCAAATCTTACATCATCAAATTTTATCAAAGCTAAGTCACTATCAATTTTAAGAAACACCATTATTTTATGTACCACTAAGAAAGAAAAACATTGTCAATTAAACAATGACACACCATCAATTTTAAATTACTTCCGGATTTAAGAGATGTTAAATCTAAAAGAATGTGAGGTGATAAAATATAGTACATCTTGGAATAATGAAGACAAACAGAAGTCATAAACATGTCTTTATCTTGGATATGACAAAGTAAGAATGTGGTTAAGAGAAAATATGGATAAAAATTAATTAAATGACTGAAAACTTGAAAATTTTAAACATTATTCAAAGTGCCTTTATTTCCAAGAAAGAGAATAGGAATTTCTGATTGCTGTATACTTCTTTTGCAGGAAGCTTTCTGTAGCTCAAAAACACCTAAACGTAAAATGTTCCATTTTCTTTCCAAGGTAGCCTTTGGGTCAGACAATAGGATAGGGTTCCAAATAATCCTTAAAATTCTTACAAACTTGTTATGTGATAACTGTGTTTCGTGAGTTGCATTAAGAGATCCCTATGTCTTCCCCACCTGGCGATTTGGATTTCTTCTGTAACACTGCTAATTAAAGCCATACTACAAACTGCAAAAATCAGTGTAGATTGGTTTTTTCCCCCAAAAATAAAAGCAACGAGACACTTTTCATAATGATCTCTATTCAGTACAAAGAAACTACTATCACTATCCACTGAAACTATCTCAGCATTTTAGAATTAAAGGGATCTACTAGACTATTCCCATCAGCTTCCCTAAAGGAAAAAAGGTCAGGAAGCAGAAACAGAGTTGTTATTGTACAGCTCTGGTGTAAGAATACTTAAGTTTGAGTCCTGACACCACTGTCTATTAATTTTATTACAATCAAGCTCACTTATTCATTTAGATATTTATTAAGTACCTACTATATTAGACATTAAGGAAACAAAAACATGACCTTCTTCAAGAACCATATTATGGGGCTTCCCTGGTGGTGCAGTGGTTAAGAATCCGCCTGCCAATGCTGCGGACACGGGTTCGAGCCCTGGGGTCTGGGAGGATCCCACATGCTGTGGAGCAACTAAGCCCATGCGCCACAACTACTGAGCCCGTGTGTCACAACTACTGAAGCCCGCGCACCTAGAGCACGTGCTCCGCAACAAGAGAAGCCACCACAATGGAAAGCCCACGCACCATAACGAAGAGTAGCCCCTGCTCGCCCCAACTAGAGAAAGCCCACGCACAGCAACAAAGACCCAATGCAGCCAAAAATAAATAAATAAATTTTAAAAAGAAACATTTTTTGTGGGGGAGAAAAAGAGTTGTAAAGTACTAAGTATAACAAAAGAGCTATATGATAGAAGCAAAGGAGAGTGGAGCACAATGGAGGGAATAGTCACCACATCGTCATAATATTAATGTCTAACTTAATACTGCAGAGTGAAATTATGTGCTATTTAATTTCCAATGTTTGCTCTATTTAACCCTGACCCAAAACTTTTTTCCTTTAGTCTAATGACACAATCTGAAGTGACTGTTTTCACCTCCTCAAAGAAAGTGTAAAAAATAAATTCACATCAGTAAGAGTTGCTCTTATAGAGAAAAATAGATATAAAATCCCAACTTGGTAAACTTCATTTTATTGGCAAGTTGTCCACTATTCCATTTATTCTTAAGAGTCTATTACTGAACTGTATTAAGCACCACACTAACATAAATAATCAAGAAATATACCTTTGCATAATAAAAATTTCAAATTCTGATTTAAAGAAAATTACAACATACCAAAATATGGAGAGATCTGATGTTTCCACCAACATTTCCACCAGGGAATCTACCATTTTTGTGTGAAAAATTATTGTATTCATCATCTTTCCAAGTTCTCTGTGATCTGAAAGACTAAGTGAAGCCTTAGAGACACTAGTATATGCCTGTAAAAGTAAAGCAAAAAACAAAAGTAGTTTAGGTAATGACTTTAGGTATAGACCAAGTCTACAGGGGGGAAAGAAAAAAGAAAAACACCCACTACTGAAAAATACTTAAAGTTTATTATGAGCAACATCACCTTTTAAAAATTGTCTACAGTGACCCAAACTTGAAATTCCTATCAAGAATTTCTTTAAATAAACTGAAATACTGTCCATAAAACAGAATCTAATACATGGGTCATTCATCTTGAATGCCCAAAATAAGTGAAGTCACAACATCAAAAGTATAAAACAATGAATTGTCACAGTGTCCCTACCAAAAGAGGTTTTCAATCTATTTCAAGAGAAAACATATATAGGAAACAATAAGATGAAAGTAGGTATTGCACATGTTGATTCAGGGAGGTTTTAGATTATACTGAATCATTAAAAACTGGATAACATAACACATTGTATTAACTGATGGAGTCCAGAAAACCACTGTGAAGATGGTAAAATTAGTGTAGGCTGACCAAAAAGGCAATAGGTCTTAACCGAAACCATCAGGATAGGTGGTGAGGGAAAGAAATTCCACTAAAGAGGTACCAACTCACAGAAAGCGAAACCTGCCCACAGATGGTGGACATTTCAGAAGGGTGGAGAACAAGAATAGGAGGGGTGCCTACAGAACAAAACACTGCTCACTATGGCTGTGGTTAGAGTGCAAAGAAGAGAAAGGAAATGGTAAAAGAAGAGATTCAACCAGATCCTGCAGACCCTTGAAAATCATGTTAAAGAATTTAAACTTTTTGGTGAACCACCGAAGGTTCTGTGTGATAGCTAATTATTGTTTAGAAAGATTATTCTTTGTGGAAGGGGAAACAGAGAGGGGTGGGCAGAAAGGGAACAGGAGGCAGAGATCTGTTAGGATGAAGTGGTGGCAATAATCCAGACAGGATTATGCTATGGTCTAGGGTCGTACAATTCAAAAGTGTTTAATCTGGGAATGACTAGATGTGAGAGGCAACAGAGAATTATGGATGATGGCCAGGGTTCTGGCTTTAGGGAGACATTCCTTCATAATCTCATATGTGTGCCTACACACCCTGCTGGATATGCCAAAAACGCAAGGCCCAGACCACTCACTATCCAGGCCATTTCTGGGGGTTATATTTGCATCTACCAAGCTTGAGAAATAAAGAAATGTGTCCCTCTGGAACAAAGAGCAAGTATGCTTACTGTTGATGACAAAACAGAGGGTTCCTCAAACTCAGTTCTCCTTAGCTGCAAGACATGACCAATGCATAGCATTCATCTGGGTCTCTCTGTACTACCCACATGAGACACGGAAGCAAGGGAAAAATGATGTATATATACTGATGTTCATGCCACTTCCTGTGCAGTGAATTAAGTCCTTTGTCTCTGATCCAAGACCCCCATGTCTTCTGCTAGTACCCATGAAATATTAAGAGACTAAATAATTATTGCCTTTTAAGTAGGATAAAAATCAAACCTCAGCTTCTACAATGGGAAATCTCAGCTTCTACATGGAGGAAATTACCATTCACTGAGGCAGGCACATCACAAAGCAGAGTTTTATATTTGTTGTTTGTGTCTGCCAGTAAAGGGGAGAGAATGAGGAATATGATGGCAGTACTCTAATGGCAAGATATATTCTGGACATTCATCACAAACTAAGTCTAACGGAAGTTTAATTTACCTTTCATCAGATTTAAAGTATAAAGAGAAACCAGTAGTGGCCATGAGTTCAATAAAGACTTCCATTAACTGAGCCTCATTTTAAAAATTCTGAATTAAAATATCACTGTGAAAATAAATTCAGATGAAACAGATGGTGACAAAATGAGATAATTTGATTTAAAACACTCATTTGAAATGCCTGACAACAATGGAAGAAGAAACATACATTACTAAAAAAGAATTGGTTTAAATAAAAGTCTAAGATTTGAACAACCCAAGTAAATTAGAAGGCAGAAGAGAAGAAGCTAAATGAAAGAGTGACTGAAGATGCTTAAGGGACTAATGAGACACAGTGGAATGAGATGCCTTAGGAAGCAGAAAAAAATGGCAGAGAATACATGTAGAGAAGGAGAACTCTTCTTTTAAGACTACAAAGACTCCAGTGAAGGCACAAAGCATATTATAACATTCCCCCAAATGCTTATCCTTCTAGCCCTGCTCTACTCAAGAAGTGATATCTATAGAGCTCAGGACATCTCTCTCTGGCCATATGCTTATACCTAATAACTCTTGTCCTTCTACCAAATCACTGATCAAACGCAGATCATTCATATCTTTTGTGAAGATATTGATATTTTCCTTCTTGTAGTAATACTTTACACTAAAAAGTTTCTTTACTTGCCCTTTCCTGTGTAAGCTATTTTCCTATTCAAATTCTACCTATCTTTCAAAGTCTGGGTTAAAACGTTGCTTTCTCTATAAAGCCATTACTAGCAATTCCAACTTGAAAAAACCTTTCTCCTTCCTAAGAAAACTATAATTAATTGTTAATCATACTCTGTTGGTGGCATAATTCAACTTAAGCTTTTAGATTTTTAAACTGCTGTTTAATTTTTCATGTTTTATGCCTTGTCTTCATAGCCAGGTTTATAAAATACCCAAAAGAGGATTTGTACTCTTCTACAGATTATATAATACTACTGTCAATATTTTATATCCTGCATCCTATGGTCTAGTCTGTAGTCTTAGAACCCTCATTGTTGACCTGCTCTTAATAATCTCTGCAAACCTCCTAGATTCTGGACACTGCCACCCACCTCGCACTTCTGCCCCCTTTTCCTAGTTAAGACTTCTCTGGCTCAGTTTTATGTCCCATTATTTCTTCCTTGGTATGTTCTGACCTATTATCACTAAAAAATAAGAACCTACTATGCAATAGAAAGGGGTTGAGTGACTGTATGTCACAATCCTGGTTAAGAGCAATGTTATGGGTTAAATTATGTCCTCCAAAATTATAATCCCTAATACCATAGAATGTAAAGAGTCTTTATAGAGGTAATCAAGTTAAAATGAGGTCATTAAAGTGGACCCTAATCCAATATGATCAGCGTCCTTATAAAAAGAAGAAATTTGTGCTTCCCTGGTGCCGCAGTGGTTGAGAGTCCACCTGCCAATGCAGGGGACACGGGTTCATGCCCCAGTCCGGGAAGGTCCCACATGCCGTGGAGCAGCTAGGCCTGTGGGCCATGGCCGCTGAGCCTGCGCGTCTGGAGCCTGTGCGCCGCAACGGGAGAGGCCACAACAGTGAGAGAACCGCGTACCGCAAAAAAAAAAAAAAAAAAAAAAAAAAGAAGAAATTTGGATACACAGATAAACAAAGGAAGACTATGTGAAGAGAGATAGCAATGTCATTACAGTGTTGCATTTATAAGCTAAGTAAAATTTAAAAATCTCACAGAGGGATATATCAATTCTATATCTCTAATGCTCACTCAGATGCTTTATATTCTGCTGTATGACTGCACTGGACAAAGGTAAAATTCTCAAGTAAATTTTTCAAATGAATAAGTTTAAGAATCCTGGAAGTATTTAATAAGGGTAGATTTGAACTGCATCTAAATCTCTAAAATTCTCTGAACCTAAATGTTGGTTTAGGCACTCCCACAAACTAAGAGTAAGAGGCTGAAAGCAGTTCAAACTTTGTGACAATGACTTTTAAAATTTTTGATGTATACCTTTGGCAGAGTAACTCCACTTCTATTTTCATTCATTTTATAAGCACTGCTTATGTATTGTTTCAGAGTTTTTTTGTTTTTTTGTTTTTTTTTTTGCGGTACATGGGCCTCTCACTGTTGTGGCCTCTCCCGTTGCGGAGCACAGGCTCCGGACGCGCAGGCTTAGCGGCCATGGTTCACGGGCCCAGCCGCTCTGCAGCATGTGGGATCTTCCCGGACCGGGGCACGAACCCGCGTCCCCTGCATCAGCAGGCGGACTCTCAACCACTGCGCCACCAAGGAAGCCCCAGAGCATTTTTTAAAACAAGAAAATGTTAATTTCTAAACTTTATTTTTAACTGGAAGAAAATAACCTATAATATATACACATTAAACATTTGGGGATGGCGGTATCTCAAGTATTCTTTCCCTGATCTCCCACTAACCAGCTCTGTAATCTCAGGCAAGTTACTTAAAACTGTGGCTTAATTTATAAAATCTTAATTTCTAAAAATATGCTGTTGTAGAACACAGATCAAGAGACAGAAAAGTGTCTATATATTTTGACACTGGAAGGAAAGAACCTAACAAAAGCAAAAGCACCTCAGGGAACTAAGCAGACTGCCAGAAAACTATGCTCTTTCTATGAGTGCTTCCTGAGACTGTATTCATCTAAAAATCTCTTCCTCAAACACATGGTGCTTATATTTTCACTTTTAATTAAAACACTTTAAAATTTTTTTATGTTGCAGAACAGTATACAGTATAACCTCATTTATAGGTTTGAACATCTAAAAGGATACTGCATAGGCCAATTATTAAAAGTTAATATTTCTGGGGAATGAAACTGGGAAAAGTGTGAATTTTCCTTTTCTACTTTACCTCTGGATACTTTGACTTTTTATAATGAGAACATATTATTATTATTTTTAAATATACAGTTATTGAAAAT
Source organism: Monodon monoceros (assembly GCF_005190385.1). Lineage (NCBI taxonomy): Eukaryota > Metazoa > Chordata > Mammalia > Artiodactyla > Monodontidae > Monodon > Monodon monoceros. The sequence continues at coordinate 50,251,269 of NW_021703772.1, read as the reverse complement.
ACCATGCCACAGTTTCCCCATAATTACGAAATATTTAAGGGGCAATTAAATTCTATCATTAAATTTACAGTACATACAAAAATTTCAGGCTCGAATTTTAAAAAGTCCTTAAAAACTATTTATGTGATGGTTATATTTTGAATAAAAACTTTTTAAGTCTAATATTTATTTCTGCATTTCAGAAAAATGAAGCTTTTAGCACTAGATCAGGGGATGGTAAACTATGGTCTGTGAGCCAGCTGCCTGCTTTTATAAATAGTTTTATTGAAACACAACTATGCCCATTTGTTTACGTATTAAATAAAGCTGCTCTCACACTACAATGGCAGAGTAGTTATAACAAAGACTACGTGGCCCAAAAACCTAGTTATGTAAAAACTATGATACTGTAATCAAAACTTTTATACTGGTATAAGTGAGAAATATATTTATCCAAATTTAACAACTAATACAAATTGTGTCTTCTATATATACAACTCAATAGCAAAAAACCAAAACAAATCAATTTAAAAAGTGCAGAGGATCTGAATAGGTCTTTTCCCAAAGAAGACATACAGATGGCCAACAGGTACATAAAAAGATGCTCAATATTACTAATCATCAACTCACACCTGTTACAATGGTTATTATCAAAAAGACAATAAATAACAAGTGTTGGTGAGGATGTGGAGAAAAGGAAATCCATGTGCATCACTGGTGGGAATGGGAATGGGTGCAGCCATTATGGAAAACAGTATGGAGGTTCCTGAAAAAATTGAAAATAGAACTAACTTATGATCTAGCAATTCCATGTCTGGGTATTTACCTGAAGAAAATGAGAACACTAATGCAAAAAGATATCTACACCCCTGTGTTCACTGAAGCATCATTTACAATATCCACAACATGGAAACAACCTAAGTGTCCACTGATGGATGAATGGATAAAAAAAGTTGTGGGACACACACACACACACACACAGGAATATTATTCAGCCATGAAAAAGGCAGGAAATCCTGCTATTTGTGACAACATGGATGGACCTTGAAGGCATTGTGCTAAGTGAAAGAAGTCAGACAGAGAAAGACAAATACCATATGATCTCACTTATATGTGGAATATAAAATAACAAAAAAACAAAACAAAATGAACAAAAGAAAAAACCAAACTTGCAGGTACAGACAACAGATTGGTGGTTGCCAGAGGCAGGGAGTCAGGGGTAGGTGAAATGGGTGAAGGTAGTCAAAAGATATAAACTTCCAGTTACAAAATAAGTAAGTCCTGGGTATGTAATGTACAGGATGGTGGCTATAGTTAATAACACTGTATTATATATTTGAAAGTTGCTAGGAGAGTAAATCCTAAAAGTTCTCATCACAAGTAAAAATAAACTTTGTAACTACATGTGGTAACGGATATTAACTAGACTTACTGTGATCATTTCAAAATATACTTATATATTGAATCATTATGTTGTATACCTGAAACTAACAGAACGTTTCATGTTAATTATACCTCAATAAAAAAAAGTTTCTTTCATGAAGTAGACTATGTTAGTTATACAAAAGGAGTCTTTTCAATAGGTATATAATAATGAATTTTTTTTCATATTAAGTTATGTTTTCATGTTAACTAAGGTATTCAATAACAAAACAGAATGACAATGAAAATTATTCTTACCTGTAATCTAAACCAATCTAATCTCATTCCTCTGAAATCAAATACTTCCCCGTCTTCAACTACAATAATAGAAAAAAGATTACAAACCAAATTAATGTAATTAAGTTGTAATTAATATAATTTGTAATAATGTAATTATACAAACCTATAATCACATTTTAAAATTTAAGAGCTAAGACAATTCCACTTCTGGACATATATACAAAAGAATAAAGCAAGGTCTTGAAGATATGTGTACACTAATGTTTACAGCAGCATTATTCACAACAGTCAAAAGGTGGAAGTACCAATAAGTCCATCAACAGGGGCTTCCCTGGTGGCGCAGTGGTTGAGAATCTGCCTGTTAATGCAGGGGACACGGGTTCGCACCCTGGTCTGGGAGGATCCCACATGCCGCGGAGCAACTAGGCCCATGAGCCACAACTGCTGAGCCTGCGCATCTGGAGCCTGTGCTCCACAACGAGAGAGGCCACGATAGTGAGAGGCCCACGCACCGTGATGAGGAGTGGCCCCCGCTTGCCACAACTAGAGAAAGCCCTCGCACAGAAACGAAGACCCAACACAGCAAAAATAAATTAATTAATTAATAAACTCCTACCCCCAACATCTTAAAAAAAAAAAAAAAGTCCATCAACAGATGAATGGATAAACAAAATGTGATATAAACACACAATGGCACATTATTTAGCCTTAAAAAGGGAATAAATTCTGCCACATACTACAACATGGATCAAATGTTGAGGACATTATGCTAAGTAAAATAAGTTAGTGACAAAAAAGACAAATACTGTACAATTCAGTTATGTGAAGTATCTAGAATAGTCGAACTCATAGAAACATAAAGTAGAATAGTGGATCCAGGGGCTGGAGGGAAAGGAAAATGGGGAATTGTTATTTTTTAGAGTTTTAGTTTTACAAGATGAAAGGTTCTGAATATTTATTGCACAACTATGTGAGTATACTTAACACTACTGAACTGTACACTTAAAAATGATAAGATAGTAAATTTCATATTATGTTTATTTTGCAATTTAAAAATAATTTAATAGGTAAGAGTGAAATAATTCTCATATCCTATAAAGATGATAAAGGAGGCAGTTATGCTAAGAGAAGTGTAAAGTACAGACTTCTCTCCTAAACCTGTGACTCTCAGTTTGCTTACATGTCAATTTAAAGGACCTAAAATAGAGCATGAGGAACCCTGCAAATAGAAACTTTGGATAGCACGCTGAAGTCCCACAAAATAACTTTATATAAACCAAACACAACCAGGCAAGGTTACAGTAGATTCATTACTTAAGTGTGATAACTATAAAGGTTAATAAAACTAAATAAATTTATTACTCAGAAATTTTCAAGGTTTCTGATACCTTTTACTTAAAGATTATAAAACTAGAACATCATATCAGTCTACTGGAATAGAGTATTCAACTAATGGAGAGGCAGTCTATTATATGACATCAACTTTTGAGATGGACAGACCTGAACTTAAGATCCTACTGTAGTAGTTAACATCTGTTAGAGTGTGGGCAAACCATGTTAAATAATTGGGAGGTTAACCCTCAAACCTTAAGTTTCCAAATCTGTCAAATAAAAGTAGTAACAGCTTTTTAACACTGATGAGGATTAAATAGGATAATACATATAAAGTGCCTGCCCAGATTAATCATTTTATTAATGGTATCCATTATTGTCACAGGTAATGCTTGGACCAAATATACACTTTGTTACGATGTGGAGTGCTCATTTTTCTTTATTATTTTTTTATATTACAAAATGCTTTCTTCCCCCTGCTGAATAATAAGAAATGTTAAGCTATACTTCTTATGATTTTATAATCATCACACATCCATTTTGGAAACCTTTGCTTCAGAATGAACAAAGTTAAAACAAAAGAGAACAGGTTAAATATGTCCCAAAATAAGATAAGTAATTCTGTAAAAACTAACTGCTAAATCCTCTCCTTAATAATCTAATTTGAAACCTGATTACAAGAAAATGTTTTTATTTAAAAGACTTATTACCTTGTTTTACACTTAGAGAAGTCATAGTGTTCACAAAAGAGGACATGATGATTGATTCATCTTCAGGGCAAACAGAAAGATTCTGAAAATCAAAAAATAATGATAAAAACATCTAGCTGGGAAAAAAACTCATAGGTCCATCAACTGGTAGATGGATAAACAAACTTGCATATCCATAGTATGGAATATTTTTCTGCAATAAACATTCCTTTCTGGAATGGAAGGTTGATACACACAATAACATGGATGAATCTCAGAAACATTATGCTAATTGAAAGAAATGAAAAACAAGAAATTATATCATGACAATTTCATTTATAGGAAAAACTTTTTTACAAGGCAAAAGGTGACAAAGAGCAGACAAGGGTTGCTGGGGGTCTAGAGAGGGAATCAACTACAAAGGTGCAGAAGAAAACTTTTAGTGTTGGAAATGCTCTACATCTTGACTGGTGATGTTACATGAATGTATACAGTTGCCCAAATTCAAACAGTACACTAAAAATGGATGATTTTTATCATATATAAATTTTACCTCAACAAAATTACGGCCAAAAAAAAAATCCCTCTCAAACTGGCTAAAAAAAGTGAATATTTGATAACTGCATGTAAAGTAGATGCTAAATGATTAACTTTTTAAAAAGTGGATGCTTAGCTCACAAAAAGCATAAATAATTTTCAAAACATTAAGACTTATACAACAATGTAAATGTACACAATGTCCTATACTATACACTGAAAAATGGTAACTTTTATGTTATGTATATTTTACCACAATTTAAAAAAATTTAATACCTATTACAATGAACTATTTTAACAGGTTAATCTTAGTTCTAAATTTAAATCCTAACAAATGGTTAAAAACACTATGCATATACTTTACAACAGAAGTGGGTGGTAAAAAGCATAGACATTTGAGTTAAGACTTGAGTTCAAATAGTGGCTCTATTACTCATGAACTGTGCAATACTGATCAAGTTACATAAGGTCTTTTTTCTTCACTATACCTACCGTCACAAAGTTGTTGTACAGAAGTAATATACTATCAATAAATTTGCCAATTATTAATATTAGTATTATTATTGCTGCTGCTACTACTATTACTATAATCCCAGAAAAAATAAAAAATTAATTTTCTCAGTATTGTTAAAATCCAATTTATATAAAAGACACCAGAAGACATGGAGTGACTTAAAAATTCTAACACTTTAACATAAATCTGTAAAATGTATTAATAAATATCCAGCTAGTCACAGTAAGTTTCAAAATGCCATGAAACCAAGAGTCTGGTTTACTTTTTTAGATTGTGATAGCACAGTAGACTTTGGTTTATCTGCTAAGTAATAACTATTCCAAAAAAAACTGCAGCAAAGCAATAACACTCTAAGCATAAAATCAGCTTTTCTATCCCCCCTTTTAATAGACATTATTAAAGGAAGCATATGAGCTCCATCTAGTGGATAAAAGAAATAAACTAGTTTAGGATAGTAAACTATAAACTGTATATAATCCAGGGTAAACAATTACATGAACAATTTTTTTTAATTTGCATTTTTAGGTAGGTTTGAAAGAAAATTCGGATATCAAAGTATGGTTATTTACGTGGAAAATGACTAGTTTTAGAGTAGTCTTAATATAAAGATAATTCGTGATGCTCTTCCTCTGTACCATATGTTAGCTTATTATAGACATCTGATTTTTAAAAATGAAAACACTGAAATATTATTTTCCTTACAGTCAATTTATTTGGCATAAAAATAAATCTATATTAAGATTAAAAAGACTGAATCAAGAAATTATGGAAAGCAAAAAAATGAAAAAAGCTAAGACTAAAAATCAACAGAAGAAAATCCAAACTGAAAATAAAATTAGGACATTTTATTAAACTACGACATCTAGATGAATTTTTTTTTACTCACTGTTCTCTAACACACTATGCAAAAAGATTTATCTTCTGTTTTCTTCTAATACTTAATTATCAATTATAATGTCTCCATGAACTCTTCTTGATCTCCATAGCCACTGCCCAAGTTCAGGCTCTCAACAGCTCTCACTTAGCCTACTACAGTAATTTTTCTTCTGATCTCTCTGCATCCTTACTTGGCCCCCAGCAATCTATCACCAACACTGAGTCAGGGTGATCTTCCTAAGTATTAAATCTGATTTATGACTAACCTCCCCCTTTGCAAGGCCCTCTATAATTTGGTTACTGTACCTCTCTACCCCCAAGATAAAGAATTATTCCCTGCATGTGTTCACTATGAGTTTTATACACACGTAAGCATAATGCCCATCACACTGAACTACAACAAAATGTTTTTGCCCCTCTAGATGATGATCCCCTTAACAAAATATGACCACGACTTACTTACATTTGTATCTTCACCACTTGGCAAAAGATTACTTTCGTAAATGTTTACTGAGCAAATAAATCAGTTATTAGAGAGGAGGGAAATAAGGAACAAAAGGGAGAATATGACATAATTTTTTACCTGCACAAGTTCATTGAGGACAACAGCATCAAAGCCAGAAAGGTACTGCACGTAATACCTCTGCATTACAGGTCCGTATTTCCTTACATGTGCTCTAAGCTCTTCCATGTAAAATATTAATTCAGCAATGTGCCTTTTTTAAAAAATTCAAGAAAAATATTTCAAAAATTAAATTCACTGTTATCAAGGAAAATATGAAATGCCTTTGATATTGCTACATTAAGTTTCTTCCTTAGAAAAAGCATTGTTAAATATTTAATGTCAACTAATTTCTTTTTATATTATTTCATATAAATAAAGAAATCATGGAAAGCAAAAAAAAAAGCTAAGAATAAAAGACTGATAAAGGAAAATACAAAATAAAAATAAAATGAGGACATCTCATAAATACATCATTAAAAAATCATAAATGAAAGAAGATTACAGTATTAGGGAGAAGTAAGATTTTTCTGTATGCTCTTATTTCTCTGATTCATTTACCTAACTTGTATTGAGGGACCGTGGACTAAAATGAGAGAAAGATATTACAAATGACACAGTTGCAACTCCATTAGGATTCTTATTCAAATTTTTGTGTAGTACATAATTTTGAAACATGAATTCCATAAGAAATACTATACTATAGCAAGAAAACAAACAAGAATTCTATGACCAGCTAGAGTACTAAAGAGAAAACATTTAAAGCCCTAATTCTAAGCTAAAGTTGACTTTGCATTGTAATTCATATCACCTAACGATATATTATAAATATTCCCTCCATTACGACAAATATGAAAAGCCTTAAAAAAAGTTTTTAAAAATAATGTTACTTTAGTCCCCAAATTCCATAGCCCATAAATCAAAATATACAAAAATCATACTTTTTAAATGTTGCTAACTTACTTATCTATAAAGTCATCTGCACTCTTCTTTGGCATGTTATCTGCATGACGAAGTAGCCAGATAATTTCATCACGGGCAAAGGATAATGCCATAAAAACAAAAAGTGCCTGATAGATATTAAAAAAATAATAACATTATTTACTCTCATGCAAAGATTAAAAACAAAACGTATTCATAATCTTTCTCCAAGTGAAAAGTCATTAGCAAAACTGATAATACCAACTTTAAAAGACAGAAATGAGAAAACAGAGGAAAACTTCAATGTATCAGGGAAAGCATGCACATAAACAAGATGTGAGGAAGATGCAGGAAGGTCTGATTTACGAGTGCCAAGTCAGCAAATCCACTCTCAGCTAAATATAAAATCCACTTATGTAGTCCCTGACTCAAAGTTTAGTAAAATTTCAGAGAGAAGAAAAAAATTTTTAAAATTTTAATATGACACACTGATTGTAGTTGAAATAAGGATTAAATCAATTACCTTGGGACCTAGCAAGCCAGGTTGATCAGAGAGGACAGTAGCCAATTCTTTCAGTGCAGACCTTAAAAACTTGCGTCTTTCTCTGTGCATTGAACCGCTATAGGGAAAGACACCCACCATTACAGTTTATCTGTTTCTAGTAAACTTATTATTGGCAATTAAATAACATCATTTCAGGGTCAACTTCCAAAGTTTTCTTAGGAAACAGAAGCCCTTACAAATATCTTCTATGTGTTTGTCATTAAGTGACTTTCCAATCTCATCTTTATCCCTGCCTTTCTTGTGCTGTTTTTAACCATGCTTATTTTCTTCTCTCTAGCTATCAAAATCCTACCCAAACTTCAAGACCAATCCTTCAAGAAGTATTTCCCAATATACAGATGTCTATTTCTGAATAATTTCTGCCAGTTTAGTACCATATAGACTAGCACTCTATAAACTATATTGTGAAATCCTCAAAAGTATTCACTGTTCTATTGTATAGACTTGTCACCCCCACATAGAATCAATAAATATAACTTAATAAATATCTGATAATCTATATCCTCCTTTATTAAGTATATTCCTATTAAATATATAAAACTGACTAAATAGGGGCCTCCCTGGTGGTGCAGTGGTTGAGAGTCCCCCTGCCAATGCAGGGGACACGGGTTCGTGCCCCGGTCCGGGAAGATCCCACATGCTGCAGAGCGGCTGGGCCCGTGAACCATGGCCGCTGAGCCTGCACGTCCTGAGCCTGTGCTCCGCAACGGGAGAGGCCACAACAGTGAGAGGCCCGCGTACCGCAAAAAAAAACAAACAAAACAACAAAAAAGAAACTGACTAAATAAAAGCTATATTCAATAAGGTACTGGGATGAAATCTATTTGGTGCTACTGTTCAAAAACAGAAAGATGAGGAAAGGATAATCATAAATATTCATGTACTAGGTATCTTAAAAATAAAATACAATTTAGAAAAATTTATTCTCACACATTAACAAGGAAAAAAAAACACAGAATATTCTATAAATTCCAACTCCTCATACTATTCAAAACATACACCATTCCAAAAAAGTTTTAAAATTTAGATAGTTGCAAAAAATAAACGGCCACACACACACCACACACACCATATGCCAAAAAACTAAGTATTGATAGAAGAAATATGCAACACCAGAAATTAAGCTGTGACACAACAGATTAATTTTAGAAGACATATTAAAACCCAATCTTTGCCTATGTGACCTTAGGTTCCATCTCTCTAAGCTTCAGCCTCTCATCTATAAAGCAGGGATGATGACACCTGACTCAAAAAAATACATCTTTCATGATGCCTAATCTATAGTACCTTTACAATGTCAGTATAATTCTAATGACAAGCTCTCTTTTAACTGACAATAATAAACACATCTGGTGTAATATCTAAGAAGAAAGTGGGCAAATGTTTTGATTATTTTGCTACACAGGGTCGCTGCAAGGAATATTAACATCGAGAGAAAATATGGAGTACTATGGCACGTGTTAATGAAGGATAAGAATTACTACTCCTCACTATTTATACCTGTTTTATATAATAAATAAAGGGAATAAAAATGCCTTACTTTTAAAAGATCTTTATAAAAGATAGCTGAGACACCATATATCTGCCTAGGGTCTAACACATGAATAAGTCATAATCATATGTATTTCTGTAGGTCAGGAAAGAAATTCTAACACATTCCAAAGTATGTTATTTGTACTAGAGAATCATTTTATAATAATATAAGTACTTTATTCAAGTGAAAAAATGCATAGGAAATAATATACTACAGTTAGCAATGAATAAAGATGATTTAAATTCCCAATATCCATTTTACAGCCTAAACCTAAATTCTAAAACTTCTTGTGGTTTTATATTTTTACCTGTGACAGTGGTGCTTATCTTTTCTCTGCCTTATAGAAATACTGATGGATCAGGTAATGTTATCTCTACATTACCTAGACTTACTGGAGAAACTATTCTATACAAGTATATCATACATAACAATTAAATGAAATATCAAATTATTCATGAGAAAATTGAAAAGTTGTTCAAACATCTTAAATACACTAATTTATATATTTACTAATAAAATATATTTACTAAAATTTGGGAAAGGTATGGGATTAACATACTTTGAAAAGTAAATATCATTTGGGAGAGTGTAAAGATATGTCCATTTTCATGAAGTATCATAAAAATCATCATAACTTGCAAAGTATTGGCACCAAAGCATAGTGGCAATAAGAGAACTGAATGATACCAAAATAAAGTCCTCTGTATAGTATTCCTTAGAGCATTTTTAAAAACAATTCAAAAATACTTAAAATCTGTCTGCATTAGCACCAATACAGAGACGTTGGTGTTAATACACTGTACTCTGGTACAGATACAGAGGTTATAAACTTATTCCTCATTGGTTGAAAGTCCTTCACTCCTACGACCATATCTTACACACCATTAGTCTGCACTCACTTCAACAAAATAATGCTTTAAGAAAGGAATTCTTGATTAAAAGTTCCACAGGTAAGTTAGAACTACTTACGCATGTGACACAGCTGCCTCTTTGCATTCTCTTATGTCATTAATACGCTTATTATAGCTATGAGCAAAAAGAAAAAAAAGGAAATATGTTAATCTTAATTTGGTCAATAACAGTAAAAATAAGTTAGTCAAATACTAGTCAATTAAAAATGTCTTATTATCAACAAGAAAAACTGGCCTTCAAACTAGAAATACATGGAAGAAGTCTATCCACATCCTTTTCTAGCACCTTAAGTATCCAATCAACTATTCTTAGAAAAATAAATCTCGTATTATATTAAAATCCAGTAATAAAATTAAAATTTACCACGTAGATTTTTATTTTATTAAATACACTTCCTTAAACCCCCAATAGAGACATTAAAATTATACTTCTAATATAATTAGCAGTGATTTCCAAAACTTGGAAGTGCTGACAAAGCTATTACTTCTGGCTTTTTATCACTTGACTTTTTATGCTATCTCGTAAGCATAAAAAAATTTCTCAAAGGACACATACTAGTGATCAATACTAGTGACTGTTTGGGAATACGGCTTTTGTGGTGGAGAAAACTGGGGCAGGAAAGCATTTGACTACTTTAAATCATTTTAAGGAACAGAATTATGGGTGATTTTTACTCACCATTTTAAAAAAAACACTTTTTTTTCTGAATTAAAAACATTTAAATAAAAGAAACTGAACACCAACATCAAACAGTTTAAAGGTACCATCTAAAAAATAAATGCTAATAAATATATGTTAATTTCCTTACTACTAAACGCAAAAACTCAAAATTCCTAAAATGTTAAAGAAAAATTATCTTCCTGACAACCTGGCTAAAACCACTTAGACCAAGAACTTCAACTTCTAAATTAAGTACGCTAAGATTTTTGTGTTCTTTAGGGAAATGTCTAAAATACACTAATTCTGTAATCGCTGACCTGTATAAATAATGAGCTTTTATACTTGTGGTCTGACTTGTAATTACTATAATAATTCACATTTTAAGTTGGATCAATCACTCACGATTTAATAAAAAATTAAAGCTTTTCAACTTTAAATACAGAGATTCTTAAATGGTAAATTTAACAAAAATTTGCGTAACAAGGGAATTCCCGGGCAGTCCAGTGGTTAGGATGCAGGGCTTTCACTGCTGTGGGCCCAGGTTCAATCCCTGGTCAGGGAACTAAGATCTTGCAAGCCATGTGGCATGGACAAAAAAAAAGGCGTAACAAAAAGACAATCAGTTTCATGATGCCATTAAACTTATCTGTACCATATGTACCATATGCTCACTCGATATATGGAGGCTGTCTGGTTCTAAATGTTTACATATATTTAAATATAATTCCACAGACAGGATGTCAGTATGCTAAGACATCACATAAGTTTCAGGATTTTTGAACTGAATCAATCAGAAAATGACAAAGCCCACAACAACACAGGATATTTCCAGGTACTCCATCCTATATAATAAAAGGTGAACTAAGAGTTGAAAAATACAGAGGGTACTGTTTCTCGTACTATGACTGAGAGACTACCTGCATGAGAATATCAGAATCACTTATGGTGACAAAATCAAAACAGCGGTCACTTGAGAAGGCTAGAGGGAGAGGGATCAGGGGTGGCAGTACTGATCAGAAAGAGGCACAAGAGAATTTTCTGGGGATAACGGAAATATTCTGTATCTTCATCTAAGTGGTCACCAAGAGTATTCATATGCAAACTTGTTGAGCTGTACACCTAAAATTTATGCATTCTTCTGTTTGTAAATTTACCTCAATAAACTACTGGGGGGGGGGAAGGGCAGATTTCTTTAATCTCTCTAAGATACAGATAAAGGAGATACAGAAGGTTAGAGGTGATGCCCAGGAACCTGGATTTTAATTTGCATCCCAGGGTACTTCACATGCACACTAAAATTTGAGATAGTATAGTGGCTTAAACTGTCAGTACTAGACATAGCTTTACGTTTTAATAACTAATAGATTTTTTAAAATCTCAATTTCTTTAGGACATTACTGAATTGGATATGAAACAAATGTAGGTAAATTTCACTTCTATGAAGCTGCTGACAAACCCAACACAATTATTTAATATTTTCAGGTTCGGGGGACCCCCAGGATATTTTAGATGCTCCTAATTTCAAAACATTTTAAAACCAAGCCTGAATTCAACAAATGCAGGCATTAAAAATTCCAAGAAAACAAATTTGAGGATCATTTGTGTTACAGGGAATGAATCACTTAGAATACTTCCTTATTATAAGGAAACATGATTTCCTTTTTGCAGTGTCTGACTTCTGTACTTGTTATAATTAATTTAATGAAGTGTTTTTGATTCATATACTTTTCTAAATGCAAGATATTCTAAAATACACTTGTAAAATAGCACTTCTAAAAATTTCAACTCTTAAAATGTACATTGTGCTTTTAGTAATATTTATGTCTAAAACCATATTACAATATGCAAAACAGTACATATCTTCTTTCTCCTAGAATGTACATTTTGAAAGGGCAGGAACACTAGATTTTTTAACCTGTGAAATTACCTGTAAAAAATATCAGGATCACTGCTAAAAACAACTTGGTGTGACTGGTAAGTTGGTATAGGCTATATCTTCTTGTGTAATATGATCCTTCTCTATCCCCAAAACTTTAATAGATATTCCACTCACTACTCTTCTCCAAAAAAGACAAAAAAATTGAAAATGCCATACCCTCGTATGTTTACGAATAAGTCTTCCGCAGCTTTGTGAATGTGGAAAACTTCATCCCGAAAGAGAGAGAGGCAAGAGCTACTTTGAAGAGCTAGCTTCCAAAGGTTCAGTGCTGTTGCATCAGTATTTAGGATCCCATGGCACAAAATAAATCCAACTTTAAACAAATGAAAAAGAAGTGCAAATATAAAAGTATTCCAAAGTTAGATTATTTCAGTTACAGGGTAGCTTTTTAAAAGTAAAGAAACATTAACAAATCACTAAACTGAGGCTTTTAAGTGACAGTTAATAATACATATACATACAAGATACCAGCAATATTTCTCCTTTTCAATTATAATTTTCTGTACTCTGCAAAACCAGTGCTTTGAACCTGCACTGATGAAATGGGAAAAAATGTCACTTCTGGGTTGAGAAGGAAGCGGTTTTAAAAAATGAGTAAAAGATACTTTAAGCCAGAGATCAGAAGCTACCAGTTCACACATAATACAGTAATCATTACAGTTCTAACAAAAACTGAAAAAGCTAATCTACTCTTCTAAATCTCCAGAAGAAATTAAATAGCATCTCACATTTTCATAGCAAATTATAGTTACTAAATAAGTCCTTTGACATGATTATCCTATAGTGTAGAAAGAACCAGTGGTATCCTTTTCTTATAATTGAAGAAATGAAGGTCAATGACTTGACTAAAGTTATACTAATAAAGTATTAGAGCTAGACTTTGCCTCAAGCAGTTACCATTAGTCCAATATTCTTTCAATATATTACGCTGCTCCCTATCATATGAATTTTGAGTATCTTTTACCTTCTGTCATCTAATTTAGAAATCCTACACAAATGTGTAATGCTGCATGTTTGTTGATGTCCTCCCTAGCGCTCTATTCTAGGCCATAGAACCTCATCTTTCATTCTTTCAACATTACTGAGTGCGTATTATAAACTAGGTACCGTACTGGCCAGTTACAAATTCAATCCTATTTTCTGAGATTTCCCTCTGATTCTCAACAGTCACTCCCATCTTTAAACTCCTGAATCGTTAACATTTAACTTGCCATTTGTCTTTTATTCTTAGCTCAACCTTCCTTTTAAAGGGTCACTATTATTATAAGCAAGCTAACTCTTAAGCATATATTGAGGAGTCATACATACAGAAGTACATTGGGGCTTCCCTGGTGGCGCAGTGGTTGAGAGTCCACCTGCCGATGCAGGGGACACAGGTTTGTGCCCCGGTCCGGGAAAATCCCACATGCCACGGAGCGGCTGGGCCCGTGAGCCATGGCCGCTAAGCCTGCGCGTCCGGAGCCTGTGCTCCGCAACGGGAGAGGCCACAACAGTGAGAGGCCCGCGTACCGCAAAAACAAAAACAAAAACAAAAGTACATTGAACTTCCTGAAATATATTAAGATGTTTTTCATACAACAGGGCCCCCTAAATGCAAGCCTAATTATTTGATCTAGTACGTAACCAAAGAAATAGAACATACTGTATGAAAATTTTAAAAATCCTTGAGAAGTTTTGTAAAAGTTTTTGCCTCGTGTACTGACATTTTTTTAAAAATAAATTTATTTATTTATTTATTTTTGGCTGCATTGGGTCTTCATTGCTGTGCACGGGCATTCTCTAGTTGCAGCGAGTGGGGGGGCTACTCTTCGTTGTGGTGTGTGGGCTTCTCACTGCAGTGGCTTCTCTTATTGCGGAGCATGGACTCTAGGCACACAGACTTCAGTAGTTGCGGCACGCGGGCTCTAGAGAGCAGGCTCAGTAGTTGTGGCGCACGGGCTTAGTTGCTCCGTGGCATGTGGGATCTTCCCAGACCAGGGCTCGAAACCATGTCCCCTGCATTAGCAGGCAGATTCTTTTTTTTTAGCAGGCGGATTCTTAACCACTGTGCTACCAGGGAAGTCCCATGTACTGACATTTTATACTCTAATCCCCTTAGTACAATGAAATTTCACTTAGTGCCTTGTACCTCAATGTATACTTAGATTCACAAGATTGCTGTTGATAATAAAATTTCTCTGAGAATATTATCAGTTTCATTATGGGTTACTGTATATTTTACTTTTTTAAGATATGAGTCACATTATACATTAAGATATATTCATTTGTTTATAAGATCAATAAAAGGTAAACTAATTTAAAATAGCCCAAGATTAGGAAGACAATTTATTAACTGAAGCACACATTAACCTCCTTTCCCCACTAAGGTCCCAATAAAAGGACAGGAAAAAAAAATTTTTTAAGCCATAAAAATATTAGAAAACAAGACAGAAGACCAATACTAGACAAGAAAGTTGGAGAAAATCTTTGAAGAAAGAAAGACTGTACTACCAATTTAAAAAGAGGTCTTTCCCAAGGAGTCCTCTTAGTGTAATTAATAGAGTAAGAACGGACCCTGAAAAGAATATCAGGATAAGTTATGGTGCAACTGCATTCAAAAGAGCAGGGTCCTCAACATTCCAGACCCTCAACAATGCTTGGTCCTAGGCTATAATCTAGACCAGTGACTCTGAAACTTTAGCTTTCTAGCAGGATCACTGGGAAGGCATATTAAATCACAGGTTGCTGGGATCCATTCAGAGTTTCTCATTCAGTAGGTCTAGGGTAGAGATCAGTATTCTGCATATCTAACAAGTTCCTAGGTGATACTGCTAGCCTTTGAACTAATCTAGAGCAAAGCTCTAAAGAAAGTAGACCATCTTCTATAGAAAGTCCTAGAGTGGGAATTGATGTCAAAAAGAGAAGTGCACAGTTTGACCTATTTCTATTAATTCTACTCAAGGCTCAAATAAATGAAAGCAGCAAAACTGAGTAAACATTCCTTACTTTGGGCAATTGTGGTTATCCCAAATCTGTTTGCCTTTTCCATGCCCAGGTATCCTCCCCTTACGGGAGTCTGTCTTCTGACTCACATCCCTGGCTCATTACACAAAGCCTGCATTCAGCATTCCCTTTTAAGGTAAAGACTGCGGGGAAACAGTCCTATTTAATGCTTGAGGTCACTCATGCCACCTAACTCTACTAATCACACTAGTTCTTTATCCACACATCCATAAACATAAAATAGTCAAGGATCACCATACTTTTGAGCAAAATCAATACTCTGAAAGTTGTGTTTTTAAATCAACAAAGCACGAAAACCTTAACTACCATTATAAAAGAAAATATAAACATCCAAATCTGATCAACATAAAAATTATAATTAATAAAAATGGCTAAGGGCAGGGGGTGTGTGCTAAATTCTTCCTCTTTCATGCTAATAACAGTGCTACTCAAACTGCCAGTGCATACTGAGATTAAGTAGAGAACTGAGAGTATTTAGAAACTTTCATTTAGAAAACTTTTCATTGACAGCAATTTATAAGTAGAAACCTAATAACAATCAAATTGTTAGATTAAATTGAATCTAATAATTAAAATGTGGGCTTTTATTTTGTCTTTGCTTATTACTTTATCTGATAATTCCAGTAATTCAGTTCCACTGTATTTTATAAAAGTATCAATCTAAAAATCACTAAAAAAGAAAAACTGGTCCTTCACCAGTTTTAGAAACAGTATAATAAAAAGTCATCAAATGTTACCTAAATGTCACCTAAATGTTAATAAATTAAGAAACAAGAACTATAAGAACTAAAAAGCACAAATTGCTCAAAATTATTCCCCTCTGCCAGTGGACCTGGGGTGGTAGAAAAAATTACAGCAATTCTCATTTATATTATATCTGTGTGTCTATTTCTCCCATAGTTTGTGAACGTCCTAGGAGTGCAAACAAGTAATTTTATCTCCCATGCAAACATATGAGTCATCTATTACATATACTAAAGTAAATTAAGACCAAAAACTTTAACTGAATAAATGCAATATGAAGAAAATCATTAAAAATAAAATAAAAATTTAGTTTGGATGGTCGTGTTGAGAGGAAATATAATGTAGACCATCAGCCTTGGATTTAGTGTGGGTTCTCTGTCTTTGTCACTTACTAGCTGTGTGGACGAAACTTTAGATTCCTCATCTATAAAACAGACCATCTACCCTAACAGGGTGAGTATAAGGACTGAATGAGGTAATGTACATAGAAGTCTTAGTACAGTGCTTGGCACAAAAGTAATACATGTTACCTGTTATTTTTCTCTAAAACTTAAACCTGAGGGGGTAATCAAAAACTAACCAATTTTACTTACAGATAATCCATTTTTCCATGGCATCCAAAGAGAGATATTCGCAAGGCATCTTAAAAAGAGAAAATATAAATTTGTGGCTTAAAGAAATTCTTAAAAAAATATTCTGTACTGAGTCACTCCTCCTTCTCTTCCTCCTGAGAAGTCTGACTACTCAACTCTTGGTTCAAATACCACCACAACATATTTGAAAAGTTGGATGAAAGTTTTATAACCTATATTTATACTTGCAGTCCATAAAGGACAATGAAAGCTGTGCCTCTTTCACATTTACCCACCCTGAAACTTCTCTTTAAAAAATACTGTTGCTAAATTGTTTTCAATCTGGTAAATGACTACTTCCAAATTTCCCAAGTCTCTTGCAGAGTTTGCAGTATTCCAAAGGATAAAATTTTAGTCAAGTTAAAGAAAAGATTTATGTACCTCAATGTTCACTGTCTCACCCAAATCAGTAATTATGTGTGTGTATTCTCCATATGCGTAACATCTATGTTCATATACACAGAAAAAAGCTTGAAAAGAAATGTAACAGAATACAACAGCGATTTTCTCTAGTTGGTGAGATTTGGGATGATTTTTGTTTTCTTCTTTATAATTTTCTGAATCTTCCAAATTTTCTACCATAATAAGGCTAAGCAAATTTTTAAACCTTAAAAGAAAATACTCGTACTACTAATTTTACTAACTTAGCATCAGAATCTAGAAATACAAAAACTAAATGGTATGATTTAAATACTGAGCATTTTACAATAAATAAACTTCACTGACAGGCTAATACTTATTAGAAGAAAAACTGCAATAGCACTGCTTAACTGATATTTTTTTTAAAAAATCAACTTTACTATTTTCATTCAAAAAAGAAAATACAGAACCATACAGTGTCAGACTGTGCAGGGTTAAGCATTGTACTGGGTGCACTGATGAGACTCAATAATTGAGCATTTCTCCACTGGTCAGCTGAAAGATTCCTTCGTGGATACACCATCTGAAGAGAAATCAGTGCATCTGAAAGAGACTAATTAAATAGAAAAAAAGAAAGTTGAGGAATAAAATGGTTTTTTTTTTTCAATTTCCATTTAAATTCCAGCTACAACTGCTGTGTGTTTCTAACTGTATCATCGTAAAACAACAAGAGCGTAATTACAACTACGCTCCATATAATATTTGAGGTGGGTTCCAGTTATCCTCCTCTAGATTTTTTTTTTTTTAACTTCATGAAGCTACATAGATTCTGCATTCCTCAGCAAAAGCTTAGCTCAAGAAATCATGTTACTTTCTTCAGGTGAAAATGTTTGGCAATCTTGAGATCTTTATTTCAAAAAGGGTAGAGAGTCTAGGGTAATCATTTTGTGCATCACTTTCTACTCAATAGCTCTCACTGAAAGAAAAAGACATTAAGGTTACATGACTAAGTGTTAATAGAGCTCAACATGTTTCATATTTCTTCAAAGAATGCCTTCTAAAAATAACCCACTGTACTTTATCTTAATAAATTACTTACTTCTATTTGCCATTTGGTCTATTAATTACAGCTTTACTATCTAGGTATTTAATTTTTCATCTCATCTGATTCTTGCTTGCTTTTAACTATTCTTTGCTATTCACTCCTCCTTCCTAAAAATTCTGTACGAGTGGTTCTTTAATCTGGCTGCACATAAATTGCCAGGGAAGTCTGTTCAGAAAACGAGAATCCAGGGCTCTGCCTGAACCAGAACCTCTGGGAGTAAAGCCCAGGAATCTATTCTTATCACACTCCACCAAGTGATTCAGAATAGCTTTTTAAATTAAATTAATTGAATTTTAACAAATCCTAGCAAATACATGATGGTCTTTCTATCAAAACCCTGAGATATCACAGAACATCGGAAAAATCAAGATTAGGAAAAAACTGGTCTAATCCAAATGGACAATTCTCAAGTAATTATTAATTGTCTAATATAAACTAATGGCTATGGAGAACTTAGAGATCCAACAGCCTTTAAAAGAAATTTTCATCAACTAACTGGGAAAAGAACCAAATTTGAAGTGGCTAACTAAAAACAAGGCCATACATGATTGGCAAGAAGTTAGAAACAGATCCAGAGAAAAAATAGGAAAGGAGTAGGGAAGACATTTCTAGGTGAGGAAAAAGGACTATCAAAATCAGAGAGACAGACAACAATGATCTGCTCAGCACTTTGAGGAATCCTGGCACTTTCATCTACAATGCTGATTTTTACTTCAAAACTAATGTCATCTACTAGCCTCTTTCAAACTAATGATTCAACTAACTCCAAGACATTAAACCTACATAAATTTGTAGATATAATACAGCTATGCAAAGAAATTAAACTGGAAATGCATCTTCATAATTTTCATGGGAGTAAGAAAACTGAAGGAAAATTCTTGCTGTCAACTGTATGTCAAAAAAAAAAAGCATAGATTCATACAAAATACTGTATTACTAAGAAGTCTAACTCCGGGCTTCCCTGGTGGCACCATGGTTAAGAATCCTCCTGCCAAGGCAGGGGACATGGGTTCCAGCCCTGGTACAGGAAGATCCCACATGCCGTGGAACAACTAAGCCCGTGCACCACAACTACTGAGCCTGCGCTCTAGAGCCCGCGAGCCACAACTAGTGAGCCCATGTGTCACAACTACTGAAGCCTGCATGCCTAGAGCTTGTGCTCCGCAACGAGAAGCCACTGCAATGAGAAACCCATGCACCGCAACGAAGAGTAGCCCCCACTCGCCGCAACTAGAGAAAGTCCGCGCACAGCAACAAAGACCCAACGCAGCCAAAAATAAAATAAATAAATTTAAAAAAAAATTCTAACTCTCATCATTCAAAGAGAACAATGGGCCAAGATTCTAATATCCTGGGTTTTAGCTCTAGTTTTGCCACTACTGCTACCAAATGGCTTACTTCATCATATCACTTCTCCAGCCTCAATTTCCTTATCTATAAATAATGAGGATACCTGTAAATTTCCTTGATGTGCTTAGGAACTAGCCCTCCCTCAGAGAAGCCATAAAGGCAAGACTCTAAACCAAAACTACTTCATTAAGAACTAGTTTTTTAATATACCATAAAAGACAGACATGCCAAATTATCACAAAACTCCTGTAGTATTTCTCTCATTAAGAGGCTATATTATAATAATATAGCTAAAATTTATTAAATACTATGTACCTAAATACTCTTTACAAAGTAACTCATTTAATACTGCACTTTTACAGGTAAGAAAACTGAGGTACACTGAAGTTGGTTAAGTAACTTGCCCAATATTACACTGTAATTGGCAGAGTTGGGATTAGAACCCAAGCAATCTGATACAAATATAGACATTCTCAAATACTAAACTTCACTATCTCTATACACTATACTGAACCTAAAAACTACAATGGATCAATATATTCCTGAATCTCTATTCACTATTCTGAATCTAATTAATGAGTTCTCTGGTTCACAATTAGATAAAACCATGCATAACTATTATTCACATCTCATTATAATTTTCTTTCTTAAAAGTAGTTTATCACTCTAACTATCCACCCTTAAGCTATATCATATGCCTATTGAAGCACACCTAAAAACCAGCTCTTACCTTGCTATGGGGTACAAATTCTTCCATCATCTTCTTTAAAGGGTTTTCATAATCCACAATCATCTGACCAAGACGTGGGTATTCTCGGTCACTTAAAACAGACATATCAAATATCACTGAGTTGTAAGCCATAAAATTAATTGGGAATTTCACACAGATTTTTATAATGCAGGTTTACCTTGCTCCATGGGTCATTTCATGCGCATAGTTGTATAATCCAATGATTGCCTTCCTTTCTTCAATTCGAGACAGCAGTATCATTAGTGTTGTATACGTTATGATCAAATCTAAGTAGTTCTTCGTTAAATCAAAGTTTACAGTCTAGGGGAAAAAAACCATTAAGTTCAACTCCTTCCTATTTCACAAACTTTTAAGCACACACACAAAAATCTTCATGGCAGCTACTGAAAGCTAATAATTTTCTATAGTTATTTGTTTTACCCCCATTTCTGAAATTCTATCTAATTCCTTTCACCAAAAACATGCTTATAATTTTGGAGTTATAGATAATAGTTTTGTGCTTGTGACAAAATTTTATGGATGAAACAGAGTCTGTGATCACCCTATTCAAACTGCTAACAGTTTAAAAGAATAACCAAAACCAAAAAAATAATAAACATGAAAGCAAATCTCACTAAGCAAGAAAAAAGGAGTATTAAATAAATAAATAGGTTCACCATTAAGTCAGTGGAGACATTTTTCACTTTGACTTCCTTTATCTAGAAATTGACTTATCAAGAAAGAGTTTTATCAAGTATGCTTTTTATAGAGAAAAGGATTACTTGTGTAACCTTTTAAAATTGGGCCTATTAAAATACTAAAATTAACAACTATTTCCGAATATGTACAAGATTTATATTCAATGACAATCAAATAAACAAGTGAAAATACAGTATAACTCCTTACCTTAAAAAATACAAGCCAAATTAACAATGCTGAAACTTTATATACTAATCATTTACATTTTCTCTAAAGAAAAGCATTTGATCCCCTTAGTTCTACTAGAAACAGACAGAAGAATTGGAAATTTTTCTGAAAATAATACTTACAATATCAAAGAAGACTTGGCAAACATCAATAGTATTCAGCAATTCACAAACATGGTCCTGAAAATAAAAGTTTATTTAAACCTTTTACCTATATGAATACTACTAAATTCAGAAAACACACACAAATAAAATGTATTTTGAATTTTTGTTCTAGAAGAATTCTAATTTTATTATCTACAAGTGACAGAACAATTTATATGATTAACAAATATCAATCTATCTCTGAAATGTTAAATTTTATACATTAAAATACATACCTTAAATTCCATAACATCTACAAATGTAAAGTAATATAATGCCAGATTTTTCAGAATCTCTGATTTTTCTTTCTGTAGTTGTGCAAGCTGTTGCTGTGAAAACAAAATTAGAATGCATTGTTTACTGAGAACAAAATTATTTAGTTTTACTACAAACTATCTTCTTTTATGATTGCTAAATGGAAGCACAAGCTTTTAGGACAATATTTCTAGATGATTAAGGCTCTTTTAAAAAACCAAAATACTTGAGACAGCAACTGCTAATAGTGACCAGCAACTGACATTGTGAGGCTATAAAACGAATCAAAGCAGATTAGTACCAAACTGCACTACTATTAAGGAAAATTGGAAAGTGTTAGGAAAATTATCAAATGAACTCTTTAAAAAAACTAAAAACAACTCATAAGCATGACCACATTACTAGAAGTGGGAGAAAAGAAGGTGAAAAACATTATAACTTACACTACAAAAAACAATATGCTTTATAAATTTGGAACTTACCAAAAAGAACATCCAGGCAAAGCCACGTTACGCATGCAAAATAAAATGTAGATACAAACATAAAATACAGTAACGGTTCCCTGACCAGATCCACAAAACACAATAATACATTAAAGAAAAGCAAAAACCAAAACAACAAAAAAGATATGAGAAAGAAGCAAAACTAGAGTTAAGACACTGGTAAACATAAGAAGAAGAAAAATGTGAATACAAAAGACAAATATTATTTCAATCAACTGTATTATTAAATTTACAAAAGTCCTAAGTTTTCTCTTTAAAACAACTATTAATATAATTTCTGAAAGAATCCAGCCATATTTAACATCATATATCATAAGTCTGCCAGAATTCCGGAAAAGCATCTAGAACCTATCTGATACTCTGAATGTAGTCTACAGAATAGAAACTTCCACATCTTCCACTTCTGTTAGACAAGCAGAATCTCAGGCCCACCTCAAACCTACCAAATCAGAATCTGCCATTTAACAAGATACCCAGGTGATCTGAATGCACATTTAATATAAAATAATTCACCTAGAACATGAGAAAACCAGAAAATATGAGAAAGTGCTTCAAAATATCAAACTTGCTATCAAAGCCCATACAGTTTTGAGGCCCTCAATCAGTTCTTAAACTTACACCTACACAGGAGTGTTGGGGGAGAGGTGCCTCTACACATAATTGTATCGAACCATTATGATAAGTCAGAAAATTTATAATAGTGAGCATAGCATCAGGAGATTAAAAAAACTATTAAAAGACTATTTAAAAAACAGCAAGCACAGGGGTTTCCCTGGTGGCGCAGTGGTTGAGAGTCCGCCTGCCGATGCAGGGGACGCAGGTTCGTGCCCCGGTCTGGGAAGATCCCACATGCCGCAGAAGGGCTGGGCCCGTGAGCCATGGCCGCTGAGCCTGCGCGTCCGGAGCCTGTGCTCCGCAACGGGAGAGGCCACAACAGTGAGAGGCCCACGTACAGCAAGAAACAAAACAAAACAAAACAAAAAACAGCAAGCACAGCATTCTGGTAGACCCAACTATTATAAAGTGCCCTAGACACGGCAGTCCCTGAGGACATGTAAAAAAGTGTAAACGAAGTATCTCTACTTCCCCTATATGCCAGGCAAACTGAGATATATACTTATAGTGATGTATGTAACCGTTCTAGCTTTATCTGTGGTAGTAGTTGACTCTATTTTGAACAATATGTTTCAAAACAATTCTATGTTTATAAGCACACTTTTAATCATTACCACTCACAACATCAAGCAGACACCTTTTTAAATGATTCTGTTTCCTCAGATTATACTACCTTTACCTTGTTCAATAACATTAAACATTTACAATGGACGTCTTAATCCTTTCCCCTACTTTTCAGTACTTTAAATTTGAACTTTGCAAGGTAACAGGTGAAAGTAAACTCATAATATAATAGGATAAAAAGCAAAAGTATAATTTGGTTGCTACTGGGTTAATTATTAATAGTGCCTCCTTTCAATTTCAGTGTCCTAGTTTGGACAAAAAATGACACAGTCACCATCTTATTATGGGCCTTAAGGATCTTTTATACAAATTCTCATTTTGCATATTAAGAAGCTAATGCTCACAGAACTTAAAAGAATCTTCCCAAGGTTATATAACTACTTAATATGACAAGGCCAGGATTAAAAATTTCATATCCATGCTCCTGATAAAGTGTTCTTTCTACCATTCCACATGGCCCCCATCTTCCTTTTTAATAGTAAAATCTCATTATGGTCTCAATTTCTCATTCAATTTTATTTCCCCCCAAATTGTATGTAACTAGCCTCTACATTGGCTAAAACAAATTTACTGAACTAAAGGATATCTAAATTCAAAATAACTACTCAAGTTTTTAAGACCCTACATAATTTGGTCCTAATTTACCTTTCCAATCTAAATTTCCCCTACATCCATTCACACACTATACACAGTAGCCAAAACAAACTATTCACTACTTTCTACACACATCTCATGTTTTCTTTACTGTTTTCTCTCTTGAGATGTCCAAATTCCACCACTCACGTATGTCCAAATCCTACTACTCCTAAACTACTCAATTTAAATGTTGACTTTCAAGAAAACATCCCTGATTGAACTTTTTCCCTCAATGCAAATAACATCTCCCTACTCTAAATGTGTATAATTTCTAATAATATCACTTTCTACCTTATATCAGTTACCTGCAACACTATGAGACAGTGTATCAAACTCCACAGCCCATATCAAAACAGCTCTGCACATAAGAAGTACACAATATAAACATCTATCAGATGAGTGATTAGGACAATTTTAAAAAACCTTTATATGTCAGCGTCAGATGACATGTTTTAGCAAGTGACACCCACCTCTTACTGTGAAATCACGGCTAAATGACTTAACCTCTCAGAGTCTAATACCCCCATTATCAAAATGGGAGCTGATGTGGGCAGTTTAGCCAAGATAATATACATGAGAACACTTTACAGTGCCTGGCACCCAGAAGCTGCTCATTAAATATTAAGTGAATAACAGAAGATGCTCACAGACCACTTCTCCAAAATAAGCAAGAATAAAGCTGTTTTAAATAATCCCAATACTACTCATAGTACTTCTAATAAGACCTGATATTTAACTGAGCATGCTCTCTTTGCCAGGCAGTGTTCCAAATAACATACAAGTATTTCACAAAATCCCCTCAATGTCTCTACATATAGTTACAATTATGTTCCCTATTTAATGAAAATAAATTCCATAAAGCTCTGCATGAAAGTTCAACTATAACAACAAAGAATAAAAGTGTCTACAACTCCTGGGCTTCAACTGAAAAAAAATGCTCCTATTTTCGTTTTTAAAGTGAAGTAGAGCAGACACTATCAAAAAGTATTTAACTTCTAGGTTCAACATCCAGAACAAGTTGTTTTCCCATTATCTCTTTGTTTTATAGTAAATAAAAAGTAGGAAATGGTTTAAGAATATAGATCAGTAATAGATTGTTTGATGCTACAGAACAGAACATTAGAAAAGTACAATTTTGAGAAATGATTCTATCAATATTCGCTAACACTTTAAAAGCATATAATGGATACATGGGTTAACTATATGAGCAAAATATCTGTACAATGCTTTCATTAAAGCTTCTGACTGTGGAACATTATTCTTAAAATTTAAGTAAAATGTGTAGAAACAAAATAAACAGGATAAATAGCCATGCAGATCACAAAATAAGATCATATCTTTGCAATGAAAAATCTTGGTAATTAATCTTTGTACAATTAAGAAGCATTTTCTACACAAAATATAAGTATCTAAAAAACTGATTGAAATTTAGTATTTACTAGCTTTCATTCTTTCAAAGAAAAGATACTAGCAAATTACAATAAGGAACCAATGACTAAGAGAGCTAACTCAGATTTTCAACATAAAGGAAAGTGACTGAAGTCCTTTATTCACCCATTTCAAATATTCTTTCATCATCGAAACTGCTTATGCATAATAAATTATTTTTCTTGACCTAAACTATGCTAGTATTTTGTTCCTCTTAAAAAACAACCAAGTACAGAAGTTTGGTTCAGGGAAGGCTTTGTTCAATTTCTTAGTATGATATTCTAAATCAGGCTTTTCTTTCTTTTTTATTTAATTTTATTATTATTTATTTTGGGGAGGCTAAGTTGGGTCTTCATTGCTGCATGCAGGCTTTCCCTAGTTGCAGTGAGCAGGGGCTACTCTTTGTTGCGGTGCACGGGCTTCTCATTGTGGTGGCTTCTCTTGTTGCAGAGCATGGGCTCTAGGCCCGGGGGCTTCAGTAGTTGCAGTGCAAGGGCTCAGTACTTGTGGCTTGCATGCTCTAGAGCGCAGGCTCAGTAGTTGTGGCACATGGGCTTAGTTGCTCCATGGCATGTGGGATCCTCCCGGACCAGGGCTTGAACCCGTGTCCCCTGCATTGGCAGGCGGATTCCCAACCACTGTGCCACCAGGGAAGTCCCTAAACCAGGCTTTTTAAAATAAGAGTGCTGAGAGGCTATTTGTGTAAACCTCTTTTTTTTTTTTTTTTTTTGTGGTACGCGGGCCTCTCACTGTTGTGGCCTCTCCTGTTGCGGAGCACAGGCTCCAGATGCGCAGGCTCGGCAGCCATGGCTCACGGGCCTAGCCGCTCCGCGGCATGTGGGATCTTTCCAGACCGGGGCACGAACCCATGTCCCCTGCATCGACAGGCGGACTCTCAACCACTGCGCCACCAGGGAAGCCCATAAACCTCTTTTAAGGAACTGTCCAGCCACCACTCTACTCATCAACACTCATGTGGACTACTAACTATAGTATAGAAGCCTCCTAACTGATCTCTGTACTTCTGCTCTTGCCTCTTCAGTCTTCTCCATATAGTGGCAGGAGAGTGGACATTATAAGGTAACACACTACCCTGAAGAGATGATTCCAATGAAGGTTATACAAGATATTAACACTGGATGAAGAGTATACATGAACTCACTGTATTATTTTTGTTTTAGTCTAATATTATTTCAAAATAAAGGGTTTTTAAAAAAAATTTTAGTAAGTTTCCCATCACACTTAAAATACAAAGTCTCTTACCAATGTCTCAGAATAAAATCTAAATAGGACCCCTGCCTGTCTCTACAACTTCATCTCCCCTCATGCTCCTCCAGCCTCTCACAGTAGTTGTCATACTGGTCTGCGTGCTATGTTCATCAAATAAATTCACCAAGGTTGGTCCCACCTCTGAGCCTTTGCACTTGCTCTTTATCATGTCTGGAATGCTCTTCTCTACTTCTTCACATAGCTCAATCCTTCACTTCACTTCTCTTCAGAGAAGCCATTGTTGTGCACTTACCTAAAATAGTCTTCTCACCCACGTTACTCTCTTACTCCTCATCCTGCTTTCTATTTCTTCCTACCACTTATCTCCAAATAAAGGTATGTATTTATTCACTTTAGTTGTTTGTTGTCTAACATCCTAACTTGAATTGAGATTCCACAGAGGAAAGGAGGTTTGTATTATTTCATGCTATTGTATCCAAGGTCTAGAATACTAGCACACAGTAGATGCACTTTAAATGAATAAATGATCTTCAAGTTTCTCAACATAAGTCATAGAATCAACTTTTAAATTGTACTAATTATCAATGAATGCAATATCAGGTATCAATTCATGTCTCAAATGAGTTTATGTATCCTAACACGGAGTGGTAATTTAATCCCTTGAATAAATCCCTGTTGGATAAAATACTTCATTATGTCCTTACAGGATAAGAAATGAGAAACATTTAAAGAGAATGACATATTCATATCAAATATAAGCAAATCTCCTAAGATTATATGAAAATCCAAATTAACACAAAGATTAGTCATTTTAAAAAAGGTTCATGGGACCTTGTTGAACTTTCATTTTATTATATACAAATGATTCTGTTGGCATTCAATATTTCATAAATGCATTTTTCTGAGCAAAAGGTAGTAAATAAATTTTAGGGAAAGTTATCCTAACACTTGCCTAGTAAATAAGCATTACTGAATGTTTAATATTTGTTACTAAACTAAATCCTCACCACAACTTTGCAAGGTTCATTTTTTAAATTGTGGTAAAACATAACAAAGTCTACCAATATAGCCATATTTTATAAGTGTGCAGTTCACACGTACAAATATATCTGCATTGCTGTGCAACCATCACCCCACCTATCTCCAGAATTTTTTTCATCTTCCCAATCATGGTATATTTTTATCCTCATTTTCCAGATATAGAAACAGACTAGAAAAGGGTTAAGATGTTAATCCAGGTCAATCAGATTTCAAAGTTCAAAACACCTCTTCAATACACTTTAAAATTCAAGTTGCCAAACCATGACAAAAGTAGTATAGGGATAAGCAAAGCTAAGGCTATTTTCTTCTCAGAAAATACTTCTATTTAATTGTAGCTTCATCAATCTCACAGATTGAAGCTTCTAAGAACTCTAATTCAACCTCTTCATTTTATATACTAAAGTGATCTTTTTCAAGTTTATATTGCTGTCATCTGTTTAAATTAATTCTGAAAAGCAAAGAGTTTTGTTTTTTAAAGAACAGAAAGGCAAAAAAAAATTAAAGGTTTTATGCGTGCCTCTTTGCAGTAGGACTTTACTGTTTCTCTCATCAAGAGATGTAGTTTATTTTTCCACCCTTACAATCCCAGCTGGCCTTGTGACTTGCTTTGACCAAGAGAAAGCAGCGGAAATGATACTCTTAACTTACAAGGCCTTGTAACTTCACATTTTGTTCTTTTTTGGAACACTGCCCTAAAGTGTCATGTGTGAGAAAGCTAACATATCCCACAGAAAGGAAGGTTCCACATCCTCTATCCCAACAGGCCCCATGCCCCAACCACCCACCAGATGAACGCAGCTGTGACCTAAGGCTGGTGAGACCAGCAGAGGAACTGCCCAATCAACCCCAGAATATGAAATGAGTTGTTGTTGTTTTAAGTCCGTTAAGATTTGGGGTGGTCTGTTAGGCAGCACTCGGTAACTGAAACAAAGATCAATAAAAGAAATTAAAATAATCTCTGTTTCACCACCTGAGCACATTAACTTGCACCAGGAAAAATCTTGGAAGTTTAAGATTTCTGGTCACAAGATGGTTAAATTAATGCAAACTGATGAAACTAATTTTATCATTAGTACTAGAAAAGCACTAAATATATGCCCCAGTATAGTGTGGTCGGTCAGATCTAACATCTTTGTATGAAAGATATCACACTGTATTAACGAAAATACAATTTACCTCATATAATGGTACCATTTTCCATTATGAATGAAAATGTAAATGAAGCTAGCCCCTTTACACTCAATTTTAATAATATTTTTAAAAAGTCTTTCAGATATGTGATTAGCTTGCTTTCACAACCTGGGTACAGAGAAATAAGTCAGGCTTTTCTTACTGATTAGATATCATAACTGTAATCAATTATACTGAGCTAATTATGTCAAGATGGCCTCAGGCGCTACTGACATGTGCAAGGTAACATGCCAACATTAAACAGTCCTTGCTGGCTATACTTTTTACTTTTTAAAGTTTTTATTTCTCTTCCTATCAATTACCATTTGCTCCTGATGAGAATACCCTTTAAGGTACAATGCATTAGAAAATATACGTGTTAACAATTTTACCTAAGCAAACTCAACAAGCTTGGGCACAGTGAGAACCAAAAAGCTTATTTCTGAATAAACTTCATTTTTTATAAACTACCATTTCTGGTTGCTCAAAATCATTTGTTTTTTACAGGTTTACTGAGGTATAATTTATATACCATAAAATTCATCCATCAGAAGTGAACAATTAAATAATTTTAGTAAATCTACAGTTGTGCAACCACCAACCCTACCCAGTTTTAGAACATTTCCATTAACCCAGAAAGTTCCCTTGTGCCTATTTACAGTTAATTCCATTCTTACCCGCATCCCTAATAATTACTGATCTGCTTTCTGCCTCGATAAATTTGCTTTTTCCAGACACTCTCTATAAAATGAAATCAAATAATATATAAGCTTTCTACATCTAGCTTCTTTCATTTAGCCTAATGTTTCTGGAGTTCATCCATGCTATAACATGTATTGGTAGCTTGTTTCTTTTAATTGCTAAATAGTACTCCATTAACTGCATATACTACCAATTTACTTTATTCATCAGTTGATGGGCATTTGAATTATTTCCAGTTCTAAGCTCTTATGAACAATGAATGCTGCTATAAACGTATCTATATGTGGACATGTAATGTACTTCCATTTTTCTTGAGCAGATTCCTACAAGTGGTATTGCTTCCTAGTTCCCAGATGTGATTCAGAGAGGCTTGTGATATGAAAAGTAACCTCTAAAAAGAGACAAGTTACTGTAATAATATTATTATTCATTTAGTTAACAATTATTTAGTTAACAATTATATTATTCATTTAGTCAACAAATACCCCAACACGATATTATATTGTCAGACACTGTTGGAAGAGCTGGGGATAAAACTATGAATAAAATGATGACCCTGCCCCTAAATGAGCATACAATCTAGTGAGGACTGTATATCTAGATATACAGGTAATTCTCACTTTTTTTAGATAACTATCCAGTTTTAGAATCTGGTTACACCACACTAACTTCTAAGTGTAAGGTTCAAGGATGGTGAAAAACTACAATGATTAATTCCCACCTTCCCTTCAAGACAAAGACCCTCACCAATTTGTAATAACATGAAAGAGCTTTATAAAAACAACAACAACAAAAAAAACCCACACACAAAATAGTATGAGAAAGACCATAGCAAGAAAGGTCAGAGCTTCTAAGGGTGGTGAAGATGAGAAACAAGATGGGGAAAATTAAAGGAGGGCCTAAAACTCAGAGAGCACTCAGGGATTATTTTTGTTAATTGATTACATACTAACAGAGAGTGGTGGCTCATATTAAATTGCCTCAATCAGTAGGCCTGTAAAGAGGAATAAAGTTTATGCTTAGGCCGTCTTGACTTCTTTCTGGCCTTTTTGGACATCTGTTGTTCTTGGGAGATTTGGAGATAAGGTGAAGTGGCATCAGTGGAAGAATACTTCCCACTTGATATCTCTAATACCCTCTTAATACCCTACCTTCATCAATTCTTTGAGCTCGGAGGGAGCTCCTATTCATTCACCCTACTATCTTTTTATTGAAATACAGCCTCTCATGTTCGGTTTCCTCTTTTGGCCCATCATTATATTACTCCCTTGTAATATAATGGTCCTTCATTATATTACTCCCTTGTCCCTCTATCATAATTACCTGATAAAACCCACAGCAGGAGAAAGCCTATGTCTATGCTGACTCCATCTCAACCTGAATTCACAATCATTAAATATAACTGAGTAGCAACATTATGCCATTTTCACCATCAATTCACTCTCACACTCTCCTCAGTGATTATTCCACTCCTTCTCCTCTCTCTCAATAATTCCTCTTCAACTTGATTCTCAGCTTAATGCTAGCCTGAGCCCTAGGCTTATATATACAATTGGCTACTCAACATCTCCACTCAGACTTCTAGTAGGTCTCTCAAACTGAACATATCTAATATCAAGCTACTGAGTACTATCCCTTCTATACTCCCACCCCAAACCAGTTCCTCTTGCTTCTTCACTCCAGTAAATCTTGATATTTCCTCAACCCAAAAACCTTGGGGTCTTACATTTCTCACTGTCTTATATACCCCATACCCAATACATTGGCAAATACCATAGGCTCTGTCTTCAAAACATCCAAAATCTGAACAATTTTTCACCTGTACCACCCTAGACCAAGCGACTATCAGCTCTCCTCTCAATGACTGCAAATTTCCTAACCAGTTTGTTTTTACTTCTGTTCCCCTGCAGACTATTTCTCAACCCAGCAACCACAGTGATCATAGGTATATCATTTCATTCCTCTACCACTCTTATCCAATAACATCTCAACTCAAGAGTAATTAGCCAAAGTCCTTACTATGTCCTAGAAAGCCGTATCTCATCTGCCGACCCCTTCAATCACTGTCCTCATCTCCTACCACTATCTCCCAGCCCCTTTCCCCAATCACTCTGGTCTATTCATAATGGCCTACTTCCTGTTCCATGAACAAGACAGGCACACTCCCCCGAGCCTTTGCCACTGCTGTTCCCTCAGCACAGAAGGCTCCTCCCCCAGCTCACCTCACTCCCTCCTATCTTTAAATCTTTTGCTATATTGCCTCCTCCTCAGTAAGGCTTTCCCCAGGTCAAGTAAATTGGCATCTTCCCACTATCACTTTGTTCTTTTTAGAACTCAACTCTATGTGGCACTGTGTTTTTTCGTTTGTTTGGGTTTTTTTTTTGGTCTATCTCTGCCCAGCAGAATGTAAGCTCTACAAAGCCCAGTGACTTGTTTATTTACTGCTGGATTCCCTCTCCCAGAACAGGACTCAGCTAATAGAAGGCACCCAGTAAATGTTTTAAATAAATAAATAAATAATAGAGAGGACTATGAGAACATACACAAGCAGCACTTAACCTAATTTGAAAGAGTTAGTAAAAGCTTCTCTGGAATGGTGACATCTAAGGATAGACCTGAAAGACAAGTAGAAATTATCCTAGTGAAAGAATATGGGAGAGAAAGATTGTTCTAGATAGTAAAAACAGCATAAACAAAAGACCCAGAGGCAAGAGAAAGAATGGCCATTTGTGCCATGAAAGTGTACACTCTCCCAAAATAAAATATTTCTTTAAAAAATAAAGCAATTAAATCTATTTCCCCATTTTCTACATTTTATCCTACACCAGACAATGAGGACTAACACAGTATACTATCCTATATGTTCTTGGCCAAAGACCATTACTGTACGTATTTAAAACATTTTTAGCCAAGATGAGTGAGTACTAGGAAGAACAAAAGAAAATAAGTATTTTACAACATCTGTTATTCATTCCCTTATAGTTTCTTTTGCTGTCTTCAATTTTGGATCTTGGCAAATAACTTCTGATTTGACAACAGGTAAAACCGGACTGGCCATGAAAAACAATAAGATACCATGTCAAAGGTACTCAAAGGATAGCAGGTTAAAAGTGGCTAAAGGCCCCTTCAAACAAGTGACCAAGAAAACAAAAGCTAAAGATCAACAGGTGATCAGGTACTGGTAACATCCTTTGCTATTATGAAGGAAATCATTATCACCATTGCAGCCAAAGGGATTGGCTAACAACGTTTGGAAGATAGCTGAAAAACTGGCAAGATATAACTTCAGGAAATTTGAAGAAAATGGATAAATGATTGCAAATGGCAGGAATGCATCTCCTTGGGGACTATGCTATGAAACCCCAGTATAACGCTCATTGGCCATTTCATTTGCAGAAAAACTGACAGCATCCTTGAGCTAAAGAAGGTATTACTGCAGTTTAGTATGATTAGAATATAGAGTGGACAAGATTCACAACATAAGGTGATTTTAAAACAGATGTGTTTTGGGATCATAAGAACCACCCTTGGGAACATGACAAAAGCTGAAAAATACATTCACACAAGAACTCTGTACACAATTTCAGGGGATTTCCAAACTCTATGAAACTCAGTGTGAAAGTTCAGGTAAAAACCATTACACTCAGGACAATAAAGAGAAATATGTCCCAGGATGAGAGCTATGCAGCAGGCTTATGCAAATTATCCAGAGGGAAGTTAGAAGACAGAGGATTATAGGAAAGTGGGCTCCAGAAAAAAAAAAGCTTACAGAAAGGTGGTATGATTATTAGACTGGATAAATTTTAAAATTCTATAAAGGCACTTAACTAATTCAAGAAAGTCAATATATCTATGTAACAAATTTAACTGTGAAATATTCTGGAAGAGAATCCATTTCACTTTGATAATAAATATATGATATTATGTATATAAAAATACATATAATGTAAACATATTATATATTTGGACTTACAAGAATAAGTACAAAGTGTGATAATGGAGTGCAGCAATGCAAACCGAACACTCAGGTCTTTATTAATTTTAATTTTTAGAATCAGCATATAATTCAATCTCAGAACACTTTATGATTACAGAACCAAAGGAAAGCATTAACAATTTTGACAACATGAAAGTATAAATGACCAAGGGTAAGGGTACAAATATAAAGAACTATATACTATTTAAAGTTTAAAAAGGAAGTAACCAATGATCCAAAAATGTTAACAAAAAAACTATCAAACATCAGGAAGAGGGGAGAGGGTAAATGAGGGGAGGAAACCTAATGAGCTAAATCTTCATATTTTGTAGCAAAGAATTAATAGATCCTGTCTAAAGTTGGCAAATGAATATATAAAAGAATCAGCATATTCCTTATAGTTCTGGAGGTAACCTCCAGATACACTAAAAGCAGAAGTTCCCCCTGAGAAATATGACCAGGGTGGGAGAGAGTGGGGTAGGATTACATACACTCGCTTTTCATCCTTAATTCTTCTAGACTATTCAATTCATTATCATGTATTCATGTTAGCATGGTAAAAATTAAAAATAAAAATAAAAAGATTTAAACGTTTAGGTAGGTCATTAGGGCTGATGCAATTCCCTGCCATCACTTGACCTATTTCAAATACTTTTCAAATATATTAAAGCAAGGCTTAGTTGTTTCTTCTAATGAGGGGTTCATTCTTATATTTACTTTCTTTATTCAAGGCAGAATTAAAGACTATTACATGTAGAAGAGATATTAACTAAATGTTGAAGATACATTTTTAAAAGAATATTGACACAAGTTAGTCCTCACTGTATTAAAATTCTTTGAATTTTGGTAAAGTTTAATTGGTCAAAACCAATATTTCTTTAAGTTGCCATTAGGATACACACACATACTTCTTCACAAAAGTACATCATGAAAACTGTTACAGGGCTTCCCTGGTGGCGCAGTGGTTGAGAGTCCGCCTGCCAATGCAGGGGACACGGGTTCGTGCCCCAATCTGGGAAGATCCCACATGCCGCGGAGCGGTTGGGCCCGTGAGCCATGGCCGCTGAGCCTGCGCGTCCGGAGCCTGTGCTCCGCAACGGGAGAGGCCACAACGGTGAGAGGCCCGCGTACCGCAAAAAACAAAACAAAACAGAACTCTGTTATAGGGCTTCACTGGTGGTGCAGTGGTTAAGAATCCACCTGCCAATGCAGGAGACACAGGTTCAAGCCCTGGTCCGGGAAGATCCCACATGCTGAGAAGCAACTAAGCCCACACGCCACAACTACTGAGGCCGCGTGCCTAGAGCCTGTGCTCTGCAACAAGAGAAGCCACTGCAATGAGAAGCCCACACACTGCAATGAAGAGTAACCCCCACTTGCCACAACTAGAGAAAGCCCACGCGCAGCAACGAAGACCCAATGCAGCCAAAAATACATAAATAAAATAAAATAAATTTATATTAAAAAAAGTTAAAGGGGTTTCCAAAGGTTCCAGTTTAGGTAACCAAGTGAATGGTGATGGCTCAAAACAGAGAACACAGAAGAGAAACAAAATGGAGGATAATCATGTATTCAACACTGGATACAATGTTTGATATTTAGCTTGTGGAGCTGTCCAAAGGGTAACTACAGATAGTATATTACTAGATAGTATACTATCTAGTATATTACTTAGTTGATAGTATATTACTTAGTTGAAGCCATGGAAGTAAAATGTTTTCATACATATATACTGCAGGGTGTGAAAAGAAAGGTCATTTGGAAATACCCACATTGAAAGAGCTGCTAGAAGAAAAGCCAGTAAAGTAGACCAAAAAGTCAGAGAAGTAATATAAATAACAGCTTCCATTTTTCAAAAGCAATTTGTTACACAAATCTGCTAAGTGCTTTAGGAGATATTAAACTGCTTAAGACTGGAATTATCACCATTTATTTATTTTTAATCTATTTTAAATTAAATTAAATTAATTAATCAATTTATTTATTTAATTTCTGGCAGTGCTGGGTCTTCGTTGCTGCGCGCGGGCTTTCTCTAGTTGCGGCAAGCAGGGGCTACTCTTCGTTGCAGTGCGCAGGCTTCTCATTGCGGTGGCTTCTCTTGTTGCAGAGCACAGGCTCTAGGCGCACGGGCTTCAGTAGTTGTGGCTCACAGGCTCTAGAGCGCAAGGTCAGTCATTCTGGCGCATGGGCTTAGTTGCTCTGCAGCATATGGGATCTTCTTGTACCAGGACTCGAACCCATGTCCCCTGCATTGGCAGGCGGATTCTTAACCACTGTCCACCAGGAAAGTCCCTATCACCACTTTAGAGATAAGCACAAAGAGACCTTAAGATGTTGAATGATCTGTCCAATATTATTCAGCTAAGTGGAAAGACCAAAATTCAAATTCTGGTTTGTTGTCCATCCTCTTAACCAGTATACTACCATCATAATGGAAGCCATGATAAGACAAGTAATGCCCATTTAGAGACTAGGAACGAGTAAGTTTTCTTACCCTTTCTTTCTGACTCCTGACTAAACCACAGTGCATGTGTCAAGAGCCTCCCCATCCCCATCCCCAATACCACCACCCCACCCCCAGAACACATTTATGTTTTCAGGAAGCTGGGACTCCACTAAAAATAAAAAGTACAGTTATTTTTATAGCTAATAACATAATGAAGTTTTTTTAAAAAGTGTTGGTAAGTTTGAATCCTGACATAGTTCTAAGACAATGTTTGAATAAATGAAAATTAGCTAAATTAAATCATATCAGTTAGGTTCATTCACTCATCATTATTTAGTGCCTCTTATCTGCCAAGCACTAGGGATAAAATGGTGTCTAAAAACAGACTCTAATGCTGTATCTCTGAACAAACCTTACTGCAATGACGACACCTTTAGAGTTGCTTTATTTTGTCTTGCCTTGAGTGACATTTGTAAGCTACTTAAATAAAAAATATAATTACATAGTATTTGTAATACTGTGCTCCTTGAAAGAGGAAATAAACAATATCTATAACACAAAATGTTCCTCTAAGTCTGAAAGCTTAACTTCAAATTATTTCAATAATGGCCTGTATCTAAGTCCAGAATCCCTATATTATTATTGTGCCACTCTACTCACAATGTCTTCATTCTTAGGGCATTAAGATCTAATTTAACATATACAGGACAGTAATTTATATCATTTCCCCCTTAATTTGGGAATCAAGTCCAAAATTTTGTACTAAAATGGACAATAAAGAGGAAAATCCCATAATGACACTTTTGTGCCAGATACTTTTACTGCGTAGGAAGAAAGGGGAAGGGAGATTAAGTTTTTTAACTTTCAGAAAAAAAAATTTCTTAAGAAAAGTTTTAACATACACCTGAATATTAGCTTTTAGGATTTCTTGGGCAAAACAATTTTTACCTGTTGATAAAATAAGGAGTTTCTACTATTTTCTCCATCCAGGGAAATAACAGATTTCCCTCTATATGCTCATAAGAAACCTATGAGAAACAAATCATAAATCCATTTGACAGTTACACTTTCAAAATAATGGAAGATATCATGTTATAGGCAAATTAGATAATCTCTCAACTCAGAAACGCTTTCCTTAATCTAAACTAAATAAGAAAGTCTATAAAGTCTATTAAAATATATAGCCTGGCACATATTAGACACTCAATTAAGTGTCTGTTATAATTATAAAACTGGATGGCTTTTATTCATATGAATTTTACTTAATCAACCTGCTTTGAAGCGTACAGGGCATTTAGTTCAACACCATGACCCAGGAAAAAAGCAGAATCACATTCCTTGGTACAGACTCTCCCTAAGTCCAGAAT
Source organism: Monodon monoceros (assembly GCF_005190385.1). NCBI lineage: Eukaryota > Metazoa > Chordata > Mammalia > Artiodactyla > Monodontidae > Monodon > Monodon monoceros. The sequence continues at coordinate 50,213,660 of NW_021703772.1, read as the reverse complement.
TGGGGGGGAAAGTTTGTAAGTTTATAACTGGTCACAAAAGGGCCTAAGCAAGACAGTAAAAGTGACTTGACAGAGTGCAACATCATCACTTATTGAAGCCATGTTAGGAACCAATTCTGCTATTAGTCGGCACTGCCTTCCTTCATTGTATACTAGATATCTATGTGCTCCCAGCTTCTACTGGATTTCAAAGTATAGGAGCTGGAAGCAGGAGCAGTTACTAAAGAAACAATCAAAACTCAACAATTTTTTGGCTACAAAATAAGACTGGCTTTTTTTTTTTTTTTTTTTTTTGCGGCACGCGGGCCTCTCACTGTTGTGGCCTCTCCCGCTGCGGAGCACAGGCTCCGGACGCGCAGGCTCAGCGGCCATGGCTCATGGGCCCAGCCGCTCTGCGGCATGTAGGATCTTCCCAGACTGGGGCACGAACCCGTGTCCCCTCCATCGGCAGGCGGACTCTCAACCACTGCACCACCAGGGAAGCCCAAGACTGGCTTTTTTGTAAGGATCTATTTTAGAAACTTGAAAGCAAAAATTTTGCTGAATTTTTCACTGAAAAAATCTTAATTTTCGTGACTGCCTTTTCTGAAATTGGGGACAAGTGGTGCTTGTATAACATAAATCAAAACAAAAAAGTGCTAACCAGTAATCTTCTTGATCCCTGAGATAAAGTAAGCATGTTCTGAAGCACATATTTATACAATGGCCCAAAGAATAAGAAAAGATGTAAGGAATAAGAAAGAAAAAAACCAACTGTGATATCAATACTATTTCTTCAGTGTGCTTTAGTAGCCAGAAATCTGCAAGCTCCTATCAATACGAGATGCTACTGTCATTCCCTGTCCTTAAGCTTCTATTAACTATTTCTCTAGAATTAAATATAACAATAAAACTAAACTCCTCACTTCTCATTTCCTAACCTAAACTGGCTAGGAACTTCTCAAAGGATTTTAGCAGGCCCAAATCAAAATAAGATCACAAAACTTCACAAATACTCAAAAACTACACAGTGCTTCAGCAGGTTAAAAAAAAAAAGAATAGCATTACATAGAATAGTTGTAAAGACCATATGACAGAACTCAGGCTTCGCAAACAAAACAACCAGAGTACATTCTACAAGTAGTCATAACATTCAACAACGTTGTATAATTGATTTTATAGGTTAAACATAGAATTATCACATGACCCAGCAATTCCACTCCTAGGTATATATCCAAGAGAAATAAAAAACATATGTCCACATAACTTTTACACAAATATTCATAGCAGCATTATTCATAATAGTCAAGCAGAAACAACTCAAGCATCCATCAACTGATGAACGGATAAATAAAATGTGATATACCCACACAATGGAATATTTTTTGGCAATAAAAAGAAATGAAGTACTGATACATGCTACAACTTGAATAGACTGAAAACATTACACTAAGTGAAAGAAGCCAGTCAAAAAAGACATGTTATTTGACTCTATATAAAATCTCCAGGATAGGCAGGCATACAGAAAGCAGATTCATGTTTGCCTAGGGTTGGGGGCAGGGGAGGGTGGATGTTGGCAGGAGTGACTGCTACTGGGTCTGGACATTCTTAGGGGGATGATGAAAATGTTCTAAAATTGATTGTGGCATTGGAAGCACAACTGTGTGGAGATACTAAAACCCACTGAATTGTATACTTTAAATGGGTGAACTGCATGCTATGTAAATCATATTGCAATAAAGCTGTTATTTAAAAAATCAATTTTGTACGGCAAAAGTTAAAAAGGTAAGTAAAAGTATTAAAAAACAAACAAGCAAAAAAAACCCCCCAACAGCATTATTGTAAACAGCTTGCCCAGCAAATCAAGAACAAAGATTCTCTATTTATTCTTTAACAAAAAATTTTACTGTTATGAAACAGTGAATATATATTTAATCAGATCTTGCTAATTTTCTAAGAAAATGCTCATTCTCACACAGAAATTTACATATATATGTATATAAATTAAACTGAAAAGATTCTCTGAAGAGCTCATATCACAGAGATTTTGAGCCATGAAAAAGAGAAGTGTATATGAAATTAAACGTAAGACAGATTTTATTATAAAATCTCTTTAATTTAGAGTACATAATCTCTCAGATGAGTTAGCTAATTAATGTCAATAACTAAAAAAGAGTTCTCCACACAAATAACAGTGTTCTTAAGGATGTGTGCTTTGAATCACTCACTTGTAATCAAGAACTAATTGTGATACCTTAATACACCAATGATAAAACACAATCTTCTGTGAAACAAAGAAAGACTTCTATTAACCCATACTCACAAAAAACATAAAAACTTTTTAAAATTAATTCTTTAAAAGCACTTTATCAGATGTATTTTGTTAATTGTGACTGGTATTTTTCCTCTACATTAAAATATTTTTACGTGAAAGATGAATCAACAGGCTAATACAAATCTTCAATGAACATACATGATTTGAGGAAACCAAAAGATGACAAAATATTTCTTAAGCAGAGCTTCTTAAAAGTAGGGAAATCACATGTAAGAGGAAATTTCTAGACTAAGTTTGTACATTAAGAAAAAGAGATAGCAAGAATTATAACATAAGACTATCAAAGAAAAAAATAAAGGAAAAAGAGAAGACATGCAGAAAGACTCCAAGTCAACAAAATTTAAATGAAAAGGCCACAGCAAGGTGAAAAATAACTCCAATTTCCTAAAATTAGTTATTCATAGCAGTTATTATAAGTAATTACCAAAAGATATGTGAACATATTGGGAAGACTAAACATTTCAATAGAGTACTATGAAAAATTTTCCCATCAGAGAAAAGTAATATGGGGTAATAAAGATCCTAACACCATCAGCTTGTTATACTATTTTTCAAAAATGTTTTTCTCAATTATAAAAAAAACTAGAGAAACAAATACATTTTAAAGCTAAACACAGCTAATTACTAAAAACAATACAAGCCCTATGAAGACATTTTCTAACTTCAAGACAAAGTTAAGTCTATGACTATAAGAAAACACTCCCCAACTAGTCATGCAAATATTTGAAATACACATGTATCTATTACCTTACTCTTTGTTGCAATTTGAAAGGTAATAAGTGTATATAAGAAATTAAGATCATATGTTTTCTATAATAAAATGGCAATGTAGCTCAGTCATTTTTTTTTCCAGTTTAGAGATAAGAATATTATCTCTAAAAGCCCTTAATCAATGTATGCAATTTGTATGTCTAAATATAAAGTAGATAAATAACAGCTACTTCAAGCATTATACTGACCACTACTTCCACTACAGATGGCTAAAATCAAGTAATATAAAAATTTAAATGACTTACATTGTTGTTGCGGGTTTCTACAGCAGGGAATTTTCTGACTATGAATTTCACAGCAGATTCCAGGTTTTTGTCAATAAGGTAGGATGGTTTTGCCTTGGGGTCTCCACAAGCCTATAAAACAACAGTAATAAAAGTGAAATGCATCCTTCTTCTAAAACCAAGGAATAATAGCAAATCTGTAATCAGAAATTAAGGAGATATTTGTTTTTGGTGAGCAGGTGACAAAATGAATAGGCAAAGTGCAGGGATTGTCACAGCTGAAATATGCAATGGGAGACAGTACAGAGATGTTCTTCTACTGAAAAAAATGCATGGAAAGTTTCAAAGCAGTTAGCGCAGAACAGCAGTGAAGGAAAAAGCTCAAACCTAAAAAAAAAGAAAAAGAAAAAGAAATTCTTGGTTTGAGGTAGGATTGTATTCATTTGAAGCTATTAAAATATTACAAAATTAAATATTCAGTAGAGTACTGGAAATGTTTCTTTCTACGTGTTATATAATAAAAGCTTATGTTTAAATGTCTCTTCCAAAATGTTTTCCTCATTCACTTTAAACATTTTAATACAAGAGCCCTAGTTCAAAAGAACTGGAAGCTGCTAAAATTGTCTTTACAGCACTAAAGCTGTGTTGCCTGTTCCTCCGAACATCTGAGTTACAACATTGGTTTCCATCATACCGGCAGCACTTCAAACAATGAAATCTACACCTATTCTATATCTCTTAAACACAGAACAAATGGAAATGTTTACATTTTGACCACATCAGCAGTACAGCATTCTCTCTAGTAAACTGTAAATCATTGTACAAATGTAAGGTATTATTAGAAAGAACTTTTTATCTGAACTATGAGCAATACAGAATAATCTTCAATACTGTTCAGTTTCATTCTGTGACATTTAATTAACTGCTTTCTAGTGAGATGCTATTTCTTAGGGAATTACTAAAATTATAACATTCTTACTTAACTTCTTTTTATTGCATTTTAAAGAGGATGTGTCCTTTGAAAAGTTAACTATTATGTGTGAAGAAATACAGTTTTGCAATTTAATGTTTTTTCATCATTCACTATGGCTATGTTGTGGATTGCAGAAAGAGAAGTTATGAAACATGAAACTGATCTGAAAGCGGGCAAGCGGGCAGAGGGAAGGTGAAAAGCTTTGCAAACCTTCCAAACTTGTCCTTGCTGGGGAAGCATTGTAATAAAAAGAGAGAAAATTACTTGTAAACAATGATTGTCAAACTATGACACACGTTTCAGTAGAGAACTTATGCACTGCAGACTACGAATAACAAAACAAGATGAGAACTATATGGTGCTATAATTTTAAAGGTATTTTAAGTAGCAAGTTTTAGTATACAATAGATTTATAGAGTTTATATTATTTATATATATTTAAATACTACTGTGTAGGTGTACAACCATGTCACTTTCTTGGTGCTCTTTCTAAATCAACTTAAAATAATACTAGAAGGAAAAATAAAGACTACATGCAACTATAAAAACAGGAACAAAACCATCAGTGAAATTTTACATACCTTAAAAAGAAACGGTAGCCAAGAATAAAAATAAATCGTTATTGGATGACTTTTGCACTTCAGCTCAAATTAAAACTATTTTTCAAATATCAACTAACTCCTTTCCAAGCCAAAGTATAAAAATCAATGCAAACATTCCTATATTTTCCAAATGGAAATAGGAATGCAATAAGAATTATCTTAATTCTCAAACATAATTAGATAAGAAATTTAGAACTTTGTAATCCTTAACCACACCAATAAGAGGCTATTTTGTAAATTCCATTTCAACATCATAAATATTAAAATATATCTGACTTTTCCTTAGAGTAGACTATCATTTGCTTAAAATATTATTTCTCATAAATTAATCTTCCAATTAATCTACTTCCCCCCAAAATATTATACTATAAAGAATAACTAAGAACCACATAACTAAGAATTTGTCCCAATAGAAATAGTTACATATTAGCATTTCCTTATATCAATGATAAAATGAAAAGCAAGTTTCATAAACATGCCTGAGGCAGTGAAGAATCCCAAAGTGATTCCAAATTCTTTTTAAATGATATGTATTATCTTTCATACTCTAATTACTTAAAAATTCAGTTATCCATCCTAACAATATTAGTGCAATCAACAAATGAAAATATGATAGACTATCATACCCATTTCCAATGATCACAATTTAAGAATTTAATCAAGTAATTAAACATATATCTATATATGAATGGCTCTTCCTTATTACACTGAAAACATAAAGAATGGAATTTCATGGAAAAATAAATGGTTATATAGTCTTTCCTTGGAATTAATTTATCTTTTTCCACACTACTCAGTGAGCCATAACTAAACAAACTACACTGGGAGGCAGTATGCCATAAAGATTAAGAATACAGACTCTGGAATAAGACTGGCTGAATTTCAATTTTCATCACTTACTATCCATCGAATCTTGACTATATTACATAACATCTCCTAATCTCAGTTTCTTCACGTGTAAATGGGGAAATCAGTACTTACCTCATAGAGTTAATTATGAGGATTAAAAGACAAGATAGATAAGCTATGTACAGTATTTAGCAAAAGGACTGGCACATAGTGCTCTAAAAATGTTAACTGTTGTTAATAATAGCTATAATTATAATTACCTAAGTAAAAGTCTCATATGAATAGTAACCACAGAATAGTCTTTATCAGAGTATACAGAACTAGTAATAATGACTACAACTCCTTCCCCCAATCACTTATTTCTTTATTTACTCCAAGTCTAAACATACTAAATTTGCTTTACTTATAGAAAAAGATTAGCCTAGTAGTTAAAAACATGGATATAGGCTGTCCATGTTCAAATCCTGGCTCCTAACTGTAATATAACCAAGTGATTTTCTGTGCCTCAGGTTCTTCATCTGTTAATTAGGTGATAATAATTACAATGTACCCAAAAAGGTTTTAAGCCCATTACATGAGTGTCTGTATGTGTGTACATGAGCAGAATTCTTAAAGGTATCTGGTATACCACAAGCACTCAAAAAAGGCCAATAAAAAATATAAGGTTAATAGACACTATACAGAAGTACTAGGCACATTTTATTTTTTTCTGAAATCAACCTACTTGATTTATTTACTTAACACCCATACAGACACTTGCAAATACTCTGGCCAAAAAAAGTGCAAGAAAAAAATAAAACCCAACTAAAAGTACCTAGGTAATAACAGTATCCTCAGTTTATGGGTTAGAATACGGAGGCTTAGGTTAAGCAACTTGCCCAAGGTCATCTAGGTAAGTACATCTTGGCAAAGAGCCATACTGAATAATTTAGTTAAGAAGAATGTCCTACTATACTGAAAGAGTACAGCAAAATTCCAACTAACCAGATGTCTTGTTTTATAAAGATTAATCTTCTTTCCCACTCTAACTCAAAAATTTCATTTTGATGACATTGAGGACAAAGGAATCATAAGATAACAACTTATATTTTAAGAACACAGCCTGCACTTGATACACCTAAAACCCTATCTTACTGCAATAACAATATTACACAAAATTAATCTTTCATTCTTAAAAGTAACGCCCTTTGAAATAGCAGATTTAAGAAAATGATATAGACTACTATATTGTTATCAATTCATTTTAGACTAATACATTCCAGAAACGCTACCAAAAAGATTGAATCAAAAGGTTTAATAAATTACCAATTCAATTAAATTAAACTCTTGAGTACTTCTAACCTGCAAACTGCCGCCCCTGCCCCCCACCCCCAAAAAAAGAAAAGGTGAGTAGAGGGCAAAACTGTGTCTAAACCCCTGAATCTTAATGGCCCTACAATAAAAGGTTTTTTGCATAATTGGCTAAAAGGGCTATTTCACCAGACAAAAAGGAAACTATATCTGAACTACATAATTTTTTTAAAAAGCACCACACTAAAACCTTATGTTTTACTTTATCTTGACTCAGCATGATTTCATAATGCATAAAATACTATAATTTAAAATCCCAGAAGATCTAAAGCAAATTTAAAATTTATATACTTAAATTTCCAGTTTTCAGAATTGGAACTTTATTTCCCATGAATATTCTAATTATCTTTAAATTCAACAAAGTTAAGACTAATGTGGCAGATAAAATTACACAAGTGTTAAAGGAAATACTGTTAAACATAATAATTAACAACTCTTGTCTCTAAGTGGATCACAACCCATATGACCTTAGGCAAGTTGCTTAACCTAAGCCTCAGTACTCTAACCCATAAACTGAGGATACTATTATTACCTACTTCATAGGGTAGACTGTTCAGATTTTTAAAAGACAAAATGCACATAAAGTGCTTATTTCAGGTGCCTGGCACACAAGTACTTATAACTTTTAAACAATTCTATTTTTTTAAGTAAAACTTTTCAAAACACCTGGATATCTATAGTGAGTTCCCAATTATCGAAATAAGATTTTCCATGTAACCAATTCAATGTCAGTATTGTCAATTCAGTATTTCCTAATTCGTTTTTTCACAAAACACAAATATAACGTTATTACCCAAAATAAAGAACAAAGATGTTTCAGAGAACCACATAATATTCTATTAGGGGCACAAAATAAACATCTTTGATTAAAAACCTCAAGATCAGACTTTATGTAATTTTAAATATGACTTTAAAACAAATCTTTCTGCCAATCTACCACCAAAATTCCTTCCCAAGGCCTTTCCTCAGATTGTCTCAATATAGATTACGTACCACAGCTTAACTTCATATGGTTAATGTTACGTGTTTTTTCAAAAACTGCCTTACCACAATGTTAAAAAAATATATAGATAGAAATAGTCCTCTCTCTATTCATAAGAGATTAAGCAACAATCATTAAAAAGGAAAACAATAAAGACACAAGAGTAGAGAGTAAAAGGAACATTTACTGGGCAGCTGTTGCGTGCAAAACACCTTGGTTTAGAAATTATCTAAACCATCACTCAACAGAGGGGAAAGGAGCATCTGAAATTCAGTGACTTGCTCAGGGTTTTACAGTTACTCTGAGTACCCAAAGATTCCAAAACACTAAAAACACTTATTTAAAAACATATGCTCCAACTTTCCTGGTGGCACAGTGGTTAAGAATCCGCCTGCCAATGCAGGGGACACGGGTTCAAGCCCTGGTCCAGGAAGATCCCACATGCCGCAGAGCAACTAAGCCCATGCGCCACAACTAATGAGCCCACGCGCCACAACTACTGAAGCCACGCACCTAGAGCCCGTGCTCCGCAACAAGGGAAGCCACCACAACGAGAAGCCCACGCACCGCAACGAAGAGCAGTCCCTGCTCGCCGCAACTAGAGAAAGCCCATGCACAGCAACGAAGACCCAACATGGCCAAAAAATAAAATAAATTTTAATAATAATAATAATATAAATAAATAAATAAAAACATATGCTCCCATGGGCTTCCCTCGTGGCACAGTGGTTAAGGATCTGCCTGCCAATGCAGGGGACACAGGTTCGAGCCCTGGTCCAGGAAGATCCCACATGCTGCAGAGCAACTAAGCCCGTGCACCACAACTACTGAGCCTGCATGCCGCAACTACTGAAGCCCGCGTGCTGCAACTGCTGAGCCCGCGTGCTGCAACTACTGAAGCCTGCGTGCCTAGAGCCTGTGCTCCGCAACAAGAGAAGTCACTGCAATGAGGAGCCTGCGCAGAGCAATGAAGAGTAATCCCTGCTTGCCACAACAAGAGAAAGCCCACGTGCAGTAACAAAGACCCAACACGGCCAAAGATATAAATAGATATATAAATAAATAATTTTTTAAAAAAATAAATAAAAATAAAAACATATGCTCCCAGCTCAATATCAAAAACACAAAACCCAATCAAAAAATGGGCAGAAGATCGAAATAGACATTTCTCCAAAGAAGACATACAGATGGCCAAAAAGCACAGGAAAAGATGCTGTACATCACTAATTATTAGAGAAATGCAAATCAAAACTACAATGAGGTATCACCTCACACCGGTCAGAATGGCCATCATCAAAAAATCTACAAACAATAAATGCTAGAGAGGGTGTGGAGAAAAGGGAACCCTCCTACACTGTTGGTGGGAATGTCAATTGGTACATACACTATGGAGAACAGTATGGAGGTTCCTTAAAAAACTAAAAACAGAGCTACCATACGATCTAGCAATCCCACTCCTGCACATATATCCGGAGAAAACCATAATTCAAAAAGATACATGCACCGCAATGTTCACTGCAGCACTACTCACCACAGCCAGAACATAGAAGCAACCTAAGTGTCCATCAACAGAGGAATGGATAAAGAAGTGGTACATATATACGATGGAATATTACTCAGTCATAAAAAAGAACAAAATAATGCCATTTGCAGTGACATGGATGGACCCAGAGACTGTCACACTGAGTGAAGTGAGACAAAGATATGATATCATATCATATGATATCAAAGATATATCGCTTATATGTGGAATCTAAAAAAATGGTACAAATGAACCTATTTACAAAACAGAAAGTCACAGATGTAGAAAACAAAGTTATGGTTACCAAGGGGGAAAGGAGGGAGGGATAAATTGGGAGACTGGGATTGACATATACACACTACTATATAAAAAATAAATAACTAAAAAGAACCTGCTGTATAGCACAGGGAACTTTACTCAATACTCTGTAAAAACCTATATGGGAAAAGAATCTAAAAAAGAGTGGATATATGTGTATGTAAAACTGATTCACTTTGCTCTACAGCAGAAACTAACACAATATTGTAAATCAACTATACTCCAATAAAATTAATTAAAAATACATAAATTTAAAAAATAAAAATATATGCTCCCAAAAATGTATACAAAAATAGTTCCAGGGCTTCCCTGGTGGCGCAGTGGTTGAGAGTCCGCCTGCCGATGCAGGGGACACGGGTTCGTGCCCCGGTCTGGGAAGATCTCACGTGCCGCGGAGCAGCTAGGCCCGTGAGCCATGGCCGCTGAGCCTGCGTGTCCGGAGCCTGTACTCCGCAACGGGAGAGGCAACAGCAGTGAGAGGCCCGCGTACAGCAAAAAAAAAAAAAAAGTTCCATTCTTTCAATACCTCAGCTGCTCAAAACTTTTATTGGAGTAATCACTATTAAAGGAAAATTCCGATGATTTCAATAAGTTTTATTTTTTAATTTCTAGTCTAACTCAGCAATAAAACACATTCCTTTGCCAAAATACTACAGAACAAAACGATTTCTTTTAATATAATAACTTAATTGAAAAGACCATGAACAAAATCCCAGGGATCAGAGTGAGAATGCTATTTTTGAGAGCATAGGAAAGAAATTAGCCTCATCTGAATCATATCAGGAAAGAGGAGAAAAATACAAAATGTGACCAATTTATGCTAGAAAGAGGAATTTAACTTTTTACTCAATAAACAAGAAATAATAAACCTGTTTTAAAGCAGGCTTTGCAAAGTTGAAGGCATAAAGGAACAAAGATTCTCCCTTGAGTCTTCAGCAAATTGAAATGAATGCCTAGAGGAAAAATGGACCCAATAAGATCATGGGCCATAAAAGGAACTTGTGTATAATTCTTTTATTTTCTAATTTTAAAAATAATGAAATACGGTGTGAAATTTTCCAGTAAGTATTGGAAAATCTATCAAGACCAAAACAAGCTTCAAATTCTATTATTACTGATTAATTTTCCATTTTTTCCCCTCATTCGTATCACCTATATTTTGCCCAACCAATCTGCTTTCAATTTCCCCCTTGAGCTGGGGTAGGTGAAAAAAAAAAAAAGGAAGGAAAAAGAAGTAACCCACTTCTACAGTTTGGATTAAGAAGCTTGATAGGAAAGTATACTGAAATTATTAGAAATGCTTTAGAATTAATGTAATTTTATACATTACCTCTTAATTAGAGTCAACAGTAGCAGATTTAAAGGTATATAAATTATGATTACTGTTTCCTAAGCACAGGTTCTGGGAAAACCATAAACTTAAGAAATATTTCAATGCATTATATATTTCAAAATTCACTGTTAAACATTTTAATGACTCAAATAAAAGTTACTAATTACCATTCAATTCTCAAGATGTCTATGTCCTTGTTCTCAAACATTTTTCAGCTTCTCATATACAGAAACATTTCAGTTTATAAACAAAGGCATTCTGTTATAGTTCTTTAAAAGTGTTATATCTGTCCACATTTTTACTACTCTAAAGAAGTTGCTCTTTAAAGGACTGCTGAGAAACATACTTCTGAAGTACAAATAGTTATTTTGTATTAGCAGTAAGTAGATCTCAAACTATAATATCAGACAGTAAAAAGGAATAATTAAGAAATGTTTCCTAAAGGTGGTCTTGAGCTGGGTTAATAGAAAAAAAATGAACACTTAGTAAATGTCCACTATGTTTCAAGCCCCAGAAGTGGAACTAATAGCTAACATTTATTCACATCTTACTCTTGTGCCAGGCACTACACTAGCACTTTATGTGAATTAACTCATTTAATTCTCAACCTTATAAGGCTAATTAAAGAGTGCTCCACAAATGTGGGAAAACTGGAATATCTATCTAAGATTGCAAGAATTAGAATCAATAAGACTAATATGGCTTAGAAAACCAAAAACTATAACTTGAAGCATAAGAGAAGCTGAGAGCAAATAAGTACCCTATAGATGGTTTTGCTAGCATAGGGTCTACGTGTAGCTTAGCATTACAGAAATTTAGTTATCCCCCAAAAACAAAATTACATCATTATAGCGAACGATTATCAGAAAAAGAAATCAGAAGTATTAAGAAGTTACACTTTACTTATTTTAGTGGTTCTTAACATCAAAACCACTTCAGGGGCTTTTTCTTATTCAGTAGGTTTGGGTCATGACCCAGATATATGTATTTTTTAAAACCTTCTAAAATGATTATATTGTGTATACCTGACTAAGAACCACTGGTCCCCTCAATTTCTAAATAAAGAAACCCTAATTCAGAAAGACTAAACAACTTGTCCAAAGTTAAAAAAAAAAAAAAAAAAGGATCAGAGCTTTACCTAGAATCTAGCCCTCTCAACCCACAGAATATGCTACAAGTATGGGAAAATAACAGAGAAGTTTAGAGGCTATATGCCAGCAAGAAGGACATTAGATATTACTAGGGGATTTTATAACTTTATATTTTGTATCTTTATATACTCCACTGAAAAAATGTCTGAAATCTTGAATAATGACTGGCTGGCTACTCCTTGTCACTGCCCAGCTAAAGTTTCTATTCATACTTCAAAACCAAGCACAAAAGTCACTAACTCTTGTTCCCATCTCTCCCAGACAGGAATCTTTAACTCCCTTTTCAAGACACCCACAACCACACTTAAACACTGCATTTTAGTTAGTTATCTATACATCTCTCTCACCCACTACAATATGAATTTCTTGGCATTGGAAACTGTATCTTAATTTATCTGTTTCCCTAGTGTCCAGGAAGACATTCAATAAATGAAGAGTAAATGAATGAATGAAAAGGAAACTCCCAGTTTTTGGTACTGACTAAAAGAATAGTTCATGTGACTTATAAAATAGTTTTAAAGACACAGGTTTATTACTGTCAAATATCTAAAATAATCAACTGTGCAGTAAGAAAGTTTTTCCAGTACAGGCTCTTTTACTTAAAACAAGAGATTCCTTTGAAACCTTTAACCCATTATATATTTCAAAATTCATTATTAAAAATGTTAAAGATTCAAATAAAAGTTACTAATTACCATTCAATTCTCAAGAAGGTGTTTATGTCGCTGCAAGTGGAATTGAACAACATAGACAAACTAACAATTCAAGAGCTTATTAACTTATTTAAGTAAAACATTTCAGTACAATAGTATGTGACGAAATGATTAAGTAAGAGATTCTCTCATCACTGTCAGATTAAGTAAATCAAAATCTAATAATTACAGTACTGCAAATTCCTAATAGGATCAAAGTTAAGATTTTACTACTTTTACTAATAAAGACAATATTAAAAACAGTCAACAGAAAAACATGCCTTGGGAATAGAAAAGAATACTGCTATTTTTGTAAACTCCAAGACAGAAAGAAACACACTTACTGGTTACACTTTCTTAATTGCATTTCTTATAATTCATGCAGGGTTTTTCAATGAAAAAACTGTTACCGTTTGACTTCAGAAATCAAAATGTAAAATGAAAAAGTATATTTAAAATCTCAAAATTAAAGATAGAATATCTTCAATGAGGAAATGATTGTATGCGTCCTTAAAATTAAGGAAGATAAATGCTATTTCACTGTTTCTTTGAGTTTACACCTTCCTTCCTGCTTTATATATATTCTACCCCCAGTTTAAAGCAAAATTTCCTGTTAGTTTTCTTAGTATTACTTGTATGGTCAGTCCTTTCAGTTTGTATATTTTAATATGTCATGAACTAAATATTAGAAATAATCACAAAGGAAAAATGCATATAATATGAAATGTAAATACAAAATACATGTCCTCAAAAATGCTAATAAACTGAATTTTAAATTTCCTAATTCTAAACTATTTCTCATTTTAATACATTACAAAGCTAAACAGAAGTCTTTAATAATCACTGGTATACTGATAATTATGATCTCAATGATCTTTTCATAACAAATCCGTACAAAGTTCATACAAAAGTAGTCTAAGAGGAAAATTATTTCTGTAATATAACTGCATATTTCTTTAAGGTTATTGTGTGTTCAAAATCTAATTATGTCTACCACGAAAATTTCACTAATGACTATAAATCTAATGGCAAAAATAAATTAAGAGCTCAGACTTAGGGGTTAAGAAAGAAAGGTGCCAATCCAATTCTTATTTTTTAAAGTAAGAATTGGGCAAATTTAATTCTCCAAATTCAATTTCTTTATCTATAGAATAGGTACCTACATCACAGATCTATGAAGAAAAAAATTTTTTTTTAATTTAGCATATAATAGTCTCAATAAATAGCAGCTAGCATTACTTTTATTACACATTATTTTTGTTGAACAATAGAGATAAAACTATTTAGTTCTAACACATAAAATGTACATCTACTGAACGTGATCTGAAATTATTGTTAGAATTTTACTTAACAGTAACACTGCTAGTAAATTATCAAAGAATACAAATTAAATTTTTAATCATCCTAACCAGTTAAGGACAAGAATTTTCAACACTGACACACTTTCTCATCTGGCTCCACTCATTTTTAACACATTGGATGTTGCTAGCTAAATATGTCCATCCCTGTAATTTTCTTAAAATATAAGTATACTAGCAATAGATTAAGAACCCTAATTTCATTGATATATAAACTGTACCATGCTGCTTCCTCAATTTTATTTTTGGAAAGAACCTAAATTGAATCATAATACAAAATGTGCATGCACATATGTCAGCATTTGTACAGAAAATTGTTTAACTATATACAGCTTATTTTTAAAAGTGGGAGATGAGCAGGCAGAGAATTTTTGAAGTTATGTTTGAGTTTTTGACAATAAACCTGTATTCCTTTTATAATCATTAAAAAAATTAATATTTAAGTTATCTAACAATTCCACAAAGGAAACAGAAGATGGATAATCTACCCCTGCCACTTAAAAAAATAATTTTTTTCCTATGCAATTTTTCAGTGACCTTAATCTCCTCAGCCTACCATCCAGCATAACAAGAAACAGAATTATCAAATCTTCATTTTTTACAAGCAGCTTCCTTGAAAGTTACAGATGTAGTAGGATTTGTTTATGTAAATATATATATTATTTAAATACAGATTTATGAAGAGACTGTTTTCTTCTTAACCCGTTTAAGGATCTTGATAATGAAATCTCCCTGGGGAAAAAAATCTTATGCATACTAACAATGTTTATTAGTCTACAACTTGCCAGAATCCCAATCTTTGGAACATGCTTCTGCTCCTGATCAACCAACACAGAAAATAAGGCCCTAAATGAAGAGAAACGTAACACTGAAAGGGAAGACTAAATCTGATTCCCCTCGCTTTACCTCGACTGCATCCTTCACATACATTTTTTTTTCCTCCATTAGATAAGCAGATACCAGCTAAAGACTTGCAATTTTACACTGCTATTCTATTAATTTCTTTCCTCATGAAATAAATTCATCCAAAATCACGGGGAGAAGACTGTGGGAAAAAAAGTACTCCTCAAATAAAGAAGTAAAAGTACATTGAAACCTGCAAAAATACACCATTAAAAAGAAGTTTGCAATAGTTGAGTAGGTCTTTTCTCCTTTTCTATCCTTTAAAATTGAAGCAATAATTTAACAAGATGAAAAATATGGAAGTATTAACTGATACCTTTTGTTATCTGTTGTTATCAAGTTCATGTTGGTGATGGTGTAGGAAAAAATAGAAAAAACAAGAAAGAGTAAACAAGAAAAAAACATTTTTAAGGTTAGCTAAAATGTCTTCTGTTGGAATTTCGGCATATGTGTTTGCTAAGCAGTAGTAAATTATTTCAGAGAAACAAATGTTGCCCCAAAAAGTTACTGAGACTCCTAAACAAATACTATCTTAGATTCAGAGACGTTTTAAACTGTTTTCACATTGTTATTATCTTTTATCTTCACAAAAACAATTCTGTAAAGTAGGCAGAGCACACATTACCATCCCTATATTAAGAAAAACTAAACTGAGCTCAGTTCCTGTTTAAAATAGGCCTTAATGTCTACTTGAAAGATAACATAATCAGAGCTGGAACAGACTTTAGTGTTCCTTTCACAGTTAATTTTCCCCCATTTTACAGATGAGGAAAAATGAAGCTCAGGGAAGTCAAGACACCTACCCAGTATTACAAATCTCTCAGAGACAGACTGAAACATTGGAAGGCAGGTCTCCTAACTTCTGGCCCAGTACACTTTATTTCCACCACCACACTGCCTGCCATGCCATAGTAGCAGATATAAAAGTAGCCTGAAAATGTTAAAAATCACTATATAAGTGAGTAGCATTATTAGGTCCAGAAAAGGGAAGACATATTTTTAATTTAAAAAAAATTAAGGAATTATGCAATAAATAAATTTAAATGTGAAACTATCTACCACCTTCACCTCTTTTCCGTAAAATCCTCCTTTATGTGTTCTTACATCCCTGATTAGACTACAAACTCCTTAAAATTTTCATAACCTGTACATATAAGGATCTCAAAAATTTTTCAATTGATGAAATTTTATTTAAAAAAGCAAAACATTTTCCAGAAACCATGTTACATTCCCCTAATAAGCATTAAAGCCTATTACTCTTGATTACAGTAACTTAAAAAGTTATTTTGCTTAGGTCACTGAAGTATTTTTCACTGTGTATGCTCCCTAAAATATTGCCATTGCAGACTTTCAATTGAAACAGAGCAATCAGATCTGATAGACAATCTAATGCACACATGCATTAATAAAAATGTGATAATTGACTGGCAGGCACGTATTATGCGGTAGAAGTTTTTTTTGAGGTATAAGAGAGAGAGATTGAAAAGATTATGTGGTTTATACTGTCATAAAAATGTAAACAGCAGGAACCTTATAAACACATGGTAAACAGATCTCACTCACTTTTTTGGCAAGATTTTTGAACAAATGTTTCAATCCTAGCCAGCCAGGAAGCTATGCCAGCCTTTACAGACAACTCTATACAGGGCAAAAGATTCAAAATCCATCTGATGTATGTGTATGCAAAATCACACAAGGAGAGCAGAGCAAAAGCTATTACTATTAAAACTAGAGCAAGATTATACACATATTCATATATATGTTGCACATATATAAAATATACTATACATAATGTATTCATCCTTTTCAACAAGTCCTAACTGAAGGCCTCATGGACCAGGTAGGACCCTAAGTACCAGTAATTCAAAAATAAGTAACACTGTCCCCACCCAGAGAGAACTCACAATCAAGCAAGGTAGAAAAATATTTCTCAAGAAATTATAAATGCATTAAGTGCTGAAATATAACATTTCAATAATTCAAAATATTAGCCACTTGGATATAATGATCACATTCAACTCATTTTAAATTTTACTAGTTTAATAATACAAGAGCCTGGAGTTTCTCAAAACAGGAAGTGAAAAAAAAATATGCTTTTGAGAAAAGGCAGTGAACTGGAATTATAAGCATTCAAATGCTTAGAATTTAGTCAAACCTTATTTTATTTATGAAGATGAAATATGTAAAGTTTGATTGTATTTATGCCATAAAAATGTTCAATGAATGCTTTAAAAAAAGGTATTTTGCCCAAATACCCAAATCACTTTTGATGTTACTCTCACTTCCTCTTCTGGAAACCATCATAACCATTTCCTTTAACCACAATACCACATGTCTAGAAACTTTTAGTAATGTTTGACTTGCTCGTTTTTTGCACAAAGGGCATATAGGAACCAATTTCCAAGTTTGTTAAGGAGCATAATTTCACAAAAAAGTTCTGGTCAATACAACCTATAAGTAATACTATCTAAAATTAAATTATTCTTAATTTACATAAATTTACAACCAAGGCTCATTGGTAAATGCAGAGGGCTTCTTTATAATGACCCTGAGCTCCTGCCACATAAAATGTAACAAAGTGAACAGGCATGTTGCAGTTACTATCCCGATTGCACTGCGTTTAAAGTCAACCAATCCTCACGTCCAGGTAAGCGACTGGAACATAGCTATCTTTACACAAAATTTACCACTATTAAGCCAGGACAGTTTTTTCTCCTTTAGAATTCAGTGTCTACATCAAATTGTTCAAATAAGTCAGTTTTACACTGAACCCCATGTATGAATTTTTTAAAAATATTCTTTCTTCAGGAGTCCTAATTCACAAGGGCTACAACTCTACTGCTATGATTAAACTAAAAAGAAACCTTCAGGATGCAATAAAAAGCCAACAAAAATAATTACGAAGATATAACATCAAATACACATTGGAAACTGTTAGGATCTAGATTGTCACAAAAAATCTTAACTTTCTCTTTATCGAATTATTTAAAACTTTAACTTTGTCTTAAAAGAAAGAGGATTTTGGTCTTTCTTTCCTAAGATAAATTAATATTTGTTCTATCTTTACATCTATTTTTCTTAACTCCAACTCAGCCCCTCATTCCTTAATCTGCTGAAGCCACGTAAAGACTTTCAATGGGCCTATTAGCTAGATCTACTCAAATTATCAGAATACGCTATAAAATCAGCAGTAATAGCAACATATTCACAGTTTTTATTTGTATAGACGCCGAACTTTAAGAAATGATGTTTTGGTATTATCAAACATGGTTGGAAAAACTAAGATGAGGAGGAGTAAAGAGAGAAGGGAGAGAAGGTTGTTATTCCTGTTCTAGTGACTCACAACCCAGAAGTATTTCAGGAGAAAACTGGTTCCACCCTCACTTCCCCCTCCTCTCCACCTTCAAAATGAAATAATTCCAAATCGTCAACACGCTCTCTAATGGCTTTTATTTGGCAATCTAAAATAAAATGGCAAAAGTGGAGGGGATGCGGGGTTCATCCTCATTAGCCATTCCCTTCCCACATTCCCACACTTAACAAACCCAAAACAGAAAACAACTGCTTCCATCTCCGCCAGGTTCCTACCATCCGACCTCAGTTATTGAACACCCAAGTTTTCCTATCCCCCTTTTAGACTCTCGCCCACCCACCCTCCTCTCTTTCCCGTAGAGCCCGTTCCGGGAGCCGGGGCGCCGAGGAGGGGGCGAGAGCGGCGGCGGCGCCCCTCACCCCGCGCCGGGCCGGCCGGATCTGGCCGCTGGGAGCGGGGAAATGGCTCCTCTCCGCCCCTGGCCGGCCCGCGAGCCAGCAGGAGAGGCGCCGGGACTCCGCATTAGGCCGCGGCGCATCCCGGCGACCCTGGCCGGGCCTGCAGCCGTGAGGCGGTGATTTCTGTCCCGGGAGCCGACCGCCGCCCCCACCGCCCGGGCCTCCCCAGCTCTCCATCCCTCCTCAGCCCACCCGCCGCCCCCGCCGCGGCCTCGCCGGCCCGTGCGCACCTTCTTGATGTTGTAGAGGCGGGTGAGCATGCCGACGCCCCGGTCGTTGAGGATGGTGAGCTTCTCCGCCAGCTTCTGCTGACTGGGCTGCAGTACGGAGCGCGACATGGTGGTGGTGGTGGTGGTGCCGCCGCCGCCGGCCGCCTCGCGCCCAGTCACACCGGACCGCGGCCTCCGCAGCTACCTCTGTCGGGCCTCCTCCCCTCCCGCCCGCGACCTCCGCCTCAGGGGAGCGCGCCCATGGCCCTCGCGCCTTTAACCCGCGCCGGTGACAGAGCGAGCCTTGGCGGACGCCTCGGGGTCCCTTTCCCCTCAGCAGCCCGCGCCCCGGCAACCTCCTGCCTTCCGCCCGCCGCCCTTCCGTCCCCACCCCCGGCGCTCTCCGCCCCAGCCCCCACCGCGCCGCCTTCCCGGGCTCCTCCACTAGGTGTGGCGGCGGCGGCGTCGTCTCCGGCGGCTGAGAACGAGGCCGCTTCCCGCAGCCCGGGACGAGCGCTCGGTCACCTGATCGGCCGCGCCGGCGCCCCCGCGAGGCCGGACAGAGAACTGCGCCTGGGGGCCCTCGCCCTCCCCGCCCGGCTCCGCTGCTACCGCCGCTCGGGACGCGGCCTCGGCCCCACACCCGTCTCGACCCGGCCTGGCCCGCCCACTGCCCCTGATCCCGGCAGGGGAGTCTAAGCCGGAACCTGATGAGGTCACGTTTCTCTGTTCGCCACACACCCCTCTCCTTCAAGTTCCCAAAAGTTGCCTTTCCACACCACCTCCCTAAAGAAACCACCAGAAGCCCGCGGGGAGGAGTGGGGCGGGGGCAGGGCGGGTGTTTTTCTGGCGAGTTTCTCCCGAGAGTGGGCTGGTGGCTCCATGCGCTTCTCCCTCCCACTGCTTGACAGACGTTCCCGGCTGAACACAGCAGATGTGCTCTGCGAGGCGGGCCTCGCCTCTCTTTCCCTCCCCATCCCATCCTGACTCTCCTGCCTCAAGGCAGTTCGTGAGAGAGGAGGTCGGAAGTGAGGGCAGCTCAAGTTCCTGAGATAATCAGAATCTGGAATTTGTCGACGAGGATCACCCTTCCGGAGAAGACGCCAATAGAAGAGGCCCTGGCACGTGGGAGGCAGAAATAAATGTTTGTTCAATGAATGAAGGAACGGTCCCATTTTTTTTTTCTGGCCTCCACCCCAAATCCCACCCCTTCTTGAGAGCATTCTACTTTTCCATCTCTCTTTTCTTTTTTCCTGATCAATTTCCTCCCAGTCACACCCGAAGGCTACTCCCTCTGGTCAAATATATTAGATGTGGTTCCAAAAGTGAGCAAAATTAAGGATTTATGTCATTGACTGGGGTGAGGAATTCCAGCAAAGAGGAGTCAAGCTGTTCTGATGGGTTTTTTTGCCCTAATTTCCTCTGATATATTAATCTTTTATATTATATTCATTAATTTTAAGTGAATGACAAAATATTCTGCCACCTTCAATAAACGATATTGTAAGAGTAAATATCATTTCATTGATCAAAACACTTTAGGGAAAGGAAATTTTCACGAATATCTTTTGAAACATTTTTTTAAGCTAGTATACGTACAGTTCCTACAGAAATCTTCGTTTTAATATGCCAAGGAGAGAAAGGCAGTAGACGGACTGAATTTGATTTAAGAAGCTTTAAATAGAGTCCTAAGTCCACCAAAAAGTCCTACCTGCCTTTGTGCTTGGAATCCTATACACAGAACTTAACTTGAATGAAGGTTTTTAATGCAAACACCTCAGAGAGATCACCTATTGAGCTATTATTAATCATTAGCACGTTGGGGGGATTTAATTTATCTGGTTACATTCCAACCTGATAGTTTAAATATTAATTTAGAGGAGGTAAGATTCTGGAGCCTGAGATAGTGAGAGCAGGCCTGGGAAGGAGAGGTCCAGGGAGGGGCTTGGAGAGTAAAGATGTGCTCTTTTC
Organism: Monodon monoceros; assembly: GCF_005190385.1. Classification (NCBI taxonomy): domain Eukaryota; kingdom Metazoa; phylum Chordata; class Mammalia; order Artiodactyla; family Monodontidae; genus Monodon; species Monodon monoceros. The sequence goes on along the minus strand of NW_021703772.1, from coordinate 50,192,367 downwards.
AGGGACCACAGACAAATTTAACCAGAGGCAGGATTACAGAATCACACCAAAGAAACGTTATATCATTTTCTACTTTTTCAAAACTCCTGTATAGAGAGAACAAGAAAATGGTGCCATATTAAAATTTGAACACAACTATCACTCAAGAAAAGCCACTGTCATGCTTCCATATGAACTTGAACATTTGTAGCTGCTTATAACTCAGAGTACCCAATAGAGGGAGAACTCTGTGGATTCTAGTCTCATTATTGAATTTTTATTATAAACAACTTTTAGACATATTGGCCCTAGATTGAATGGAACATGTCTATTCGAGTAAAAGGTATTAGGTCTAGATGAAGTATTCACAATTCTTGCATTTCTCTACATTTTCCATCAAAAAGCATTTTGTTATTAAGAGCCAACCCTTTGGAAGTTTGACTGTATGTGTAGTATAAACTATACTGTCAGTGCTAAGGTAATAATCATATATTTTGCCATGCATGTATGATTTTATGGCAAGTGTAATTAGTATGTGTCATTTTATATTTCCTCTCAGTTTTCATACCATGTGAATCAGTCTATAAAGTTATTAAAAGAATTGCCCCTCTTGTAGATTTTTTTCCTGCTATAGTTTTCTGGAAAAGCATAACATTTTAAGAGTGATTAGGAAAGTTAAAAAAAGACATTAGGAAAGTAAGTTTTAAAAAGCATGATTGGGCTTCCCTGGTGGTGCAGTGGGTGAGAGTCTGCCTACTGATGCAGGGGACACGGGTTCGTGCCCGAGTCCGGGAAGATCCCACGTGCCGCGGAGCGGCTGGGCCCGTGAGCCATGGCCGCTGAGCCTGTGCGTCCAGAGCCTGTGCTCCGCAACGGGAGAGGCACAACAGTGAGAGGCCCGCAAAAAAAATAAAAATAAAAAGCATGATTGAAGATTTTATTTCCCTCATCATATCAAGCACGCTCTTCACAGTTCCTTTGGTACTAAAGATTTTCAAATAGTTTCTCTTCAGTTAAGAGATTTCCACTGTTTGTCTCAGAACATAAGCCTTCAGAGAGATTTAGAAAGTAGAAGACAGCTTCATATTTGTAGTAATCATAGAAAGTTAGCTAGCATAGACCAGTATACCTTAAAAAATGTGAATTTTACTGTACATAAAGTATATCTTAATAAATCTGACTAAAAGTTATATATCTATGTTTGAAAATTTATTTTTTTATTGAGAGAAGTATAATGGTACCCACTCTAAGGAAAGTAAACATTTGAAAATCCTAATTGGAAAACGTTCAATCATTCATAGTAACAATCCTGGATGGATTTAAAGAATATTTTTCTATTCTATATAATAATCAAACTTATGTGTTTGATTGAACAATAAATACTTAAATTGTGCAAAGTGCTGTTGTTCTAGGAGGAGATATAAAGCTGTATAAGATATAGATTTTAATCTCCTTGAGCTCACATTCTCAGTGAGAATAGAAATATACATAAGGCCTGAGATACAGGGCTACAAGGGAAACCTAGGGAGAAGAGTTCCAACCTGAAGTTCCTGAAGTTCCTAAGAGTTATTCTAAAACTTACATTTGGGCTTTGAATGAGAAGTAAGTCTTGGACTTAAAAAAAGGGTTTATAGAAAAAGGGTTTCCCTGGTGGCGTAGTGGTTGAGAGTCCGCCTGCCAATGCAAGAGACACGGGTTCGTGCCCCAGTCCGGGAAGATCCCACATGCCGCGGAGCAGCTAGGCCCGTGCGCCATGGCCGCTGAGCCTGCGCGTCCGGAGCCTGTTGCTCCGCAACGGGAGAGGCCACAGCAGTGAAAGGACTGCGTACCGAAAAAAAAAAAAAACTTAGAGAAAAGGACACTCTAAGCAGAAGGTGCAACTTTAATAAATGCAAAATGATTTTTAAAAAGTGCAGGAAAATAATAGGGATGCTCATTACGTACATGAAAGAAATAATGGGAAATAAAGCTGGAGGTAGAACAGAAAATATGTAGGCCTATGATTGCTAAAGCAGGAGAAAAAAATTCAATGGAGAAGAAGAAATATCCAAAAAAATGGGAGAACTAAAGGTAACTCTTGGGAATTTGAGGTTAATAAAGAAAATTTGAAATAGTTGCTCACTGTGACAAGGATTCCTAATTATCCTTCAGTATATTTCTCTTTCTTCCTTAGAATAAAGACTACATCTCCCAGTCTCCCTTGCAGCCTAGTATGGTCATATGACTAATGTTCTGGCCATTAGGATGTAAGCTTTCAGGAACCTTCCTTAAGAGACTGCTATGATCTCTTTTTGCCAGTCTTCCCTTCTTACTTCGTTCTTCCACATGAAACAAGGATGCAATGACCACTATCTTAGGCCATGAAGACAATGGCCACTCACTAAGGATGGCAGAACATAGAAATAGAAGGTACAAGTGGGCTTCTTAGAGCAGAACTACCATACTAAACCTGCCCTTTCTACATCTGGATTTTGTTTGAAAGAGAAAGTTTTATTTAAGCTTCTTTTATCTGGGACTTCTTTAAAAAATTACTCACAGCCCAACCTTATACTAAATGATAACAGTTTTTGAGGTCAACATTATAGTATCACTATTAGGAATAAAACAAGGACTAATAATCAGATTTAATATTGACTAAGTGTTTTTGTACTGTGTCAGGTGCTACTATTTGAGTTACATTTTCTCATCACCTCTCTCAACAATACTTTGAGCTATTATTATCCTCATTTTATAGGTGAGGAAACTGAAATACAGATAGTTTTTTTGTTTTTAACTACTGAAGGTCACACTCATAGAAAGTGATAAATCTGGTACTAGATTCTTTATCAGTCTAACTCCAAAGTTCATGCATATTCTTAACCACTGTGATGTAACTGACAACAAGTTGGATGGCATAAATTTGGCATGCATCAGTGAACATGATTCTGTAGTTTCTGCTAGAGTTCCTTAACTCTGCCCAGACCTTCATAAACAGTCTCTTCATTAAAGTTTCTTCAGTTAACAGCTAGACTCTGCCATATTTTTCCCAGATTGGTATACCAGTCTTTTAGGTGGTTTTCTTTAGCTTTGCCTCCTCCAGAAACTAGAATGGGAATTATTTCTGTAACACTTTTTGCTAATCATGAAGTATATTTCAGTTTGCCTTTTTAAATCACCCAGCCTTCTGTTCCTTCCCTATTGAAGACAAAAAGAAAGAAAAATTGAGGAAGAGCTTCTTCCTGGGTTCTTAGGGTAAAGCCCTTTGATTAGGATATCTCCTGACAAAGTTAATGTTCCACTTATTTTTTTTCCTCTTTCTCTCCACTAATTCTTAAAGACAAATGCAACATTTTCCCTCACATCAGACTTCAAACCAGGTAGCTATGTATGACTAGAAAAGTATGACGAAATTTCTCTGAGAAATAGCCTAGAAATATCATAGTAGACATATATTGGTTTTGTCTGTCTTCCATCCCTTCCTATTGTGAAACTGCTACCTTCTGACAAAATTGAGTGCAGAAAGCAAAAAATGAGTCAGGCTGTGGGGAAAATGATCGGGCATATGTAAACAAGAAATTAATGGAGTGTTGCAAGGAATTTTTACTTTTTAAATTGTTTTAAAGACTGCATGGACTTCCCTGGTGGTGCAGTGGTTAAGAATCCACCTACCAATGCAGGGGACACGGGTTTGATCCCTGGTCTGGGAAGATCCCACATGCCGCAGAGCAACTAAGCCCATGAGCCACAACTACTGATTCTGCACTCTGGAGCCCCTGAGCCACAGCTACTGAGTCCACGTGCCACAACTACTGAAGCCTGCGCAACTAGAGCCCGTGCTCAGCAACAAGAGAAGCCACTGCAGTGAGAAGCCCACACACCGCAACGGAGAGTAGCCCCCACTCGCGGCAACTAGAGAAAGCCCACGCACAGAAATGAAGACCCAATGCAGCCAAAAATAAATGAATAAATAAATAAATAAAGACTGCATATATTTGGACCATACCAAAGACAGAGGAACCGACTTTGGGTGAAGAACTGTGGAAAAGGACAGTAGGAGATTTCACTGTGGTTTAACTGTGGTCATAAAAAGGATAGACAGTAAGATATATGCTAAATCCATACTTAAACTTCTGTTCTCCTACATATCCAAAGACCACAGGGTATGAAAATTTACTCAACTAAAAATGATTAAGAAAATGAATAGGGAAAAGATGGAGCAACAGTATCCCAGTATCTGTAGTAAATGAATAAGGAGTTAAGACTTAGCCAGAGATTGCAACTTGGTATTGCAAAGGAGTAACCAAGACAGGTCTAAATGAAACATAAGATGTCTCCAGTAGTCAGCAGAAGACATGCCAGAAATAGAACTGATCCAAAAAGTTCAAAAAGAAAACAATGAAAAATTCATTACAGCCTTGATCTTGACCATTCACATCCAATGAAATTCATCTTACAGCCTGCCAGATCTTGATAATGCACTTCACACATGTTTATTTGCTTCTGTTCTGCAAACTGAAGATAGATTTATCTTTCCTTTTAAATTCACTCAAAGAACTTCAGTTTTTTCTGTGGAAAAACTCTAATGTAATGAACAATTTCAGTTTATGATTGGTTTTAAACTTTTTTGGTTCTTTTCTCAGTACAAAGGACTTGTGAGTTTTGGGGTCTTTTTAAAGAAATTTATCGTGCTTAGACTTATACCTAAATAGTAGATGACGTATCAGTGTATACATACACTTATTGGTTGATCTTTGGAGTTTGATCTTAAGCATTTTTAAAATATTAGAATGCTACATGTAAAATTGGCAAAAACAATGGTAGAACAAAACTTGAGTTAGAATACAGGCTAAACCTACGGTGATAACCAACTTCCAGCTGAACATAAAATCCATTTATATTTTACATTTAGTCTACCTTAAAGATGAACAGTTTTTCAAAAATTGGGAAGGATATTGAACATACTGAACTGGACCTCCAAGGAGAGCTCTAGACTAGAGATGTAAATTTAGGATCATCAGAATGTGGGTGGTATTTGGAATCATGGCAATAGATGAGATCACTTTTGGAGAGAGTATTTTGTGTGTGTGTGTGTGTGTGTGGTACGCAGGCCTCTCACTGTTGTGGCCTCTCCCGTTGCAGAGCACAGGCTCCGGACGCGCAGGCTCAGCGGCCATGGCTCACGGGCCCAGCTGCTCCGCGGCATGTGGGATCTTCCCGCACAAACCCGTGTCCCCTGCATCGGCAGGCGGACTCTCAACCACTGCGCCACCAGGGAAGCCCACAGGAGAGAGTATTTTAAAAAGGAAACTAGGGCCTAGTCCAAAGCCCTGAAGAACTCTGAATTTTAGGAATCAGATACAAGAAGAGTAGTCAGCAACTAAGACTGAACAGGAGTGTGAAGGGAACCAGGGACTAGGGCAATAGCTGGAGGGGTCAAGGGAGGGTTCTTCATCTATTTTCAGTAGTAGTTGTCAGATTATCCTGTAGAGAGGGAGAGAATTATAACTCAGTACAGAGAGAAAGCATAATCAAAGGTACAGAAGCCTTGACAGAACAGGAAGGAAAGAGATGAAGGGGAAGCTGATGATAAACAGCCAAACTAATGTTGACCAGGTGTTTCAGGAAAAGACAGGATAATGATACTAGCTAACATTTGTTGAGTACTTGCAATGTGTCATGCTCTGTTCCAAGTGTCTTACATGTATTAATGTGTTTTTATCTTCATAACAAACTCTGAAATAGGAACACTATATCATTCCTATTAAAAAGATGAGGAAGTTGTACCTAAGGTCACAACTGGTAAGGGGAGGAGCTCAGGCTATTAACCACTTGATGTGTACACTGATGTAGGTCAATAGAATTGGTTTGTGGAAGATCAGAAAGTTTTCTCATATCTTGTATTTTCTCAATAAATTAGAAATAGTTCATCAGCCTAAACAGGAGGTCATGTGTCAGAAATTGTTGAATGTTCATTTGAGTTTGATGTCATATATTTAAATGTCTAACAGAAAAAAGCCTAGGCTCTGGGGTCAGACTGACAGGGTCTGAATCCTGGTTTTGCCACTTACAGTCGACCTTGGATATGTGACCAAAGCACTCTAAACCTCAGATTTTCACCTTAAATGGAAATGATTGTACTTACCTCACTGGATTGTTTGAGGAATGTATGGGATAATTTTTAGGACTGTACCTTGTGTAATTCAGTGAGTGTAAATATTTGTTGTTACTACTGTTATGGTGATTCTTATTACTGCCTCAGTCTGCCCAGTTGTGTGATTTTCTACATTGGTACATGGCACAAAAGAGATGGAGGGTTGTAGATTTTTCTTTTTTTAGTTGAGTGCCATGGAAAGAGAGAGTGGCAAAGGAGTTGAGAGTAGTGGTTAGGGAAAAATATAGCTAACTCTGTATTTTAGCACTTAACCAAAAAAATTTTAAAACCTACCTAATTATATTAACATTGTTTTGCTTGACAAATTCTATTTCAAAGTAATAATTTTTGAAAATGACATTTTCTCTATTTCATGTTAGACACACAGCATAATCATTAAGCTTCTAAGTGTTGATTATGTGCAAATGTTAGGGACATTAAATAATTTCTTATTATAAAATATACATTATGCTAAAATATTATAAACGCATTATAAGATGATTTCCCTCCATTAAAACATCACTGAAGTCTAAATGTTTACAATAAGTCAAGTGTTCACTGATACTTACATTCAACTTTCTATTCCCACTTAAATTCAAATCCAGTGTTACTTAACCACCATCATACGAAACTGCTACTGTTTCTCTGCTTTAAAACTATGAACATTCACTGTCCCACCCAGATTATTTGCATGTTACATTTTTACCATTTCTTCCATTATTTCTAATTAGTTCAACTGGTTACTCTTTTCCCAACAAAACTTTAGAATCAGAATTTATTCAAATTTTCCACAATTACTTTGTGTATTTCTCCCATTCCCAATGGTCTTTATTTGTGCTGTATTTGAAATGATAGGATGAACAGTTAACTTTCAGTTTGTGAAGAGAGGAAAGCCATGTTTCCCAGCTAGTATCAAATTTTTTACTTATTTCATATCATAGATTCCACATTTACAATATTAGGAGAATGTTAAAACAAATTTTAGGGCTTCCCTGGTGGCGCAGTGGTTGAGAGTCCACCTGCTGATGCAGGGGACACGGGTTCGTGGCCCGGTCCGGGAAGATCCCACATGCCAAGAGCGGCTGGGCCCATGAGCAATGGCCGCTGAGCCTGCGTGTCTGGAGCCTGTGCTCCGCAACGGGAGAGGTCACAACAGTGAGAGGACCGCATACCGGAAAAAAAAAAAAAAAAACCCACAAACTTTAGCATATACGTATAAATAATTTCTTGTGTCAGCTTTTAATTATAGAATGGTTTGATATTTGTAAGTCGATTTAAATAGAAAATATGTTATCTAATATATTAGATTTAAAAATGGTAGTCATTCTGTTATGTAATAGATTAGCTAAAAATGCAACCACTAGTTTACAAACTACAGTACTTCCAAACACCAGAAGGGAAGGTTGGTAGTCAATCAGTTCTGGAAATAACAAAGTTAGCCTAGCTCACGCTCTTGTTTTAAGAGAGGGTGTGATAGACTTAAAGCTCATGAATTGAATCAGAAGAAAGGAATGAAGCGAACAACTCATCTTTACTCATTTCCCCCAAGGAGTTGAAGCAGAAACAAAAGCAAAGCTGCAATCATTTTTTCCTTACATGTTGGTCTTTATAGGCCAAATTAATTCTTGGTTCTAACTAAGGTTCCTAATTAGCTTTGGCTCATGGACCTTATATAAGTCTAGTAAAACTAGGCATCCTATCCATAAAAATATACAAAATTTTAGTGCAATTTTAAAGAGTTCATTGTCTCACTAAAGCCAATATAAAGACCCATGGACACAAGATTCAGAACCATTCTGGATTGTAATGCATCCATCCAAAAAGGTACAGTAAGAGCAATTGTATGCCCAAAGTAATCATGTGTTAAATGTCCAGGTTTAACCTGACATAAATGTTGAAAAACAAATTTTTAGACCATCATCCAAAGATGCAAAAAGTATCTCTTTCCTGATCAGTTCAATGCATTAAAACCGACTCTATGGAAATCTTTCCACAGAAGTGATAGGGTAGACTTTGTAATCTACATGCTATCAGGGCAAAATATCCCACCATAGTTAGATTACTCAAGTTCCCTCTTTATCTGCCTCCGTCTGGCTGCCAGACCTTTGTCACCTCCAACAGAAGGTAGGAAGGAGAACCGAAAGCACGCAACCCAAGTTGTTTTATTTTCAATTGAATACCTTGACTAAACAGTTTAGTGCAAAGGAAACTGCTATTTAGCACTAAATTTTTGAATTACATGCAAGTTATCATTTGCCTACGTAGCCCTTTCTCTTTCTGCTATGTATAATTCAGGGTTGGCTGCCTCCTTAATGAAACATACAGTACTTTAAAGGGATTCTATGGCTTCTGCACATTACATAAGCCATAGTTAGTCTGCCTCAGGATGACTGCAGAAAAATTGTAAATTTAGTCTCAGAAGTCTGGTGCTAAAGCAGAGCCAGCCAGCTTTTCAGCTTTCAAAGCTGCTTTCTATAAAGCAGCACATTTGGAAATCTGTTGCTGGTACACTCTATTCATACTGGACTTATAACAAGTAAAACTTAACATGAAGAAGAAAGGGACATAGGATATATGAAAGGATCACAAAAATGCAAAAAGCAATAAATTCTAAGAAAATCCAGTATTGGTTAGGTTTTCAAATACCTAGACATTTATATGTCTTTGAATGTTGACAAGGTGCTCTTGTTAGTGAAATGTCCCCTCTCTTGACCTCGATGCCTGATGGCAACTTCCCCCTTTACACTGTACGATATGACCTAAGTTTCATACTGCTATTGCTTTTTCAGGTAGGCAAAAAGTAAATATATAGTAAATACCACCACCATCATTTAACATTAAATAACTGTTTGACACAAAACAGTGGACTTGACTACAATTATCAGAGTTAGGTGAGGTGGCTTAAATTCTTTATGGAATGAGATCATGTGACAAAGATAATCAAAAAACTAAGATTGGGCTTCCATGGTGGTGCAGTGGTTGAGAGTCCGCCTGCCGATGCAGGGGACGTGGGTTCATGCCCCTGTCCGGGAAGATCCCACGTGCCGCGGAGCAGCTAGGCCTGTGAGCCATGGCGGCTGTGCTCCGCAGCGGGAGAGGCCACAACAATGAGAGGTACGCGTACTGCAAAAAAAAAACAAAAACAAAAAACTAAGATTAAGGGTTTTTTTTTTCTTCCCTCCATGGGAGACAGATTAATTTATGTGAAAGATTTCTTTTTCTTTTATGTCTCTTTTATTTCAAGAGGTGTTCCTACCTTTAGTGGGAAGATTTTTTTATTTTAACCTTTTGTTACAAATTGTTTCAAACATAAAAAGAATAAAGAGTATAATGACCTCTCATGTACTCATTACTCAGCTTTGACACTTACCCAAACTTGACTGTAAAGGGTTTTAATATGTCTGTAATCAAAACTAGAATTCTTTTATTTATGCAATAAATAATATATAATTAGAATATAAATAATATAAATGATAAATAATTAGAAACTCTTGGAAGAGATCATTTTGAATTATTTTATAAAGACAGCTATTGTTCCTTCAGAAAGGAACTGGACTTATTAACAGAATTCTTAACAGAAGTTAATTTTATTTTCATGGTGCTTGATGGTAATTTTTAGAAACATTTTTAAAAGAGGAGACTGTAAGAATAAATATCAAAGTGACATGCTTAGCAATAGCCAAACCAAGTGGTCAAACTTATTAAGATCAGTTAAATACATATCTCTCTATCAAACTGAAGCTAAGCTAATAGCATGTGATACACCACTGTGTGAGTTGGGCTTCCTAAATCTTGATTTCTTCGAGAAGCAAATGAAGAATGCAGTCAGTGCATTCATTGTGCTGAGTCACTGGATTGAAAGAGAGAAAGATAAACCACCTACTGAACAATCACATTTTTTTCTTCTAGGTGATTAACAATTCTTTGAAGACTGGCAGGCATGAAGCCACCAGGCATTGTGCTACCTGTCCTGTCTACAGTAATACTCACCCAGTGCTTGTTTCATATATTTTGCTCTCAGGCAACTTTGATTATGGGAATTTGATTATGTAAAAAGCTCTCTGACTGGTATGTAGGTGTAAACAGAAACAATTTTTAAAAGATTAGATAATTTTCAGAATCATAGTGTTTTATTTATTAAAACCTTTTTCAGCTAGTATTAAACATTTACTAGATATTTGCACTAATTGACAAGAAAAATTACAAAATCATTTTGATTGATTCTGTCTGAGAATAGTTTATCTTTTTTTATTTTCAAAGAATCATAGAAGAGCATTTTTGCTGGCAGTATTGGCTATAGCTTTGGAATATTTAACTTATTATATTGATAAGCTTGATTAATATACTCTTCATTTAATTTTTGTTTATTAAATTTTAAACTAAGCCTAAGATCCATTGTAAGAAAAAAAGCTGTAATAAAATAGAGAAATATTAGTCTTTATAATTTTGTATTGTTTGTGATATCAAGTGCCTTTTTCTCTCTATAACATACAAAAGTCCAAACTGTATTTTCTTCATGAATTCACAACGTGGGAAAAAAAGAAGTCCCTAAAATTTAGAGCAGCAAGACTCCATGCTTTGGAAAAGAAGAAAAACTAAGTTTAAAATGAAACTGCTTTTGTAGTGAAAAGAGCACTTTCACACAGCGCTGTAACCCCTTTGAAGATTAATTTGGGCATATGTATAAAGAACATTCAAAATACCCATGCCTTCTAAATATGAATACATACTAATATATTCAGCTCCTGAAATATTCATAAGGAAAAAAAATCCTAAATAAAAAAAAATTCTGCACAAGGATATTTTTATAATAAAATAGATGAGACACAACCTAAATTCTCATGGTAAGGAGTAGTTACAGGAGTTATAGAACATCCACACCAAGAAAATTCTAAGCAATTCCATGTCAATGAAAGAAAACATGGATATCCATGTCTTAACCAAGACCTGTTGTATATCTCCTGCTAGCTGGGGCTTTTGATAAAAGTTCTTGGTCTTCTATTAGCTTTTGAGAACTAAAATGTATGTCTTTATAGGTAGAGTAGGCCCTATACCGAAACCAAGTACATCACCAACTTGATGTGATATGAGTAACACAATAAGCTCTTGGTACTCAAGGTATTATAGTGATACTTTTCCTCAGCTCAGATTCTACAGCAGAAGGGAGAAAGTGAGTGAAATACTAAACTATCTTTCAGTCCCCTTTAAAGGTCGTAATCCAAGATTAAGTTATTCAGACAAATAGGCCTTCAAATAAGGGAACCTGAAACCTTGGTAGTCTAACAAGGGGTCAGGACCAGGCAGGCACAGCAGCTTTAAGAGCCAATTGGACTTTGGACAATGGCTGATAGAGTTGGACTTTTGAAGCCTAAAATCCACTAACCTCTGGGGACCAAAATGAAGTTTGCACTCTGGATTCTTTGTATCTTCTGTGGTTAACCAATGCCAAAACCATCCCTTTCATAGACTGAAAAGGCAATTGTCAAAACTCTCCCTTTCATAGACATTCCATGGTGTTGCTCTACCCTTTTAAAATCCCCATCATCCTTTAATTTAGCCCAAAAATGTAGCTGCACTGACCACAAAGAGCTGCTTTTAAAATGTACTTATGTCAAAAGGTAAATGCAAATTCTCCAGTCCCTCTTTTTCCTTTGTGAAGCATGGATTAGGTCAGGAGGCAGCTTCATACTGAGGGTAAGGGGAAAAATGACAGTGACACTCATAGTGGTCTGGCCACGTTGTGGTATAAGGAGTCTGTCTTCCCTGATAAGAAGAAGAAGTTTCCCTTTGCTAAAGAGTCAGCATTCAAGAATGCTGTAGGAGTAGATGTGGAACTCCAAAGGCAGGAAGCAATTTAAAAGGAATTTACCTGTAGAGTTGGGCTTAAAGTAAGGCCTGCTCTCAAAGGAAATGTATGGTGCCATAATTCTGCCTAAAGCTGCTTGAATAATGGTTTAGGACACCTGCCTCCTCCCTCTTCCTCTAAATCTTGGAGCATAGAGAATTTAATGTCACTGGAGGTTGTGATGGGAGGGAAAGTAGTAGAGATACCAAAACCCAGGGAGTCAGCTTTCCATTTCCCTGGAACTGAAAAGGGTTGGGTAGAACCAACTCCTGCTTTCTACCGTTCTCTCCATTGGCACAGGCTCTGGCCCAGCCCATCTGAGGATCATCATGACTCTTCCAATTCCTTGGAGGGCTTTGACTCTGAAACTCCATCAGAGGAGATGTGGAGGTGTGAGTGCAAAATGAGTATATTTAAAGCTACAGAAGTTGTTTTCCCCCATGTAAGAACCCCTTTCAATCTGTCCTCATTTTGGAAAGTTAAGATATTCTAATGCAAAGAAAATGTAGCCAATTTTCATAGGAAAAGCAAGACTGAAATATTTAGGATTTGTAGGAATGGCAATCCAGTCATTATGGTAGTTTAAAAACTCTCCTTTATCTAACCTAGTAAGGGGAAAAGATCGCCTGACTTAGGTTTCAATTATTTTTATTTCCTGAGCTCATGTGCTCATAATGGTTCAAATTGAGTAGAGATATCAGAAAATCATAAAATTTGGGAGCTAAATAGACCTGGGAGATCAGTTCTTCCTTTTCATTTTACAGCACAGAAATTTCAGAAAGGATAAATGGCTCAAATGTAGGAAGCCAAAAAGTTGCAAGAGAAGCAGTAAGTATAGATAATCCATAAAATGAAAATCAGACCAAATGAAATCTTGAGTAACTTCCTGGCAGAAAGAATAACTTCCCGGCAGAAACTGTCATTACATTTAAACATATTTTCTCTGCAGTTTTGGGTATATGTTTGTTGTCTCTCTTTTTGTTGGTTAGAAATGGAACAAAGTTTTCCAAAATTATTTTTTGCTGCTACGATGGAAATCTACAAAAATGGGTAATAGACTATTTCGGGACCATTGTTCAGAAGTGCATTTGTCTTAGAAATGGTTACCATGGAGATGAGCACATGTTGTATGACTCTATAGCTTTCCAGTTAGAGTCTTCTATGCTACTAAGACATAAATAGTCATATATACACATAGATGCACATGAGCCCAGGCACACACGCACACTGAAGTTACATTGTTCCTCTCTTTTTGTAATATAATAATAATAAAATTCCATGCAGTGCTGATCTCTAGTGATGGAAGAACCTGTAAATTCTAGACATTTTAAAAAGTAATATTGTATAATGATATAAAAATTACTTTTTAAGAACATTGTAGTCTAAAGCAAGCTTAAAAACTAATAACATATATAACTTGTAAAATAAACAGTGTGAATATACTTCTTAGATGTCACTGCTCTTTCAAGTGGAAATATAAAAATAAGAACATTAAAAAAAACCCAGAGTATATTACAGAAAGTTTCCTGAGTTACTTTCCCAAAGCTTTAAAAAATACTAGGCAAAATTATTTGCCTAGTGATTTTCTGTCTCCATCTTGTTGGCTATGTCATTTCTTTTTTTTTTTCTTTTGTTTCCTTTCCTTTTTTTGCCTTTTCTTTTCCTTCTATATATATATATATATATATTTATTTAAATTATTTATTTATTTATTTTTGGCTGCGTTGGGTTTTCGTTGCTGCACGCAGGCTTTCTCTAGTTGTGGTGAGCAGGGGCTACTCTTTGTTGTGGTGTGTGGGCTTCTCATTGTGGTGGCTTCTCTTGTTGCACAGCACAGGCTCTAGGCACGTGGGCTTCAGTAATTGTGGCACGCAGGCTCAGTAGTTGTAGCTCGCGGGCTCTAGAGCACAGGCTCAGCAGTTGTGGCACATGGACTTAGTTGCTCTGTCGCATGTGGGATCTTCCCGGACCAGGGCTTGAACCCGTGTCCCCTGTATTGGCAGGCAGATTCTCAACCACTGTGCCACCAGGGAAGCCCAATAAATATATTTTTTAAGATGCTTAAATTCCTGAGAGACTGACCACTTTCAGGGGATTACAAAGGCATATGTTTTGATTAAAAGTTTTTTATTTTACTTTTTTGTTTATTTTTTTAGTGGACATTTTCAAATTTTCAAACACCTCCCCCCATGTACCCATCACCCAGCTTCAATACCTGTAACCATTAGGCCAGTTCTGTTGGTTACCTGCCTTCCCCCATCATTTTAAATCTAATCCAAAACATCATGATAGAGATTATTTTGAATAATTACAGTAGCCAATAAAAAACCTTTTTTTCTCCATAATTTGGATTTTTTTCTACTTTTCTTGGAAATTTCAAAGGTTTCATTGTGTATAGGGTGCAACATGAAGCACTAAATTCAGTAGTGTAATAATGACTAGAGCTAGAATAATAACAATAATAATCTTGTTTCCTCAACCATTCAAGGAATTTAATACACTGATGATTTAGCCATATTTAGCTTTGAAGTTACACAGCATCATTTGTGTTTCTTTTCTTATAACAGAGCTAATTTTTTTCAAGGCTAATTAGTGCATATGTATTTAGAAGTATATTTAAAGGAAGCCATGCACCTTGACTTGTTTTATAGAAACATAAAAAATGTACATCAAATAAACAAAATCAGTATATGTTTTTGCTTTTTTCCCCCAAGACAGCTATTTTAACATATTTGATTTGTAAACAAATACTCTATAATTGCTAAAAAGTACCAAAAAAATACAACTATAAAACAGCACATCATCCTTCACAGTCTTTTCATAAAAATAGTCATGTAAAGCTTCTTAATGTTTTTTTAAAAAATGCTGCCATTTTCCAACTGAAGCATCATGTAGTTTTACAGCTGGGATAAATTCTTCAGCTGAAAAGCAACAAAATCAAAAACCGATATCAGCAAAAAAGTTGGTAATATAATCTTTATTCCCTGACTTTCACTTTAGTGCTCTTCTCACACTGCTTTCTTGAATTTCAGTACTGAAAGATTTGTGAAATTTGTATTTTCCCCTCAAATTCATCAATTGAATATGCTTTATTGTTCATGTTAAATACTTATTTATAATGTATTATTTTAAATCCAAATCTTTAAAAATCTAAAGTCTTTACATCTTGACCTTTTAAACCAAAAAGTAACAGGACTTAACTATCATAGAATGAGATACCTCTCCAAGATGAGAAAAAAATCCTTTCACTCTATGTAGTCTCATCCTAAAGTAATTAATATAGTTTTGAATACACATTGTTTACAAAGAATGAGCGCTTTCTCCTATATGTATAGGTGTAGTAATTCTAGTTTCTATTCATCATCATAGAATATCTATAGGGATATTCCCAGAGAAATATTTATTCTTTTTTTTAATATAAATTTATTGATTGATTTTTGGCTGTATTGGGTCTTCGTTGCTGCGCGCGGGCTAATTGATTAACGGTGAGCAGGGGCTACTCTTGGTTGCGGTGCTCAGGCTTTTCATTGCGGTGCTCGGGCTTCTCATTGCGGCGGCTTCTCTTCTTGTGGAGCACGGACTCTACGCGCATGGGCTTCACTAGTTGTGGCACCTGGGCTCAGTAGTTGTAGCACGTGGGCTTAGTTGCTCTGCGGAATGTGGGATCATCCTGGACCAGGGCTTGAACCTGTGTCCCCTGCATTGGCAGGCGGATTCTTAACCACTGCGCCACCAGGGAAGTCCCCAGAGAAATATTCTTTAGGAGCATTTCTAGGGGAAAAAATGTTATGTGGAACTCCTGACTCGATTGAGAGAGGATTGAAGATAAAAACATGACACGTCATTTTGCTTTGGACCAGTTCGTCATCCAGCTAAATGTTGACACTAAGATACATTTTGAGGGGAAGTACTATGGCTTTCTAATTCATCCATCTAAAAATCCAGGAAAATAGATGGTTTCCTTAATAAACTGGATCATGTAACGCAAGATCCAAATGTTTTATAAACTTCTTGACCATTTTTCCGTTGTTGGCTTATTCCAGTGCTTTAGACAACATATTCAGTTAGCTTTACCACTGATCATGTTTTTTTGGTTGACATAAAATTACTTATTTCATTTTATTTTATTTATTTACTTTTTTGGCCACGCTATGTGGCTTGTGGGATCTTAGTTCCCCTACCAGGGATCAAACCCAGCCCTGGCAGTGAAAGCTCCAAGTCCTAACCACTGGACCACCAGGGAGTTCTCAAAGTTACTTCTTTTAAATTTCAAGATACACTCTTGTGTATTTTTTATTTTTGTAAATATTTATTTATTTTATTATTTATTTCTTTAGGATGCTCTGGGTCTTAGTTGCAGCACACGGGCTCTTAGTTGTGGCATGCAGGCGGAATCTAGCTCCCCAACCAGAGATGGAACCCGGGCCCCCTACATTGGAAGTGCAGAGTCTCACCCACTGGACCACCCGGGAAGTCCCTTTAGTATTTTAAATGTTCTAGGATTTTATTAACTTAGTTGACATGATCCATATTATTCCTGATTTAAAATAATTTGGTCATGTTTCTTCTCAGTTTTTTATCATTTTAAATAAAATACCACATATATTTTATTTTTTCCCTTTTTTATAATTAATGTAGTTAAAGATGTTTAAAGAAGAATAACTTCCTGACAGAAAATAAGGAGGTCAACATTCCTTGAGGTTACACCCTGGAATGGAATTTTCTGTCATTGACAATCTAGCACTTTCTGAATATGACCTCTGTCTGCCCCCACTTCCAATCTATTAAATCCCTTTAATCTCTCTAATTGGACAGCTGTCCCTACCACTTTATTGAGGCTCTTCTATGTAAAATCATCAGTTGATTTCATTTTATTGTGTCAAGTTATCTCTTCTTGGTTCTGTATCCTGACTTCTCTGTAATTTTTATACAATTTGTTTTTTTAAAACTCTATTTAGCCTTTGATTATATGGCCCAGGTTTTCTACAGGCTCCTATAGCTTCTCCTTATGTGTTTTTTTTTTCATGTTTCACTTGCTTTTTCGGTCCCCAAGATTTGTCCCCCATGATGTTGTCCTTGGCTGGGCTTTCTCCTAAACTGACTCCTTTGAGAAATTCATTTCTTCTCTTTAAGCCATCACCTCTACATGAATGATCTCAACTCAACTCAGATATTCTGGCTTCACTCACTCACTCACTCATCCATCTGTGAAATATTTATTAAATTCTTACATTGTGGCAGGCACTAAGTAAATAAATTGTGTTCCTCAACACTGTAAAAATACAACTCATAACCCTCTAGAGAGGTTATGAGACTAACTAGAAACTGTGACTAGCTAGAAGACTAGCTAGAAACTGTGAAGTTATTTTTGATGAACCTCTTTCTTCAATTCCTATATTCATTCTTTCATTAACTTTCATTTATTTTTTAAAAGTACCTTTTGAGCGATCAGTTTTTCTTACGGGCTTCAACATAATCCAAGTTGCCATGTCCCTTATACCTTGGTTATTATCTTTGCTTCCTAATTGGTCCCCTATTTTCTTCAGCTTGTACAGTAATATTTCTTACTGCATCACTCTTACTGTTCATAAACATTACAAGCCCAAACATCTCCACCTGGTTTTTGAGGCTTACATAATCTAGACCTAGCATACCGTGTAAATTGTATTCCCAAGAAGCACTTTTCTTAAACAGCCAGAAAGTTTCCCCCCAGACATGTATTATTTTCACTTCTATGTTTTTGCTAATATTGGTTTTCTTATTCTGTGATTTATTTTTTTCTCTGTTGATGTTTTTCCCCTCCCAAATGGAACTATAAGCTCTTAGAAATCAGGATCTATTTTTAATTGTTATTGAATTTTATCTATTCCAAAATGCACATTTTTTCACACTATTAACTTCCCTGAAGTCAAGATGCATCTTAATTAACATCAATGATGTCAAACATTGTAACAATGTAATTGGCAGTACTTCCTCTTTCCTGGTGTTACATAAAATAATGGTGTGTCTTATAATCAATGGTATCTTAAATTTAATGAAATACCATCTTTTGGTAACTTCACAGCCGTTGGTGAAGTATTAAGCTCATTGCAGATACTCCATAAATGGTTGTTGGTTAATTTAGCTCCTGGTTATATGGTTTTGAACCACAGACGTGGCTGCAATAAAGATAACCTGCATATCCAGCATGTTACTAATTTCAAAAATGAAAGCAAAAATAGTTTCTTTTTTTGGAGTGGAGGTAGAAAATATAAAAAGGAATTAGACAAGTGTGTGGCACCTACTTTTTAAAAAATGTATATCACAAAAGATTGAACTTTGAATTTCTGAATTATATCCTAAGCTCTTTTGCTCCAGACTTTGGAAAAGACCTCACTTGTTTTGGGCTATATGAGATCCTTAAATATCACCACAGACATATAAATAATTAATATTTGGAAGGAAATACAGAAAGTTCCTGCTTCTGTTTTGTTGCTTCTTTTGTATTATTACTATAACCATGCATATATAAGCAAACTATGTTTTGTAATCAAAATGCTCCAGTAACAAATTCATATGAGGCATTGTATTCATAAAGAAAATTTGCATTCAAACTTGTTTTAACTGAACTAATTTTTAAAAAAAATGTCTTTAAAAAGATTGCAAAGGGAGCAGTGTTATAACCATGCATGGAATTTGGTATATTTCTGTATTCATTTCAGGCTGTGTCTGTGTTCTCAGTGAAATGCAGAATTGAGACTATTAACTCAGCCAAAAATTGTAATGAAAAATGGATTTTTGATTATTTATAACTATTTTTTTACCCATATAAATCATATCTGAGATGATAAAGATTAAATATTTCCATGGTGATTTTATTATGTGATATGTCAGAATGTGTAAATGTAGTGGGATGAACGTGGGCCTTGGGATCCAACAGATCTGAGGTTGAGTACAAGAGTCCCTGCTTACTAGCTCTTTGCATTTCAATTACAGTTGACCCTTGAACAATGCAAGGTTAGGGGCACTGAGCCACCAAGTAGTCAATAATCTGAGTGTAACTTTACAGTTGGCCCTCCGTATCCATAGCTCCATATCCGGGGATTCAACCAACTTTGAATTGTGTAGTACTATAGTACAGTATTCATTGACAAAAATCTGTATAAGGGGGCCCTTGTAGTTCAAACCTGTATTGTTCAACTGTCAACTGTACTTTATCCAAAAGTGAGATTCTTGTGATGCTTAGAGATAATACTAGGAAAATGCATAGCATTTGGCATAGACACTTTAAATCTGTTAGGAGAGAGAAATTATATGGTGGGCATGGGAACAAATTCCAGGATATATTCAATTCACATGTTCCCCTTTTCCCCAGACCCCTTAGTCCTTGTAAGGATGTGCTCCCTCTTCCAGGACAATCCTTTACCAAACCTGTCCCAGGATAAGCAATGCCTCTCCCATGTGTGGGTTCCTACCTTCTTCCTCTGGCCTGGGTCTCCTAACAGTTTATTTCTTCTTTTTCTCCTGCCTGAACTCCAACTCTTCTGCACTCAGGCTAGCTTAATGAAAAGGAATTTTTCCCTTAAAGGACTTTTTAGATAACCATATAATGCAGTAGAACAAGCATTAGATACTAAGTTAAGAGACCAGGGACAATGAGTGATGTGACATTGGGCAAATCAGTTTACTTCTCTGGACCTTGGCTCCTCTTTTGTAAAATGAACAGCTAAGTGGGATAGAGTCTAAGAATCAGCATGTTAGTATACAATGCTATTGCAGGCATGTTAGTATTACGGTATTATAAGCAGGGACTGCAGCTATTAATCTGTAATCAACAATTCTACTCATCCATTACAGAATGATGTGGTGCAAAGAACATGGCTTTTTGAGTAAGATGGAACTGTGTTCAACCATCTTTGCTACTAGAACCTAACAAACAAATACAAACTCTGTGTCCAAAAACCAGACTAACTTGCACATTAAATGTCCTGCTCTGTAAAAATGTGGTAGATATTACTTCCCTCACTGGGTTGTCATGAAGATTGAATCAGATAATGTTTGTTTAGTGCTGGGACATAGCATCTGGCCTTGCTGAGGGGGCCTTTAATCTAGTGTAAGAGCTCAGTCTCCATCTCACCCATCAGTATCAGCAGCATATGACACAGCTGATCACACTGTCCTTCTTGAAACACTTTATTTATACCCTCAAACCTCTCTTTCTTTTCCTCCTACTTCCCAGATCTCTCCTTCTTTGTCTCCTTTTCTGGATCCTTCTCACCTTCCTGACCCCTAAATGAGGGCACATATCAGGCTTCTCTATCAACATTCACTACTAGATCATCTCATTCAGCGTCATGGCTTTAATTGGCATCTTTAAGCTGATTACTCCAGAACTTACATCTCCAGCAGAGATCTCTTCTATGAAGTCCAGATTCATAAGTATAGCTTCCCACTTGACATTTCCACTTGGTAGACTAATAGGCATATTAAACTTAACATGTCCCAAACTGAACTTTTCATCTCCACACCATCCCTTTCTTGGTAAATGGAAAATCTACTTTTCAGTTGCTCAGGCCAAAAAACTTTGGAATTATCCTAATTTTTCCCACATCTGTCTACGAATAAATCCTCTTGGCTTGGCTCTCATATATATCTAGCACCTGACTATGTCTTCCCTCCCCCTCTACAGCCATTCTAGCCCAAGTAACTGTTGTTTTCCATCTGGGCCAATGTAATAGCCTCCTAACAAATCTCCCTGCTTCCATTTTGCCCCCTCTCCTCACAGCAGCCAGGAAGATCCTTTTGCAGCATAAGCATAGTACCCTGTCACTTATCACAGACCGGGTATCTCTGGAAGTGACTGAGGTAGTGTTTAGCATGCAAGACTTTTTTAAGGAGTGCTTTTGGGATCAACATTTGTAGAAGGGAATGGAAGGGTCAGGAGTGGACAGAAGTCAAGAGGTTATGCAGGTCCAATGACAGTCTTGTCCAACCACATGTTGGCCTTTGAAGCTGGAAGGGCCCTTTAAAGTTGTCTCAAGTTGGGCTAAGATAGCCAGGCCTTTATATTCCCTCATCAATCAGTCTTGGTTATGGTCTGTTCCATGAAGGGTACTACCTCAGGCAAGGCAGCCCTCTGTAGCTGAGGCAGTCCCTGAAGGGATCATGACAAGTCAGCCAGCAGCACTCCCAGACAGCAGGTATTCATTGAACGGGGAAATGGGTAGCACAACACAGGATCCACCACTCCTCTGTTCTCTCTGGTGGCTTCCCATCTCACTCAGAATAAAATCCAAAGTCTTTACTATTTCTCTTTGACCTCCTCCTCTCCCACCACTCTTCCCTTCAATCACCCTCTGAAGCCACATTTGCCACCTGGCAGTTTCTTAAACCTCCCCAACTCTTACCTCTCACCAGTATACTGCTGTCTTAGCACTTGTGGTTCCTTCCACTTGCAAAGCTCTTGTCCCAGGTATCTACAGAGCTGGCTCCTGCACTTCATTCAAGTCTCTGTTCAAATTTCACTTTATCAGAGGAGCCTTCTCTCACCAACCTATAGTGAATAGCACATTGCCCTTTCACTCTGTTACCTTATTTCACTTAGTTTTTCTTTTTATCTCTTATTTCATGACCTAACATAGCTATATTTGATTTATTTATTGACTGTTCATGTCCTCCCTCCATTTGGATATAAGTTCCAGAAAAGAAGGGACTTTGTTTTTATTCATTGTTGTATC
The DNA here is from genome assembly GCF_005190385.1 of Monodon monoceros. Taxonomy (NCBI): domain Eukaryota; kingdom Metazoa; phylum Chordata; class Mammalia; order Artiodactyla; family Monodontidae; genus Monodon; species Monodon monoceros. The sequence continues at coordinate 50,170,697 of NW_021703772.1, read as the reverse complement.
ACCAGGGACTGTAACAGTGCCTGGCACATGGTAGATGCTCAATAAATATTTGTTAACTACAACTATTTTGGGGGCAGGGAGTATTCCGTAGTAAACAAGAGCTAAGGCATTGGATGGAAACAAACCTAAATTTTACCTGTGGGTCTAAACTTATGATCTGTGAAATGTAGGATATGTTATTTGCACTCTCTGCATTTGAGTTCCCTCAGCTGTAAAATGTAGATGATTTAATACTATATACATAATAAATTTGTGATGAGAGCAAATGGGATAATGTGTGTAAAACATCATTAAGCACCTGACATATAACACTAAGAATCTAAAAACTGCTTATAAGCACGGGACCTAGCATGTAGTATGTGCTCAATAGCTGGTAAATTTTTTGATCATTTTATGATCAGAATTTATCATTTTGTGATAAATACACGGAATGATATATGAGAGTTAGAGTTGTTTTTGATGAACACGTGATATTTAAATGATGCAAAAAAGTTCTTCAGTTCTTCATTTTAGAATGCCCTGTAGCTAGTCTGGGCTGATTTATCACTCTTTTCAATATGGAGAAATTTGGTTTAAGTCAGTTTCAACAACAACAAAAATTTTAATAAATTGTTGTGAATAAGTGTTCTCTAAGTGCAGCTTCACTTTATACATGTGTTTATACATTGTGTCTAAGCCCATATAAAATTGCATTTTAAGTGGGGTAAGAAAATTTTCTATTTAAAGGAATTTTGTGACTTCTTTGGTAAAACATATCATCCTTTTCTAATCAAAATCGTTCTATAATTGATCAATTTTGTAAACTTGGATGTTTGCATCCCCAATTTCTGAAATAATGTATGAAAAGACTTGCGGCCAATGCCTCTCATAAACAGAGTGTATATTTATTGCATGAAGACTTCTTCTGCAGTTTTACTGATAATGAAAATGTAGGCGAGAAGTCAGGGGAAAAAATGTACTAAGCTCTTATTAACCTGCAATATAGGAACATAATTAGAAAATTACTTTTGCAGGTTTCATTTAAATTGTTACCTTACAAGTCTGCACAACAGTTTTTTGTTTATGTTTTTAATCTAGTAAATGTTCCTCTTGGCAGTAACGTCAGAAAGAAAGAGTGTGAAACACATAGGAAGCGAGGAATAACTTTCAACGTCTGCTGCAGCCCCCCGGATTAGCCTAAAAGCAGGCGGACAGGCACGGTTCTGCACAGTAGGAAGGTTTGCACTGTGACTCCGCAGCTGTACTAGAGCAGGAGGGATACCCAGGTCACCACAAGAAACACCGATCGAGCATATCCAGAAAACCACTGCTTTTAAGGAGAGAGGAAATGTCAGCCTTCTCTCCCATTAAGTCTTATATTTTATCATTGGGTGTGAATAATAAAGCTAGCTTTAAATAGCAACAGTAAGAAAACTCTTCGAAGGGTAATTAATTTTCGACCAACCGGAAGGAGAAACAGCATCCAATCGGCGCCCGTTTCTCAGTGGCCAATCAGATTTCCCCTTACATTGCAGCGCTGGGAAAAACGGAGCTGGACCCTCGTGACTCCCAGCGTGTGGCTGATACAGTTACCTGCAGGACAGTGAGCTACTGAGGCTGCATTTGTTACTTGAACGTTAAGAGACTAGCAGTTCGGTCGTTCACTGTGCTGGCTGGATTTGCTTGTGTTTGTTTTTAGTCACTGCTCATGTAATGCACTCCCTTAACCAGGAAATTAAGGCATTCTCCCGGAATAATCTCAGGAAGCAATGCACCAGGGTGACAACGCTAACTGGAAAGAAAATTATAGAAACATGGAAAGATGCCAGAATTCATGTTGTGGAAGAAGTAGAGCCGAGCAGTGGGGAAGGTTGTGGTTATGTGCAGGACCTTAGCCTGGACCTGCAAGTTGGTGTTATTAAGCCATGGTTGCTCCTGGGTGAGTATATTGATTTGCCACTAAGTTATTGAGTTCATTTAACTATATTAATTAACTTTTTCCTCCCTAATAATAATAGTCTGTACTATCAGCTAAACTGCTGGAAAATTGAAATGTTTCCTTTTTTGGATATGGAACTTACACTAGCTAGCTACACTAGCTAGTCAGGGATGTTTCTGCTCCACTATATACATAAGAGGCATAGATTCTAGTAACACATAGCACCTGGTATTTGAATTTCTAAAAGCTTTCTTCCTGTTTTTCTAACTTCTCTGGAGGATAACACATTGATGTTGTATTTTCTTGGATAATAAAAGGATATAGCCTTAAAGATTATCAAAGTAAAAAGAATGCTTTTATTAGGCAAAACTACAAGTGACAGGGGTTGAAGTTATAGAAAAGTTAATATTTCAAAAGGCAAATGCTTTTTTGCCTGCTCTGGGGTTGCAAACCATATGGAGTGCATGCCTCCTGTGGCCACATGTGTTCATGGTGTCTGTTTTTGTAGTGTTAAGGAGAAGGTGGACTGATACTTTATAGCTATGAATCTGATGGTTTATGATTTCTTGTATTATGGAAAATACAGATTCCCTATACAAAGCATAATCCACAAATAACAAATGAAGCACAGTTATAAAAGTACAAGCTTGTTAGCTTGGCAAGAATATGATACGGTATTCTTAAAAAATAGTCAACAGTGTTTTAAGTAGGTTTGAATTATTTTTGATTTGTGAATAGAGAAATTAAGACTTGGAAAAATCAGTGATTTGTTAGTATTTATACAGCCAAGCCTCTCCGGAGTAACAAGAGCACTGAATTGGGTGTCAGAAATGGCCAGGTATTATGTGGAGTGCACATAGCATCTCACTCCTTTTAAAAACTCTGTGAAGCAGGGATCATCAGCTCCATTTTACAGATGGGAACTGGATTTAAGATTGGTTAAGTAACTTGCACAAGCTCAAGTCTGATACACTCCGGCTCTCCATTGTTACATAGACTGACTCAGGGAGTCCAGGCTTTTAGCCATGCTTTACGTAAAGCTAGATGAGCTAGTGAAAGTCATTTATTCTCTTTGGTCCTCCAGAAAAGCCATCTGTAAAGCTGAAGTAACAGTATGTGCTTATCTTATAGGGTTGTCCTGAAGTTGGAAAAGGTTTTTGAAACATATCAATTGCAGTATACATATGAGTTGTTATTGTATTATGTATTATATGAATTGTTACATGACCTGTCTTTTCACCAAATAAATATATCCAATTAGTTTCTGCAGCCCTGTGAAAAAATTAAGTGGGTCATTTAGCTAGTCTGGAAGGTGCACCCAGGATTTGCACAACATTTCTAGGAGAGGAAATATAGCAAGGCACATGTTTTGGTTATTTGGCTTCCATTGTAGTAATAATGGTTTAAAATAATTATGGTAGAATTAAAAAATATCATTCACCCTTTCAGAGTTTTCATGAACTTCACTTATTTTTTATCTAGACTTATGCAAAGTGAGCTGATCAAGGTAGTGTTCTCAGATTGGCATTGGAACCCTTCCAGGATCTTGAGCGAGTGCTGGGAGGGACTTCTGAGACTAGTCCTTATATGGTCGCCTCTTTGGACCAGGAAATGGGATAATTTCATCAGGTACAACCTCCTTTCTTCTGAGAGGTAGATAGACCTTCTTCTGCCCAGTTACAAGCGACTTATTCTGAGGGACCTATGGGTGGTTACATCTAAAGTTCTTCCACGTGAATGATGCAGGGGTTGTTTCTAGGTTGTTTCAAAGAGCTTCTTTCATCTATTCAAAGCAACACAGCTCCCACCTAGCACTACATGAAATTAAATTTTGTTTTGGGTGGGAAATAAAGAAAATAGAAAGCTGTCAAAATATAATGTCTTTTTTAGTTAGCTCATAAATTCACCCAAGCTTCTGCATTTCAAAAATCTTACATAGGCCCTTGAACTACCTAACAAGTTGATAAAAGATCCTAGTCAGTGAATATTTTTGTCCTAGGTTTTGCAAATTATATTTTTACAACAAAAATCACTAGGACTTTTCTTATATCCAACTTGATTTGTAAAAGTGAAAAATTCCATTTCTCTTGGGTAGTTAAAAGGGTACAGTTATTTCTTGTTATGTCCATCCTGTTAAGAAATCCCAACTGGTAACATTTTGAGATCTTTGCTTCAATTCTAGGTGAAAATCTTGGGATCCTTTATAAGGTTGTAGAGGATTTCTGATATCCTGGAAGCCCAGTATTTTTAGGAGGCAAATAATACATTAAATTTGTATAGCTCTTAATTTTGTAAAATTCTTTCACAAATATTATTTTACCTTATCCTTATAGGAAATTATGCTCCTATTTCTATCCATTTATGAATGTTTACTCCTACAAATTTTCTCAAAACATTTCTCTTTGGAATATTATTTATTTCCCTTTTCAGTAATGTAATAATATCTTTTTGGTTTATTTCAGTAATAATTTTTTTGTTTAATTTTTTGATGATGAAAATAGAGATTTGTAAATCAAGACATGCTGCACCAGAATTTATGCAGTATTTAGTATTTTCATAAAAAAAGATCTCTTAAAAATAGAAACAGGATTCTGGAGATGTTACGTAGCCTATTTTTTATGATACATATATTATGATTGCAACACATTGAACTTGTTAGAAGACCCAACTCCAGTAGCACGTAATATACTTTCTAAATCAGTTACTTCATCTGTAATATTTCCTTAATAATTCTTGGCCAAGGTCTTGAATATTAGTGGTTTGTGTCATTGTAAAATATAACTGTAAATTATTATTATTATTTTAGACTTCTTTCTTTAGTTGTAGTCCTATTTATCAACTTCTTTTTCTGTTATTTAAAAAATTGCCATACTGTTAAAATTGACTTGCTATTCAGTTCTATTAAGTTTAACACAATTATAGATTCATGTTGCCACTGTTAAAATCATAAAATTATTAAAATTGATATTTGTTTTAAAATTTCGATTAAGATAGTTTATAAAAGGATAACATTCTACTTTTTCAAAACAAAGGTTTAAATAACACATTGTTATAATGATTTATAGTGTTTATTTCTTTTAATGATAAGTGTTTTTCCAACAAAATTTTAATGCAAGACTGCAACACAAAGCAATCATTTAAAATTGGAGAAAAGCTGATGTTTATGTCTAGAATTTAGAGAGAATTAATGTGAACTGAATACTACCAAGTATTAGATGAAACATACAAGCCAATTACCTGAAGTCCATTTGTGCTGACTAAAATTATTCCCCCACACTATTAAAACTCATGTAATTTTCCTATTGTTTGAAAAGGCAGTGATACAAGTTGATTTTTGGTCTCAAGAACACTAAATTTGTACCAATATATTCATATTCTGGAAGTCATTTTCAAAATATAGCAGCCAACTCCGGAATATAACTGACCTGTTCTGTTTGGTGTGTGTGTGTATTTAATGGAAATAATGAAAGTATACAGGTTTGATAAATATAATAATGATAGTTTTGGGTAAGAAAAGAAAGAATTTCATTCATGCATGCTTTTTTTTTTTTTTTTTTGCTATTTTAAGAAATAGGCTGTGTAGAATTATTATTTAAAAGATTACATGCGGGCTTCCCTGGTGGCGCAGTGGTTGAGAGTCCGCTGCTGATGCAGGGGACGCGGGTTCGTGCCCCGGTCCGGGAGGATCCCACATGCTGCGGAGCGGCTGGGCCCGTGGGCCATGGCCACTGAGCCTGTGTGTCTGGAGCCTGTGCTCCGCAACGGGAGAGGCCACAGCAGTGAGAGGCCTGCGTACCACAAAAAAATAAACAAACAAAAAAAAACAAAAAACAAAAAAGATAACATGCATATTAAACCACAAAATTTCAGTTAACTTATTTGAACCCATTTCTCCCCCTGGAGATGAATAGGACTTCCTACAGAAAACTGAGAAATTATTTTTAAATTATGAAGTATTTCAAATGTGTAAAAAATTACAGACTACACTATAACAGACAGTTACATATCCACCATCCAGCTTTAACAAATGTTAATATTTTGATAGGCTAACTTTTAAGTAAAGTTGAATGTAGACTCAGTAAGGAGCCTGTGAGCTTCGTATTACCAAGAGAATATTGGCCAACCAGCATACTTGCTGGCCCCCCACCTACCTAAAGTCACATAATAGAAGCTGGCAGATTTCCCAGGTGGATAAGGTGAGAAAAGTGTTGTTTATAGAAATGGAACCTAATTCAGGAAAGTAAAATACTTGAAATCTTAATATAATAAATGCCCTATTTTTTCAGTTGTGTCACTCACTTTATTTTAACTAGTTGTTCTCATGTATAATAACCTTGCGTATTACCTAGAGTCATTTTCCAAGTGTGAGAGCTCTAGAAAGCCAACTTTGACAGGAAGAAACTGGAAAAGGATACAGCCCTAGTGGTACACAGAACGTGGGTGGAATTCAATAGACCAGCAGTGTTTGCTCTAAGCTACTGGGTGTTCCCAGACCAGCTGGCACTAAATCATTTTGTGGGTGTCTTTTTTAAAATATCCTTTTTTAAGTTACAAAAGAAATAGATATTTATTGTAAAAAGTACACATGAGCATAAAGAAAAAATCACCTATAATCCTACTGTTAACATTTTATTCTGTATACTTCCTGTCCATTTTTAAGCATATTCATAGTTTTTGTTTTTACAAAAATGGTTGATGTTTTGTAACCTGCTTTTATCACATAATATATTGAGAATATATTTCCATGCCATAAATATTCTTCTACATTTCTCATTTCAAAGGGCTGTATATATTTTCACTACATAATTGTACTATCTTTAATATAACCCAACCCCCATCATTGGGTTTGGTTGGTTTTTTTGTTTGTTTTGTTTTTATAGAGTTTATTTTGTATTACAGACAACACTGTGAAGAACATCCTGATAGCTAATCTTTGCAATATCCAGGACTTTTAGGAAGAATTCCTACAAGTCAGATTTCAGAGTCTAAGAGTATATATAAGATGAATATTTTTTGATGAATATTCCTGAATTATCTTTCAGAAAGTTGGACTGAGGTCCTCCCAAGTTGCATTTCTTAAAATAAATGAATAGCTAACAGAGTTGTTGCAAAAATTAGATTAAAAGTCAGGATGATTATTTTTATATTCAAGGTGATGTTATTTATTTCTTATAGGGTCACAAGATGCTGCTCATGATCTGGATACACTGAAAAAGCACAAGGTAAAAAGAAATGCTTCTGGTCTGGCACTGTGTATAGGAAGTATTTTAATTGTTACATTTATTTAGGAAAAACTGCATAGGTCCATTTCAGAGTTGGATTGGTGAGATTTGGCTATCATTTTAATAAAGTTACAAAAATTATTGCACTTAATTCAGATATGTGAATTTGTAATCCATCTTTCCAGTTTTATTTTCTCTCAATCTCCCTTTACATTTCCTCATGAACCTGACTTTGGAGGCACTTCTTCCTGCTTCTGCTTACGTAGTTCCTCTGTGTGGAATAGACCTTCCCCTCTTCTCTTCTTGTCCAAGATTTACCCATGCCTTGAGTCCCGACTCACATACCACTTCTTCCCCAATGCTATCTCTTCCCACCTTCCCCCACACAACTGATGTGATTTATTACTTATTTCAATATTTACTGAAAAAAAATTATCCATCAACTATTTTGTTAAGCACGATTTCAGGGTCATGGAATTGCTGTGGTTTGAGGAATGCAAAAGGTTCTTGTTCACATGAAGTTTATGATTTGAGGGGCAGAGAGGGAAGAAAGACAAATAAGCAGCTACAGTACAGTGTATTGTATGTGTTGATGGGGATGTGCAGGTGCTATGGGAGAGCATAGGAGATGATGCCCTTAACCCATGTTTGTTTGGGTTGGGTTGGGGATAGTAAGGTCAGGGAAGTCTTCCTGGAGGAAATAATATTGAAGTTTTGCTCTGAAGGGGGTGAGGAGGGAGCAGACAGAAAAGTGTTCAGATAGAAGAAATGGCTCTGTGAAGGCCCAGAGACAAGAGAAAGGCTGATGCTTTCAGGAACAGAAAAGAAGTTTAGTAACCCTAGAATAGAGAGTGTGAGAAAGAAGGGTACCAAGAGACAAGGCCAGAGAAGTAAGCGTGAGTCAGATCGCAAAAGTCCATGTAAGCCAGAGTAAACTGTTTGGAATTGATACAAAAGACAGTGGAAAGCCTTTGAAAGGCTTTATGGAGGGAAGTAACAGGATCAAATTTGCATTTTAGAAAGATGGATGGTTAGAGGCCGTGTGGAAAATAGGTTGGAGGATTGCTCAAGCTAGAGATGGGAAGACTAGTTTTGAGGCTGTTGCAGCAATCTGAAAAAAGATGATGGTAGCTTAGATTAGGATTCAGTGGGGGTAGAGAGAAGTGGATGGATTTGAGGGGTTTTTAAGAGGGTAGAATTCTCAAAAGTTAATGATTGACTACTTGCAGGACAGAGTAGAAGCGGGGGGTGAAGTTGAGAAAGAAGGAGGAGTCAGAGGTGATATTCAGCTTTCTTGGATTACTAAGTAGGGTTGGTGTCATCCCATGAGATAGGGAACAAAGTAAGGAGGAGCAGGTTTTGCAGGAAAAATAACGAGCTCAATTTTGAATAATTTAAATTTCAGATGCTGTGGATAATCTCAGTAATGTTATTCAATAGACAGTGTGGGTATATGGGGTCTGAAGTTCAGGAGAGAGGTAAAAATAGAGATTCAGGAATCTTCAGCTTATAAGTAGTGATTTAAATTGTTGGAGTAGATGAAATCACCTGGGACAAGGTGAGCAGAGAAGAAGGCCTACACCAGAACCTGAGTAATACCAACCTATAGGGAATAGTCAAAGGAAGAAGAATCTGCAGGGGGAAAGGAGGTACTGTAAGAGTTTGTAGGAAAGTAAAAGAATTGTGGTGTCATGGAAGCCAAAGCAGAGTTCTGTGGAGGATAGAGTCAGCGGTGTCAGATGCTGCCCAAAGTTTAAGTATTGTTGGGAATGTATTACAACAGCTGGACTTTAGAACAAAAAGTTGTTAGTGACTTTAGTGGGAACAGTTTCATTTGAATTGGAGGCCCAAGCCAGATTTCAAAAGATTGAGAGGTGGAGGAAATGATCACACCAAAAAAGGGCAGAAGAGAGCAGGAAGACCCATAGGTGATGAGATCAAAAGAGGGAGATGGGAGAGTTTTGAGCGTGTATAAAGCTGATGGTAGAGAAAGGAATTGAAAATACAGGAAAGCAAGAATTGTGGCTAGAGGGCCAAGAAAGTAGGCGGCAGTGTGACCCCAAACACAGGTGCCAGAATGAGCCTCATAAAGGATGTGGGAGCACATCATGCTCTGTATTAAGAAGGTAGAAGGAAAGGGTGAATGCAGGTGTAGGCGAAGTTGTTAAATTTGATGGTAAGATTTGATGGAAAGAGTTCCTATGTGATGACTTGTCTTTTTACTGTAAAATGGTAAGTGAGGTGATCTACTGGGAGTCGGGAAGAGATGGTAGGGTTGAAAGTTATTAGGAGAGTAGGGAATGTTTGAAAGAGCTGATATGGGGAATGAGGGAGAGAGCCTACTAGGGAAATATAGTTGCTAAGCATCATTAAGGTTCAAGAGAGGTTGGCTCTCATGAACTAATGGTGGCATGAACTGCAATATTGTGTGAATTTTTTCCAGCAGTGCTTAGCAGTCTGAGTATAGAGGGGACTTTTACCAGTCAGGTGCAGGGGAGGTAGACCATGGACTATAAGCTGAATAACAAAGGAAGTGAAGGCAAGAGGGGGCCGATAGATAAAATAGAAAGATCAAGGAGTTGATGGTTTTTGTGAGGTGTAGAGGGAATAACTGAGTGGAAGATGGAAAAATAAGAGTGGGATACCTGAGTTAACAGGATCAGAGCTGGATCAGTCCTGGGCATTGATTGGTCTTGCAGAGGTGGTGAAGGAGAGTGGTGATGAAGGTCATTGGCGATGAGGTCGTCAGGGACCTGTTAAACCCAAGTGGAAATTGATGTCACCCAGGATAATGGTAGGACATGGGGTAGGACCCAGAAAACTGAGGGTCAGGTGCCCAAGGAACGCAGGGTATAAGATGGAATAATCAGCTTGTATGAATCTCAAAAGAGCAAGGATTTTTACTGGAGGGTGGAAAAGAAGTGACTTGAAAGAGGCAGGGAGTAGCCAAAAGAATGCAACCCTGCCTCTCACCCACGATGTAAGTGGGGTGCTAGGCCCTTTTCTAGTTGCAGGAGACATAGAAATGAACAAGCAGTAAGGTCCTTGATTTTAAAATATATTTTCAGATGAGAATACATTCTCTGAAAGAATTGAAACAAGGCAGTGAGAGGAGTGGCAGGGGAATAGGCCTCTGAGGGTATTATATTTCAACTGAGACCTTAGGACAGAGTCAGCTGTGCTTAAATCAGGGAAAGAGCCCTTAAGGCTGACAGAACAGCAAACGTGGAGGCTCTTGGAAGGAACAAGTTCAGTGTGTGTTCCTCCCTTATGGTCTCATAACACTTTGTTCTTCTCCTGTAGCTCTTAGCACCTCTACTTTTTATTATTACTGTCGGTGAACATGTTTTCCCCTCTATTATTCAGCAGACTTCTAGAGGATTAGAGACCCTGTCCTACTCATCTTTCATCCCACAGCTCTGAGAAAAAAATTTGATTAAATTAAGGCTGAAAATTTTATGTGATAAACACTTGCAATTAATTTCTTCAAGGAAATACTAACGAATTCATTAACTAATTTGATATGTTTACTAGTCAATGTACTTATTTGTGTTTAAATTGGCCTCCCCTTGTTTTATTATAATAATAACTGCCTGACAATAAGAGACAATGGCCTGAAATTGCATAAGGATATGAGAATGACTGTATATCCTGATAGGAACCCTCTTAGATCAATATTTCAACATAAGTAGAATATGTTTTAGAGTCTTGCTTACATGAATAAATTAATATTTCTCAGGGTAAAAATGGAAATTAGAAAAACTGATAAATCTTTTCATTGGCAAGTGTTTTATTATCTAGTCCCTGTTATGATACACTAGTTCAAATTCACTTTCATCCTGGTGATGTGAACCCAGCTGCTGTTTAAAAGATCATTCTGTCTCTGTATAAAAGATCCTGTTAGATGCCTGGAAGAAGCAAAAGTAAGCTGAGCAGCTGAATAGAGGGTTTCTACAAAATCTTAAGGGTGCTGTAAAACAAAATTATTGATTTAAATGCATGACACATTTCAAAGGGATTTCTTGGGGTTTAAGTAGAGTGCAATAACTAATAGAAATTCTCTTGTGGCAGATCATTTCAGAAATTTCTATAGGAATTTCATTATAATGTTTAGATATGGTAATAAGAGTTGTTTTATTAGTAAGGTACTCATTGAATGCCTGGTGTATGCCCAATAAAGCATGGAGGATAGAAAACCAAGTGTAACATAAAATATTCCAAGTTGTTTACTGCAGCACTGTTTATAATAGCAAATTTATTGAAAACAACCCCTATTTCCATAAGTAGGGAATTGGTTAAATGACCAATAGTCCACCCACATGATGGAATACTATATAGCTTTTTTTTTTACATCTTTATTGAAGTATAATTGCTTTACAATGGTGTGTTAGTTTCTGCTTTATAACAAAGTGAATCAGTTATACATATACATATGTTCCCGTATCTCTTCCCTCTTGCGTCTCCCTATAGAGCTTTTTAAAAGAACACAAAAAAAATGGTCTCTAGATACTGATATGAAAAGGTCTCCAGGACATTTTAAAAAATTAATTAATTTACGTATGGCTGTGTTGGACCTTCATTGTTGCATGTGGGCTTTTCTCTAGTTGTGGCGAGTGGGGGCCACTCTTCGTTGCGGTGCGCGGGCTTCTCATTGCGGTGGCTTCTCTTGTTGCGGAGCACGGGCTCTAGGTGCGCAGGCTTCAGTAGTTGTGACGTGTGGGCTCAGTAGTTGTGGCTCTCAGGCTCTAGAGCGCAGGCTCAGTAGTTATGGTGCACGGCCTTATTGCTCTGAGGCATGTGGGATCTTCCCGGACCAAGGCTTGAACCCATATCCCCTGCATTGGCAGGTCCAGGACATTTTTAAATAGGGGGAAAAACCCAAGGTGTTGCCTTTGTGTAAGAAAGGGAGTACATAAAATATTTGCATAAAGATACTCTAAAAGAATATACAAGAAACCAACAAAGATGGTTACCATATGGGTGGGAGATGATGGAGTGGAAAGAGGGTGAGAGCAAGACTTCTTAATGTTTCTTTTTTTTTGTAATGTTGTGATTTTTGAACTAGTTCAAAAGATAATTTTTTGATAATGCCTAAATGTGAGGATTAAGTGAGTTAACCTGTATGCCTAGCACATACTACGTACACAATAAAGGGGCTATTCTTATTATCCCTATTATAAAGGGCATCACAAGGTCAACCATTGTTAGGACCTCTGTAACTGCATTTTGGAAATATGCTTGATTACTTGAAGGGTTTTAGGCTAGGTCCCCATCACCATCACCACCATGACCTGAGACTCAGTAGAGTTCTTTTCAAGCATGATCATTCAATCAATATATATGTAAGTTGCATTTCCAAGCAGCTAAACTACCTAGACATTGGGTAGTTTAATGATCCACAATATTTGTAAAGCACTTTTACCTTTCAACAAGTTTCCCCAAGATTCTTATTGGGTCATCTCTGTAATCCTGTGATGTATAGGGAAGCTATATAGATACAGATATATTCTGTAAGTGGTCAGACCTCATTTTTGGTCTTTTGGGAATGCAGAATATAGTTCTAAAGGTAAGGCAAACACATCAATATTATAAAACATTGGCACATCTATTAATTCAGGGCAGAATCATGTAGTCCTGGCCAGAAGTCCACTTGGAGTGAGAGAGTAGCTTGGCACAGTCAGGTGGGACTTCACTGGGGAAAGCAGAAGGACATTTCAGACTGTATCTTCTAAAACTGTTCTTCCCTTCTTTCTAGGTTCTTCCATCTCCTCTCTATGTAAGAGTGTCTCTTGAGAAGATTTGGGGTTTTTTTCTGTTTTCTTCTTTCCACAAGGCAGTTAAGTTAGTAAATAGCCTGTGGCCTTCTTTTCATGAGGCCTAGTTCCCTGAGTGTCTTAATACTCTTTCGATTGTGGACCACAGAAACCTGAATGAGGAAAGAGAATGTGTATGATGATTTAGGGGGCTCTCTGGAACCTGAGGGAAGAGAGTGGCCATGCCAGAGAATAGAAGGCCATCCAGGACAGCCTCTCTCTCCCACTGGCACATGGCTCCTATCTGCACATCTGTGTTGTTCTTCTCATTTGGGAGCAGAGATCTTTCAGCTTCCCTGAGCACTTAATAGAAAACGGCTGTTCTTAAATCTCCCGAGTTTGTGGATCATTCTAGCTGTCTCACACACCTATTTTTTTAAATTTCTTGAGATAATCTGCTCAGTCTAGCTTAAGTCAGGCGTCCACCCGAAACCAATTAGCTGTGCTTAGGGAAGGAGTGGGACACAGCCAGAGTCATAGCTGGGAGGGTAGTGGGGGCAAGAGAGGCAGGCTGGACAAGTACTCTAAAATATTATGAGATACAAGAAAATACCAAGGTCAGGCAAACCCTAAGATCCAAACTAAGAGAGACAATAAGTTCAGTGAGAAGCATGTCCTGATAAGAAACAGGGACTCATATTTCTGGTCTGTTTAGCCTTTGGATTCTCTTAATAGACTTTCCACATGGCTCCTTCCATTTGCTTGGTGGACTCCAGGAAAGGAGCCTGAATGTATAGATGGATGAGGAGGTTGCTTATGTGTGCCATTTAAAAGAAAATCTTTCATGACCATCCCACCTTTCAACCAGACTAATTCATCAGAATTTCTGGGTTTGAGACCCTGTGGCATTGATATTTTTAAAACACTTACTGATGGTTCTAATGTGCAGCCACACTTGAGAACCACTGTACTTACAAAGAATACAAGAGGAAAATAGGGAAATAATTATTGAAAGGGAAGTTGTGTGCTACTGATGCACTTCCCTTACGTAAGTTTTTATATGGACATTAGTTGATTTATTCAATAAATATTTTAAGTACTTTCTGTGCTAAGGTCACTGCTCACTCACAATGCTTACTTACAATAGTGAGTAAGCTAAACCTGGTCCCTGCTCTCATGGAGTTTCTAGTACAGTGAGGGAGATAAACAGACTCTCAGTGGTAAGGGCTATAATGAGGCAAGTAAAGGGTGCTTTGGGGGTATATAGAAATAGCACTTCTGGTAAGGGATGAAGCAGTCAGAAAAGGCTTCCTGAAGGAAGTGTTATTGAGTCATGCTTAAATTGTTTATTCTTGTTACAGCTCTCAACATCTCAGTCTCTGTTTAATTAACCTAATTCACAAGAATTTTCTAAAAATCATCCTTTTTTTTCTCTTTAAGGTGACTCATATTCTCAATGTTGCATATGGAGTTGAAAATGCTTTCCTCAGTGACTTTGTATATAAGAGTATTTCTATTTTGGATCTACCTGAGACCAATATCCTGTCTTATTTTCCAGAATGTTTTGAATTTATTGAACAAGCAAAAATGAAGGTAAGCTTTTTTTTTTAATTAATTAATTTATTATTCATTTTTAGTTGCATTGGGTCTTTGTTGCTGTGCACAGTCTTTCTCTATTTGCGGCGAGTGAGGGCTACTCTTCATTGTGGTGTGCGGGCTTCTCATTGCAGTGGCTTCTCTTGCTGTGGAGCACGGGCTCTAGGTGCATGGGCTTCAGCATTTATGGCACACGGGCTTAGTAGTTGTGGCTCACAGGCTCAGTAGTTGTGGCTCGCGGGCTCCGTAGTGCAGGCTCAGTAGTTGTGGTGCATGGGCTTAGTTGCTCCGCCACATGTGGGATCTTCCCGGACCAGGGCTCGAACTCGTGTTCCCTGCATTGGCAGGCGGGTTCTTAACCACTGAGCCACCAGGGAAGTCCGTAGGTTTTGTTTTGATCCACAGTTCTTCAGAAGCAGATATTTAAAAATATGGGTCCATTATCCAATATTTATTCTTTCTGTAATGAATATGTAGAGAACAATTATGAAATTTCCCCTTCAACAATATTTCATTAATTCCTACAACTATTTAGTTTTCCAGTTGCTCTTTTTTCAGTGAAATATTTACTTTTAACTTTAATTTCTCATATTCCTATGCCTTCCTGAGAAATATTCGGATTTAAAATTTTCTGCTTACTGAATTTTCCTGTGTACATAGGTATTGCGTTGGCCCAAAAGTTCTTTCTGGTTTTTTGTAAGATGTTATGGAAAAACCCGAACGAACTTTTTGGCCAACCCAATACGCAGGTTTCCTTTGATAGTTTCTAACCACCTGCCCTCTGACCACTTTGCAAGGTAATCAGGTGGACTGTGGGATAGAGGCTGCTCTAGTCCTGTTAGTGTATTTATGAAGATTAATATTCCTGAGATTGTATAAAAATGCTGATCAGAAGCTGTCCATTGGTTCCCTGACTTTAGAAGACCAACAAAAAATACAGTACTTCAATTTTGGTACTGATCCAAGGCAGGGCTTCTAGGCTGGCTGTTACCAATAATTATACCTTGAAATGACATCATTTTTAGTCAGTATATAATTCTTACAAAATTTATGTTAGATAAATACATGGGAATGTAGAAGCACTTACAGAGAAAAGTTAACTGTCCTGGAGCACCCGACAATTAATGACAGTTAATAGAATCCAACTTAATTAAATTCTGATGATCTCCCTTCTACCTTATCTCTTTCCCTCTCTCTCTTACTTCCTTTCATTTAGTAATATTTATTGAGTGCCTTAGGTGCCCAGCACTCTTCTCGATACCCTTCTCTAGATTACCAGAAAAATGTAACACTTTTCTACCTTATTTAATAGCAGATATTTGGATGAAAGAAAAGGAGGAGCTTTTCTAATTCAGAGCCTAGTATTGGCCAGTCTGTTCTCTTGTGAAAAATTTTACAGACTCTAGATTGTCACATTCCAGTGTGCCAGCTAACAGTGTTAGAAATAAAAGTGACAATGTTTCTGTATTAGCTGCTTTCCTAAGGAGATGTAGAATGTACGTTAGACGGTAAAGGAAAAATGTAGACATCATCCATATTCATATTAGAAGATATGCACATGTTGCAAGTAAAAAGTGAAATGGGTAATAGTTAATAAAAATGGTCCTTAGTTTGGGTTTCTCAAAAAACAGAACCTGAGCCAAGGATTAAGAGCTGATGCTTCATTTGAGAGGTGCAATCCCTAGGCAGTGAGAGTGAGAAGAAAAGGAAGTGACTCAGGTAAGGATGAGAAGCAGTGTAAGATGATGTGTTTACCTTGCTGAACACAACTTCACAATGAGCTGACAGCGAAATAGCTGGGTACTTGGTAGGGTGGTACCCAAGACATCCCCAAGCAGGGAGTCCAAAGAAACTGCACCTCAGTACAGATTTTGGGAGGGAGGGAAGAGAGAGAATTTATCTGCCTGGCCATCTGTCAGCTTCTATTTCCCATTGGTCAAAGTTTACCCATGGAGAGGTAACTAACCTCACAATTCCAGGTTGTAGCACCCCACCCCTTCAGTGGCCACCTTGAAGCCAAACCCAATGCCCTGTGGTGTGATTTGCCATCCAAGTTCAGAAGAAGCAAGCGAATCCAGAACTCAGAGTGTACCTATGCAGACTGCCATCGGGGAAGAGCCAGGTGTTCTTAGGCAAGCAAAACTTAATAGGCTTAAAGGCACAATAGGCAGTCAGCCACAGAGGTTGTAATTGAGGTGGAGCAAGCTGAGGGTGAGATGATGGCATCAAAGGAATCCGAAGAGATGCATAAAATGTTTCTGCTACAAGATGTATTTGAATTCTGTAATATGTTCTAATTTCTCAAGCCTTATGTTTTTTACTGAAATCTTAGCCTCAGCCAATATTTCCTTACCCTGAAAACTCTTTATTGTTTAGATTAATACATATTTAGTTTTAGCAATAGAAGTCTTGAATTTTCTTCATTTTTTTCTAGAAGAGATCTCTTCATGCTTTTGCCTGTTGTATATGCACGTATTATTAAATGTGATTACTCAGTGAATTGCATATTTCAAAACTACCTTTCTAGGTCCTAGTTTGTTGTTTTCATCTTTTTACATACAGCTGCCAGATGGAATGTCTTCCATTTTCCCATGTCTTTCCTCATTTCTCTCTGTACTTATAAAACCCTGTTTGTTTGGTTTCTCTGTCCTTCTTCTATCTCTGCCTAATGCGTTATTTGTCAGGTTTATGCCCAAAGGGACAGAAATACACATGAGAGGGAAGTAGTAAAGTAACCTCCATAGCCTCAAGAGTTCTTTTAGGAATATTTACTTGACCCCCTTTTTTTATGTGCAAAAGGTTTTGTTTGTTAGTATGAAAATGTGTATTTGATATTCCATGTTTACTTTATTATTTATAAGATGTGATTTTAAAAACATGTAATTTATAACATTGTAGAAAAATTGGAAAATATAGATAGGTAAAAATTAAGGTCACCCACTTCCACCATATAGACATAACCACTGTTAGTATTTTAATATATTTTTCTATATATCAAAAGACCTGAACTTGACTAAGTTCATCTGTCAAAAAATATGAATTACTTACTCTGAGAAGATACAAGGGATGTATATTGCTGCCCTTAAGGAGCTGGCAATCTAATTGAAAGGCTGTTCATAACAACACGAGAACAAAGCAAGCTGTGTAAAATGGAAATACTATAACATAATTCCTATCTATCTGCCCATAGCAAAATGGTGATTTGATTCTTTTAAGAGAATGTTTTCTCAGAAATGCAGAACAAAATTAATTTGTTTGCTTAGCAAACATTTATGGAATACCTACTCTGTGCCCAAAATTGTACTAAGTATTAGGCATACAAAAATGGCTTGGATATTCCTCCTGCCCGCCTCTCACGCAGAGAGAGACAACCTTCTTAGAACAGAAGCCAAAGTTAGCTGGACCAAGAGAGGAGCAAAGGCCTTTCAAGCAGAGGACAACAGCAAGTGCAAAAGAAAAAATTTCTTTATAAATGATTTAATTGTCACTACTTTGAGTTCTGGAAAGGGGATATGAAGCTAGTAGTTTGTTTGGAAATACTTTCAAGGGCAATATGATACCCAAGGAATAATAAAAGGTAAATAGGTAAATTCAAAGGCTGTAGAAACTAACAGAAAAGTAGCTTTTTATATAAAGAATGTAAGAGGGAAGAAAATACTAACATTTTTAAACATTAGCTAAAACTAATTGCACCGTGTATAAGATTGAAAATAAAGCTAGTTTCATTTTCAAAAGCGTATGTATGGATCATAACATAGAGATAACTAGTATACAGCCAGGAAACATTAAAAATGACATGAGGGCACCTTTTATTAAGCTTATGATTCCAAGTTTCTTTGGAATATCTAATTTGTTTTGAGTTAAAAGAAGTTCATTAATAGTTTTCATTGGTTACTGTAATATGATTTTAAAATGTCTTAAGTCTCATAAAAAAGCCATTGTACAAAGTGAGAAAAATTCTGTATATGTAGAGTGAATATTTGCATTTTGCTTTTCTTGTACAGAAAGTTAATATCTGGAAATGACTCTGAAATATATAAATATAAATAGACAATCTTATTTACAAAGCAGAAATAGAGACAGATCTAGAGAACAAATGTATGGATACCAAGGAGGGGAGCAGGGGTGGGATGAATTGGGAGATTGGTATTGAAATATATACACTATTGATACTATGTGTAAAATAGATAACTAATGAGAACCTACTGTATAGCACAGGGAGCTCTACTCAGCGCTCTGTGGTAACCTAAATGGGAAGGAAATCCAAAAAAGAGGGGATATATGTATACATATAGCTGATTCACTTTGCTGTGCAGTAGAAACTAACACAACACTGTAAAGCAATTATACTCCAATAAGAAATTTTTTAAAAAAAGAAAAAAAAATAGAAACAATTGAAATTGTCTTTTTGATATGAGGATTTAAAATATTAACTAATTTTCTTGTGAATCATCTGTGTTTCTTGAAATGAGTTACACTTGCAAATGTGTTACAATAGACCTAGGAAAGGAATTTTGCAATAGATTTATGCATCTAAGAAAACTGCCTTGTAAAAGTTAAGTAATCCAATAAGCCATAAACATAGCATTGTTAATGTGTACTTTGGACAGAGAATTTTCAGTTGTAAGGTTTTTTCCCCCTTTCCCTGTTCCCATCTTTCTTGTGTTGTAAGAAAAGAAGAATCAAGAAATGAAGTAATTAAAATGTCTGGTTCTGTTGGGTGTGCTCACTGTTCTCTACATTTCATTTAGATCATTAACTTTTTAAAGGCCTGAGATAAGCTAACCTGTATCAATGCTGATCCATCAGATCTATCACATTCATTATTAATGCAATATTACCCCCATCAGCATTGGCCTTGCACTGTGTCCCTTTTCACTTGTGAAGTATCATTTGCAAGTTACCTGAAACGTTTTTCATTTATTGACCTCATGCTGGTGTCTAATTACCTTTTCCATTTCACATTGTCGTGAGCTATTTGTGTCATCATTTTACTACCTCATAAGTTTAACTATTTTTTAAGTCACTTCCCTCCAGAATAAAATATATCCAAGGGAAGACAATTTTTTCTTTACTGATAATTTTACACATAGATTTCTAAGCCAGTGATACTAGTTTCTTCATGGGAGCACTATGTGTACCTAGAATGTCTCGAGCTTTCTGTTTAGTTTATGATTATGGTTTTATTTATATTTCCACATATATTTCCTGTGATTTTTCTCTTATTTATAGACTTGTGGCTACTAAGTTACTAGGCTTTTATGTGTACTTTACTAGATTACTTCAGTTTAATAAAAGATAGTTTCAGAATTCCAAATATATCATGAAAGCATTTCAATTCTGGGAGGTGGGAAGAGAAGGTGTTGGTTAATTGATTGATTTTTCCCATTCATTCCTTACAATGAATTGTATTTTGATGATTGAGTAGATTGAATCAAATAAATCGATAAAGTGAATATTTTTATTTTATAATTTTAAGTAGTATAAGATTATATTATAGTCTCTCTTAAATGAATAATGAAGATTTTTGTTTGGTTTTATTATAGGATGGAGTGGTTCTTGTTCACTGTAATGCAGGAGTTTCCAGGGCTGCTGCAATTATAATAGGCTTCCTAATGAATTCTGAAGAAATCTCATTTACCAGTGCTTTTTCTTTGGTGAAAAATGCAAGACCTTCCATATGTCCAAATGCTGGTTTTGTGGAGCAGCTTCGTACATATCAAGAGGGCAAAGAAAGCAATAAGTGTGACAAAATACAGGAATTAGAAGAAACAACAGTTCCTGAGTTACATTCTAGCTGATGATGGACAACTGTAATTTCTGAGTTGGTCTCTAGAGCCACCTTTCCCCTTTTTGAGAGTAAACTAGTAGAAACTTCCTTCTTTCATGCTTTTTTCAAGTGGAAATAGAGGTCAATTGATTGTCCTAAGTTAGGGTATAAATAAATTTTTTAAATTATATCATGTTTTCTTTAGTATTATAATATGTGATTAAATGCTTCTTTGATTTGCTAAGGGAAAATAACAATGTATTACCAATAATTTATTTCTGTAGAAAGAAAAGGTTTAAATTTAAAATCTATATTAAAGCATGAAAGATTAAATTAGTTGATTAAAACTTTTGGTAGTTTTCTATTCCAGCAACTGTTTCCATGAAGGAAAAACTTGAAGTGCTACTTGACTTACTATTTCAGAGGGAGGTAAATTTCTTTGTGAAGAATTTAAGATTAAAAAACAATACCTTAAACCTCCCAAAAGAGGTAACCAAAATCTGAAGGTTTACACAATATTTATGTAGCAGTTACAATATTCACAAGATTTTTATGTCCTTTTATGAAAATGTACCCACTTTTCATTTTGATTCTTTAATTTAACTGTATTCCCGGTGTTTATTTTTAAAGTTTTTTGTATAGCTATTCTCTCTTACTTTATTGTGAGCTTATGGTTCTTTTATTAGGTGATTAGTCTCTTACATTGTATGCTTTTTATTCTGGGTCCCTAGCATTCTGTTTTTGCGTCTGACGTCATAATTATCTGATCTCCTTGGATCTGTGGGAAAGTATTTTATACTAAAAAATCATTTTTAAAATGTGGTTTGATTAATGATCTGTTTTCTAGTTCAGTATTCTACTAGGGAACATATTTTTAAGGAAAGAACAGTTATGGTTTTGTAAGAAATTTTACATACATTTTTAAAAAGCCCAAAATCATTTACAATTTTATTTCTGGCCAGAGGCTTTGATTAGTTTTTTTTTTTATTAAGTCTCCATATTAGCAAGGCTGAACTCTGTACGTTATGAATTTGCTTAAAGATATTCTTTTAATTATTCAAAATGTACTTAAAGTTAATTATAATAATTAAGATAGAATTTATTTAATAGCTTTCAAGTAGACTTTCAAGACTTAGAAAATATCATTGCCCTCTAGATTTTATTAAGAAAGTCCTGAGCTCTTCTTAATTACACATTATAGAGAGCAAGCATTTTCCTATACATAATTTGGAAAGTGCACACTGAGCACATCTGTGCATTTGAGAAAGCAGGCTTTCTTATGCTGCCAGGAGCAAAAAGTAGAGGTGATAAATGCAAATTATGTTTCAAGATTGCTTATAGCCTGACAAGATGCCATCATATGCAAAGCTATGAACTTTGCTTCTATTAAGAGGCAGCATAAATGTAATCAACCTTCTGTGAGCTGTTTGAAGCCTAACAAGGCAGACAGAATCCTCTTAAATATGAGACTGGTGTATAATACTGTCTTTATGGTCAATATTGCTGAGGGTTTGCTGGGTGAACCTTTTCCATTCACATGAAAGCATTTATTTAAATACATTTTCCTTTGTTATTGCTGTTTAGTTTTCAGCCATTAAATGTTGTGAATATGAAGCCTTAAATTGAACTTATTCCTTATGGATAGTTTATTATTTTTGTCTGCAGTTTGCGTAGTTTTTTCCTGTAGTGATCTGGTTACAGTACAAACATGTATCTTCTGTATCATCTACAGGAGTGCTTTGAGCATCAATTTTGTTTTCTCTTAACTGATAATAGTTTGCTGTATGTAAAATAAATCAGTAAAGGTAATTGTCTTTTAAATTAGGGGTACTGTGTAAGGCAATGATGGGTCATACATGGAGCATGTTTATTGGGCTTCTCATGGATATGTCACTGTGTCATACCTAGTTATTTATAAAAAGGAACTTTATCATTATGATTCTCTGTCCCACATATTATAAACAGATCTCAAATATTCATCTGTTTCAAGGGAGTGGAAAAAGTATTTCAAGGATTTTTGGCCTCTATATTAAAATAGATTTTCCTATTTTAGAAAGTCCCCTTCAAAGGTAATTTCTCCAAAGATTCTGGAATGTAACAAGTATAAATCAGAGTATTGTCTTAAAACCTTACCCAGTGAATTAACTCAATGAATTAACACCTTTATAAACAAAACCACAATACATTAAAAAACAAACTAACAAACAGAAATGTAGCCCAGTGAATTAATTGATTTTGCCAGGTGACTTTAACTAGTTGCTTTTTCTGCCCAAATCATCCTGAACATATTTAGTCACCCTGTAATTATTTAGGAATTTAAAGCAGAAGATTTTAAAGTTTTATATTCTTGCGATACATACACTGACATTTTATGATTAACACATTTATGGTTCGTTTCCTTTGATATACTTAAAAAAAAGCTTATAGTTAAGCTTTTCTACTTCAAGTGAAACTTTGACTTACCGTTTTGTATCCATATTTATAACGTGCCCCTTATTGTTTCTAGGTATTGATATACTTTAATTAAAATAATACATTTACTATTTCTCCCATTAATATCTTTAATTCTTTGAGGTTATTTGTTTTAAAAGACAACAATTATTTGCTGTCAAATCCTGGATTAAACAAATCTGTTGGCAAAACACAAAATTATACATTTTGGAATATAAATTAGTTTAAGGTCTGTGGAAATTTGATCCTCCAGCCACCTCAAGAAGTGAAAAGCTAAAGTCAGATCTTGTAATTGGAATTACTGTGGATAAATTGGCAGTGAAAATTCAATAGAATATTCTAGTAGTTTAAGTCAAGAGATACTGAATTACTCTCAGACTAAACTGAGATTTACTATCTTAGTAAAGCCTTCCCTGACCACCTTATTTCAAATTGCTCCCATCCCTAACACTTATATCTACCTTTCCTGTTTTATTTACTGTATATCCCTAATTATCCCCCAAATTATATATATATATATTATTATTATTATTTATTTATTTATTTATTTATTTTGCGGTACATGGGCCTCTCACTGTTGTGGCCTCTCCCGTTGCGGAGCACAGGCTCCGGACGCGCAGGCTCAGCGCGTCAGTTTTGTCAACAGTTTTGTTTTGCCTGGCATCCTAGAGGGTGGATTTCCAGCAAGTTTTTCCATATCTCTGCCATTCAGTGAGCCATAGCTTCACTCTGCAACAAGATCCAGATTTCAACCCTGGGAGTCTTCTTCCTTGAACACTCATCCCCAGGGGTGGTGGCTGCTCTTTATATCTGCTATTCCTATGTTGTTTACTTCCTCCTTTCTTACCAATCCCTCATTACTCCAATCCTATTATGGTTAATAAACTTTTATATCAAGCTTTTCTGGCCCAAGTTATTGTGTGGTTTATCTCTCCTGATGGACCCAGACTGTCTAGCCTATAACTTACAGTCACATTTTTTAATATTTGTCCTTGTGGAGTGTTTCTGATAGCAGGTCAAGCTATGTTACAACCATACAGATTATGTAATAAAAGCTGAAATGGCAAGTAATGTTGTCGGTAATTTTTTGAGAGTCTAATTCTATCAATATAAACAGTGTTCAGTGTAAAGTATAAACACAATGACCTGATTTTGTTAATACTTCTTGTCTACAGAGTGATGAATTCTTCAAAGTTGAAAAAAAAGCACACAAATAGTGCAATTTGCTATTGTTCTTATGTTTTCACCCACTCTTCCCATTTGTATATCATACCAGCAGGAGAGGAAATTGCTTTCTTTGCTTGCGAGGAGTTCCCACTCCCCTCTTTCCACAGTTCAGTTATTCTACTAAATTTGTGAATCTACTTAATAATAGTTGTAATTAGTGCTAATGCAACTTCATGAACTCTGGGGGGTAAATGAAGACAGCTAATGTCTCACCACTAGAGATTTGTTTATATTTACCTCTTATAAAAGCAAATGCAAGCTTTTATAAGTGCTCACAAACAAAAAGTTCCCTATATTTTCCCCAGGATTGGCATACAGCTTGCTGTGTATAATTTATAGCATTCTCCCTTTCCCCTTTAAAAAATCTGGTATAATAATTGCCTATCTTCAGTTTTATGACACTCTAACAGCATGTCTTAAATATGACTGATCTTGCTTTGGGAATATCATTAGCAGTTTTTCTCAGTATTTCTCAGTATTTCTTCAACGCATAAAAAGAACTTTTTTTCACACTCAGGGGCTCCCCTGAAGGCTCTACTTTTTTATGCAACAACTATTTTTTTTTTAGCATCTTTATTGGAGTATAACTGCTTTACAATGGTGTGTTAGTTTCTGCTGTATAACAAAGTGAATCAGCTATACATATACATATGTATATGTATGTATAGCTCCCTCTTGCTTCTCCCTCCCACCCTCCCTATCCCACACCTCTAGGTGGTCACAAATATGCAACAACTATTTATTGATCATCTGCTACATGTCAGACACTGTGCTAGGTGCTGGGGATATGAGGATAAGCAAAACAGTCAAAAATCCCTGCCCCCATGGATCTTGCATTCAAAGTAACACCACTGTGTAATAACCAAACATATCTGCATTGCTCTCTCAGTCTTCTGCTGGTTAGGTTTTCCCCCGTTTTAAAATGTCTGAACCACGGAGGTCTTTCTTAGGAGAGATGGGCAAATGACCAAGGGCAGAGTTTTCTAAGGATCTCCCAACACGACTGCTCCTGGTCCTACTGAAGTAAATAGCAGCCGTAAGAAGAAGTACAAAAACTCCTCCTCACTAGCATCTACCTACAATGATAACATTAACAATAAATCCCAAAGTTTAAAGAAAACAATTTCCTAGAAATCACTAGAAAAAATGTTGTCTACAGATACCAATTGCGTATTCCTTTTGTTATAAGACAGAGTCCTAAAATCATATTTTAAAAACTTCCTTCCCCAACGTGCGGCCTATTTTTTTTGGTTTTCATCAAGCTACACACACACACACACACACACACACATATTCCTTTTATAAGCGATTTTCAAAAGACCTTTATTCTTTTTTTTCTTTTTGGCCGCACCACGCGGCATGTGGGATCTTAGTTCCCCAATCAGGGATAGAACCTGTGCCCCCTGCATTGGAAGCACAGAGTCTTAACCACTGGACCACCAGGGAAGTCCCAAAAGACCTTTATACTTTAAAAATATTAATCAAGCTGATATTTAAGGAAATAATTGATACTCTTTTCTGTTCTGTCAAGGTATAGGGTCCTTGGATGACCGTATCTGTATGGGTAAATTGTTAACTGTCCTCACAAGAAAGTTGAAAGAATTAGCAATTGAATGTTTATAAACTTTTTTGTTTCTTTGAAAGTTGTTGCAATTATTATTACAATAGGATTAAGTTGCAAATGTTGAAGAAGTTACAGTGATAGCACCTAGCTTAGTAGTGGGCACTTGATTTAAATTAAAAATTGATGTACATTTCCAAATGATGAGTAGCTTAGAAATGAAATTATCTCACTATATAGTCCATATCCTTGGAATAGGTTAAGCACTTATTTGTATTTCAAGAAGACTCTTTTTTTTTTTCAGTAAGTACTAATATATTCTACAATTCTCATTAATTCCAGACAAAAGAAGCATTCATTGAAACTTAAGAAGTAAATTTCCTTTTCAGTAGGGTTAAGAAATTGGGAAATCACTAGAATTCAATTCTGTGATCTCTTTCCATTCAGCAAGGATGGACAGCTGTGGACCTTGTTCACAAATAATACAACAAGCTGGCCAAATGCCACAAGTGTATGGCTCCTTGACATTGCAAATTCATGGTCAAGTTGAGGCTCAACTCCACTCAGACAGGTCAACGATTGGTCTTCCCATTGCACTACTTTGGTCAGAGGAACCTGGAGCAATTAAAGTCATTGTCTTTTATTATCTGTTAACTTTTTTTTTTTTTTTTTTTTTGCGGTACGCAGGCCTCTCACTGTTGTGGCCTCTCCCGTTGCGGAGCACAGGCTCCGGACGCGCAGGCTCAGCGGCCATGGCTCACAGGCCCAGCCGCTCCATGGCATGTGGGATCTTCCCGGACCGGGGCACGAACCCGTATCCCCTGCATCGGCAGGCGGACTCTCAACCACTGTGCTACTAGGGAAGCCCATATTATCTGTTAACTTGATATCATCTCTCCTAATCAATGGCTCTACAACTGAGCTGTATGAAAATGTGTTTTCTAAAACTGTATAGTGCTATACTAATAATATTATTATTTTGTTATTCTAAATTGGTCAGGAAAAACCTTTTAGTCATTCTGTACATACTTCGGAAACTTCTCTGCTTTTGTAAAATATATGTTGATAGCACAGGATGTGTTAGTCTTCCCCTGTAACACAGAACGTACCAGCCTCTCCTGATTCTGTAGCACAGAGTGTACTAGGTCTCTCCTAGCCCATAGCACAGGGTGTATCACCCTTCCCTCAGTCTGTAGCATGGAGTATTCTAATCCTCCCCCAGTCTATAGGATAGTCCCTTGAATTATCTTTACTTTAAATGATAAAGTGTTAAGTTGTATTATATAATTCATAGTTAATGAACATGCAGATATTCCAAACAACAAAAAAGTTTTTTGTTATTAGTGTTAGAATTTTATTTTCTCTTGTAATTTATAGAACCTCATACAGTGCAACCCAAAGTAGACTTAGAACTAATGCTCTTAACAAATGCTCTTAATAAATATTGGGCTTCTTAGGACTATTGGGTTATGCTTAGTACTACATACATACTATTTGAATGGATCTCAAGTAGGATAAACTGAAAGAAATACACACCAGGACACATCATAATTAATCTTCTGACAACTAAAGGCAAAGAAAAATCCTTGAAAGCAGACAGAGAAAACACCTTCGCTATAAAAGAAAAGCAATTTGAATGACAACAGATTTCTCTTCATAAGTCATGAAGGCCAGAAGGACATGGCATCATATTTTTCAAAAGCTGAAGGAGAAAAACTCTCAATCTCAAATCCCATACCCACCAAAAACATCCTCTAGGAATTAAGAGAAAATCAAGACATTCTCAGATGAATGAAAACTAAGAATTTTTGGCCAATTGAACTACCCTAAAAGATTGGCTTAAAATAATTTCTCTGAACAGAAACAAAATGATAAAAGAAGAAATCTCAGGAAAAAAGAATATGATAAAAACATGAGTGAATACAATAAACTTTCCTTCTCCTCTTGAGTTTCTACATTATATTTCATGGTCGAAGACAAAATTATATCAAAATCTGATATGCTTCTAAATATATGTAGAGAAACAATTATAAATGGGTGAGGGTAATAGCTACTTTTGCCTGATAAAATGGTGGACTTTACTGATTGATTTTCAAATGTTGAGCCAAGGCATAAAGGTTTCTATAGTTCATTTGAAATGGTAAATTATGTCAAAATTTAACACCCATTTAGCATACTCCCAGAAAAATAAGAAAAAGAGAAAACGTTCTCAACTTGATAAAGAGCAGCCATAAAAAAAAAAACCTATGGCTAACATTATACTTAATGGTGAAGGACTAAATGCCTTCCTGCTAAGATTGGTAGCAAGTCAAGGATATGCATTCTCACTATTTCTTCAACATATTGCTGCAATTTCTAGCCAGAGCAATAAATCAAAAAGAGAAAATTAAAGGTATACAGATCAGAGAGGAAGAAATAAAAGTGTTCCTTTTGCAGACAGCACTATTGTCTACATAGAAAGTTCCTAGGAATCTACAAAAATCTATAATTAATAAGTGAGTTCAGGAAGGTTGCAGGATACCAGATACATATAGTAAAGTCAATTATTTTTCTACATACTAGCAATGAACACTTGGTCACCAAAATTAAAAATACAATATTAGTTACAATCACTCCAGGGTGGGGAGAGAGAGAGAGAGGGAGGGTGATAGAGGAGAAATACTTAGTTGTAAATGTAACAAAACATGTATAGGACTTATATGCCCAAAACTATAGAATGCTGATGAAAGAAATCAAAGATCTAAATAGATGGAGAAATATACTCTCTTCGTGAATTGAAAACTCACCATAGTAAAGATGTCAATTGTCCCCAAGTTAATATACGTTTAATGCAATTCCTATCAAAATTCCAGCAAGAATTTATATAGATATAGATAAGATTATTCTAAAATGTATATGGAAAGGCAAAGAACAAGAATAGCTACAACAATTTTGAAAAAGAAGAATAAAGTATACTTTATATAAAGTACTAGCTATAGTAGTATTTATGGCATAGGTAAAAGACATTATACAGCTACAGTGATCAAGACTGTGTAATATTGGCAGAGAGACAGGCACATTGATCAATGGAACAGAATAGAGAACCCAGTACTATACTCATGCAAACACTCTAATTTTTAACACAAGTTCAAAAGCAATTCAAAGGAGGAAAGATAGCCTTTCAACAAATGCTGCTGGAGCAATTGGACATCTGTATTTCTGTAGGGAAAGAAAAAAAGACAAAGAACCTTGATGTAATCTCATACCTTCAACAAAAATTACCTCAAAATGGAGTATACACTTAAATGTAAAAGTATAAAACGTCTAGAAAAAAATAGGAGGACATATTTGCGCTCCAGGGCTAGGCAAAAAGTTCTTAGACTTGACACCAAACTCGTGATCCATAAAAGGAAAAATTTATAAATTGGACTTAATCAAAATTAAAAATTCTGCTCTATGAAAGCCCTTGTTAAGAGGATGAAAAGATGAGCTACAGAGTGGAAGAAAATATTTGCAAACCACATATCCAAAAGAAAAGACTAGTATATAGAACATATTAAAAACCTCTCAAAACCCAACAGTTAAAAATCCATTTAATTAGAAAATGGACAAAAGAGATATTTTACAGAAAAGGATACACATATGGCAAATAAGCACAGGATAAGATGTTCAACATCATTAGCCATCAAAGAAGTGCAAGTTAAAATCACAACCAGATATCACTACATACCTATCGGAATGGGGTTTTTTTGCTTGTTTTGTTTTTAGAAAATTGTTTCCATACCTTATTTTATTTTATATTTTATTATTTTTTGGCTGTGTTGGGTGTTCATTGCTGCGTGTGACCTTTCTCTAGTTGTGGCAATTGGGGGCTTGTCTTGTGGAGCATGGGCTCTAAGTGCGGGGCTTCCATAGTCGCAGCACGCGGGCTCAGTATTCGCAGCGCACGGGCTCTAGGACGCGTGGCCTTCAGCAGTTGTGGTGCGCGGGCTCTAGAGCACAGGCTCAGTAGTTGTGGCGCACATACTCTGTGGCATGTGGGATCTTCCCAGACCAGGGATCAAACCCGTGTCCCATTGATAGGCGGATTCTTAACCACTGCACCACCAGGGAAGTCCTTGGAATGGTTAAAATGAAAAATTGTGACCACACCAAATGTTGGTAGGGATGTGGAGAAACTGAATCACTTATATGTTGCTGGTAGGATTTTAAAATGGTACAGCCACTCTGGAAAACAGCTTGGCAGTTTCTTTAAAAAGTAACCATTCAACAACCATATGACCAAGTAACTGCAATCCTGGGCATTTTCCCCAGGAAACAGATGATGTATACTAATACAAAAACCTGTGAATTTTATTTGTAGTATCCCAAACTGTAAACAACCCAGATGTTCTTCCATGGAGGTATGTTTAACCAAACTGTGGTGCATACATACCATGGAATATTTATTACTCAGCAATAAAAAGGAACGAACTATTGATACTGCAAAAGCCTGGATGAACTCCAGAAAATTATGCTGAATGAAAAAGCCAATCCCCAAATATTAACACTGTGTTATTCCATTAATACAGCATTGTGATATGTTGTATTACATATGTATCTACAAAATTATAGAAATGGAGAATAGATTAGTGGTTGTCAGGGGTTAAGAAGGTGGTTGCAACAGAGGGGAAATGGGCGTGGTTATAAAAAGGCAACAGGAGAGATCCTTGTGAAAATAGAAATATCCCTTATCTTGATGTATCAATATTCAGTATCCTGGTTGTGACATTGTACTATATAGTTTGGCAAGATGGTACCATTTGGGGAAAGCCAGGTAAGGGGTATATAGCATCTCTCTGCATTATTTTTTACTTCTTGTGAATCTACAAACATCTCAAGATAACAAAGTTTAATTTAATAAAAACCTTAACAAAAACCTCCAAGTACCTGACTTCATGAAGCTTACAAGCAGGGGGGGTTAGATAATAATTTTAAAATTACAGAAGTATATAATTCAAATCATAACCTTGTCTAGTTATAAGGGAAAACTTTCCTGACTTTTGAGTGATGTTTGAGATCAGTGCTGAAAGATAAGTAAGAGTTAACTGAGCATGGGGGAGTGGGTTGTTGAAGATCTTCCAGAACTGAGGGAAGAACACATGTAAAGACGCAGGGGTGGGAAAGAGCATGACACATTGGAGTAATGAGAAGAAGGCTGAGAGGCTGGAGCGGTGAACAAGAGGATGTGAGATGGTGTCAGATGAGACTGAGTGGTTAGTCCAGATCAAGCAAAGGCTTGTGGGCAGTTTCAGGATTTTGGTCTTTTAGAGCAGTGGAAGAAATGGAAAGACTTTAAGCAGGAGAGCAATTTGCTCAGAATGTTATTTTTAAAGGATAACTCTAGCTGTGCTTTGGGGCGTGGATTAGGGAGGGGGAGTAAGACTAACCAGGAAGCTAATTCCAGGTATCAGATGGTAAAGCTGGGATTTGGTTAAAGCAGTAAAAGTGGAAAGAAGTGGATGCACTTGAAAGGTATTTAGGAGGTAGAATTCACAGGATTGGATTGCTGTTGTAAGGGGGTTTTAAAGACCATTTCAAGATTTCATTCTTTAAAAGCTAGATAGCTGGTGGTGCCATTCTCTGAGATAAATATTCAGGTTTTACATTAAAGACCACAAGTTTGGCTTTTTATATTTGATTTTGAAGTGCCTTTGAGATATCCAAGTGGAGATGTCCCATAGACAATTGGATATATAAATTTGGACATCAGAGAATGATTTGGGTTGGTGGTATGAATTGAGAGTCAATAGGGCAATGGATGTGAATGCCATCATATAGAGAAAGAGTTTAGAGTAAGACCAGATCATAAGACTGAGCCTTGGGAACAACATTTCTAGGCTAGGTGGGGGAGGATAAGCCAAGAAAAGAGACTTAGCCACATGGTCAGAGAGGTAGGAGGGAAACCAAGAGAGTCAAAGAAATTAGGGAGAATTTCAAAGAGTGTTTACTGTTAACTAATGCTACTGTGAACTAATGCTGAAAATCTTGGATTTAGCTTTATGGAGGTCTTTGATGACCTTGGCAAGAGCTGTCTGGTGAATTAATTGGGGAAGAAGACAAGTTAGTTTGTTAAAAGCTATGTAGTAAACTGAATGACATATAGGAGCATTAGGATAAATTTCAGTTATTGAATATATATTATATATAATATATATCACTGTGTGAATAAGTCAATGCATTGTAGCTACTATTATTTCCACTATTCAGATTAAAAAACTGAGTCCTAGAGATGTTAATGTCATATAACTATTAAGTATTTAAAGTCAAGATTTGCACCTGTCCTCAGCAAAATGCTACTTCTCTAAATGAAGACATTATCAAGTAAGGAAAGATTAATTTTTTCATTGATTTTTCACTCTTATTTTTTCCAATAAGCTGGGACAGAATGTATGACCTTTGAATACCCTAGAATTTAGGCTTATTGATTGAAAAAAGAATTTAATTATGGAAAATGTAAAAATACACAAAATTATAAAGAATACCATAATCAATTAGCCATTAACAATTATCAATTCATGGCTTTTCTTGTTTAAAGGATACCCTCAGCTATCATGCTCCTCCCCTGCTTCTGCTCTCCCTTATCTCAGTAGATTATTTCAAGGAAAATCCGAGTCAAAGATTTTTCTAAAGTCAATCCTATTTTTTTTCAGTGTTGCCCATTTTTCCTGCTGAAACTTCCATGGGGCTTTCAAATAACCAGTTAAGCCTATCTGATAGTTCAAATATAAAAGCAGAAAATAAAATTTTATTTATAACATATTTATACTTATAAAATATAATATATAACACCTGAAAGTTATGTTTTTTAGAGCAGTTTTACATTAATAGCAAAATTGAACAATAGGTACAGAGATTTCCCATAAACCTCTGCTCCCACACATGGTTAGCCTCCTCCTTTATCAACATCTCCCTCCTTTATCAACAATGGTGCACTTGTTACAAGTGGTGAAACTACACTGAAATATCATTATCACCCCAGATCCGTAGTTTACATTAATTTGTATTCACTCTCGGTGTTCTACATTCCATGGGTTTGAACAAATTTATAATGACATGTATCCACCATTATAGTATCATACAGAATAGTCTCACTTCCCTAAAAATCCACCATGTTCTGCCTATTCATCCCTCCCTCCCAAAGTTATGCAAGTTTTGATGTTACCTTTTTACTTCCAACCGGTGATAAAAACCATTTAATTGATTAATAGACAACAAGTGAGTCAGCTAAACTGATGTATCTTTTGATGTTTCATACACCCTTTCTGCCAGCTGTTTATTGTAATGAAATGATCAGAAAAAACTCGTAAGTTTCCAAATGTATTATTTATTTTAACTTATAAAGGCACAGCTTTGGTCATCATTACTTAGAGCAGTGAGATAATGCTAATAATGAATAATGGCTTTGTATTTTTCTGGGTACAATCCCTACATCTTAAACACCACAAAGCTCTTTTGGAGATCACTTGTCCGTGGGCCCTAGGAAATCATGATTCCTCTGTGTGCTTTATGTGACATCACAGTCTACATGATGGACAGCCCATGCTACACCAGCTGCCAAAGGCTGAAATGATCAGAAAAAGAGTGAGAAGATGTCGCCTCTCCTCGCTCTCTTTACAAAGGTGACAAACTCTATTCTTTCTCTAAATTCTTACCAAAGGTGGATACCATTCTTCTTCACTTCAATTAAAAAAATTCTTTGTTTTTATTTTTAAAATAGTCTAGGAGTGGGATTTAAGAATTTAGGTTTATATACAAATACTGCATATTAATAGACATTTATAAATAGGTTGATGAGTATTCAGTATGTATGACAGATACACAGCGGTTTGACTGAAAACATATCAAATATATTGAAAATAAATAAATTTTGAGATTTCACATATTTCTCACTTTTTAAAAATTTGTTTTGTGTTTATAAGAAAGTTGAAATATATATAGCCCAGAGCTAATTTTCAGGTTGGACTCTCTATAGCCCTAGGTACTTTACCCAAGTGTTTCAGGGGTTACTTGGAGGCGACAGTTGACAGTTTGGGGGTAAGAATACTGAGTTAGTGGGGCTTGCATTTTTCCTGTTTTTTATTTTTCCCCAACCAGAGTGGCTCTGTTGTATGTATTATCTGCGCAATACCTTGTTAAGTGAAAGCGCTCTCCATCTAAGCTTGAAAATCAGTGGTCTACAAAAATAGCACTTTGATGGAATCATATGTCACTGGAAGGCAGCATTCAGGGAACCACAAATCCAGAATAGAAATAGGGAACAAGTGTTCCACTTTATGTGACATTTTATTTACTATGTTCAGAAAAGAAAGTAGGAAAACAAGTATTGCTGTTAAGATAATAATATTCATGTACAGAAGACTATGATGAACGTGCAATATTTCTATAGAGTGTAGTTTAACAAGAAACACAAAAAGGTAAAATGGTGCCATACAATGTTACTCAGTCAAGATAATCCAAGTTATAAAAATCTCATTTTACCAGAAAAAGGATAAACAGAGCTACAAATAGGTCTTCATTGTATAATATATATAAGCCCTTCTAATAGAATTAATGTGCAAAATTATTATTTTAAACATCTGAAAACATGCAACATTGCATCAAATATGTTGTCATATAATTACATTTTATTCATTGTTTATTATTATTAATTTAGAGCTTATCATTAATTTGTTCATTTATTTACTTTTTCAACATAGGTTTATTGTAAAGTGATAGAAATACAGAATAGAAAAAGTTATGATCCTGTCTCCAAGAAAATTCATCTAACGGGGCTGAAAAGAAAACTTACAAAACAAATATCTTGGAACAAATGAGTTGCAGAAATGTGTTGTACATTTTGAAATGAAATGATGATTGAGGGCTGGCAGGGCTGGGGCAAGTTTCATGGTGGAAGAGAGCTGCTACTTGTGAGAAGGACAGGGATTTGCAAATTGTGGTGGAAAGCAAAGGGATGCTAGGCAGGGAGATTGCTGTGAGCAAGGAATACAGTGTGAAGATCTTTCACAAGAGGCTGAAGGCTTGCAGGGGGGAATGATGGGAGAATTGACTGGAGCAGAAGGTTAGGGTGAGAGGGTGAAGAGACTATTTTCAAAGCCATGGTTCTCAACCTCCCTAAGTGAAGGCAGGGTGACAATGTATATTCCTTTTAGGGTACCTATTGAAATCACTAAAAAAGATGCTCCTACCCTCCTCTTTCAGTTTGTTCGGGCTGTTATGACAGAATACCATAGACTGGGAGACTTATAAACAACAGAAATTTATTTCTTCACAGTTCTGGAAGCTGGAGAGTTCAAGATCAAGGCACCAGCAGATTTGGTGTCTGGTGAGAGCCTGCTTCCCGGCTTACAGACAGCATCTTGTTGCTATATCCTCACGTGGCCAAAGGGGATGGGGAGCTTCTGGGAACTCTTTTATTTTTTTAAATAAATTTATTTATTTATGGCTGCGTTGGGTCTTCGTTGCTGCACGCAGGCTTTCTCTAGTTGTGGCGAGCGGGGGCTACTCTTCGTTGTGGTGCACGGGCTTCTCATTGCGGTGGCTTCTCTTGTTGTGGAGCATGGGCTCTAGCCGCGTGGGCTTCAGTAGTTGTGGCATGCGGGCTCAGTAGTGTGGCTCACGGGGCCTAGAGCGCAAGCTCAGTAGTTGTGGTGAACGGGGTTAGTTGTTCCGCGGCATGTGGGATCTTTCTGGATCCGGGCTTGAACCCGTGTTCCCTCCATTGGCAGGCGGATTCTTAACCACTGTGCCACCAGGGAAGCCCATGGGAACTTTTTTATAAGGGCACTAATATCATTCATGTGGACTCTACCGTCATGACCTAACCACTTCCCAAAGGTCCCCACCCCCAAATAACATCATACTGGGGGTTAGGATTTCCAACCTATGAACTTTGGGGGACACAAATATTCAGTCTATAGCACTTTCCACCCCAAGAGATTCTTTATTTTTTAAAAAAATTTGTTTTTGGCTGCAGCCAGTCTTAGTTGTGGCACGTGGGATCTTCATTGAGGCATGGAGGATCTTTCATTGCAGCACGTGGGCTCTTGGTTGCACCGCCCGGGCTTCTATCTGGTTGTGGTGTGTGGGTTTTTCTTTCTCTATTTGTGGCGCGCGGGCTCCAGGGCGCCTGGGCTCTGTAGTTTGTGGCACTCAGGCTCTATCGTTGAGGCACACGAGCTCAGTAGTTGTGGCACCAGCTCAGTTGCCCCATGCGCGGCATGTGGGATCTTAGTTCCCCGACCAGGGATCGAACCTGCATCCCCTGCGTTGGAAGGCGGATTCTTTATCACTGGACCACTGGGGAAGTCATCCCATCCCCACCCCCAAGAGATTCCGATTTTCCTCTTTCATTGCTGCCTGGGTGAGAATGTATATGGTGTAATGGAGGACACTATTGGTTGGCATGTGCTGCACACGTGAAGTTTGTGGCGTTGGGCTGCTGTAGGGAAGAGGAAGTCAGTGAGGGTTTTGGACAGCTGACTAATGTGTACAAGGAGGGGAGCATTGGCTAGTGGTGTGTTAGATTTGGTGGGAGAGACTGAAGGCAGGGAGATGTTAAGAGTTGACTGCAATTGTCTAGGCATTGAGGAGAGAGAAAGAATAGGATTTGGTATTTGAATGTTTGATGGAAGAGAAGGTGGAAGCCAGGAAAAGCAAAGTGGACCAGGCACTGTACTAAGCATAACCACCTTTCAAAGTAGGTATTGTTTCTATTTTACACAAAATAAAATCTATAGAGATGTAATACAAATTGAAGTAATACAGGATTTAAGTGGGTAAGTTAGGCTTCGAATTTAGGTCCGCCTTACTTTAGATTCTGCTCTAACATACTGTGCTTTTAATTTTGGATTTCTGAGACTAATAGAAAAAGGGACAACTGGAATGGGGATGATTTTAGGGATAAGATGAGTTTGTTTTTGAGGTTTGATGTGCTGGTAGATTGTTCATCAAGCATCTGGAAAAGTATCATTTGGCTTAGAGAGAGCTGGGGCATATAATATTTGGGACTTTTTTCATAGATGTGACAATTGATGAGGACTCCAGGAGAGACTATAAAGAATTGAAGAAGAGAGAGAGGACAAAGGCTTGACTACTAATAATTAAGTGTCCAGGTTAGAATGAAGTAGGATCAGGTACGGAAAAGCCAGAAAAAGAATAGAAAGTTATGAGGTGAAACAGGAAGTGTAGTACCACCAAAAACAAGGAAAACACTGTATAGAGGAAAAGATTGTCAAAGCTGTTGAATACTGCAGATGTCAAGGAGACAGGCTTAATCTAGCCATTAGGACAAAAATAGTTGGGGTCAGTAGTTTCAGAAGAGGATTCACACAGGAGCCAGTGTGTAATGAATTAAACAATAAGATGGTGAAGTTAGGGAAATAGATCATCTACTACAGTCTGTAGTCTCTTATTTTGAGATACTGAGAAAAAGAGAAAATGTGAGAGGAATTAGTGTATGGTCACTAGAAAAAAGAGCAGTGTCTAGGGAAGGTTTTTTGATAGGGAAAACTGGGCATCTTTATAACTCGGTAAAGAAAGAGACAATTGAAAGAGTAGAAGTTTGAAAGGCAAGTGAAGAAAGGAAAATGACTTTCTTAAAGGAAAAAAAAGTTTTAATTTGAAGAATACTAAAAATAGTAAGTAATGCCTATAATCAACCACTAAAAATTATATAAGGTAAATTGAAGGCCCTTCTTAAGTCCTCTAATTTACAAACCCCTCTCCCATTTTATCTTCCCTGTTAATGGTTTGGCAGAAATATATTCTAGGTTTTTCCTTTATTTAAACAAGCATCTGCCTTTCTCTTTGCATCTGTTCTCAAAAGCACACTTTTTGTTAAATTAAAATAAAATGATGCTGTATAATGTTTTCAAATTGCTTCTTTCATATCAATCATGGAGATTTTTCTAGGTCAATACACACAGTCACATATCAAATCCATTTTATTCCTTTTAACAGGTGCATAATATTCTTTTGTTTGGCCAGACCATAATTTATATCAAAGTCCCTTCATTGATGAACATTTTTTGGTACATTATTTCTAGAAAGCGGGTTGCTGGGTGTGGTGGGCTAAATGGAGCCTCCAAAGATATCCACACTCTAATCCCAGGAATCTATGAATGTTACTTTGCAGATATGATTATTGACTTAATCACTGCAACTGGATATTGCAATGGGGAGATTATCCTGGATTATTTGTGTAGGCCCTAAATGTAATTACAAATGTCCTTATAAGAGGGAGGCAGAGGGAGATTTTACTATAGAAGAAAAAGGCCATGTAATGACAGAAGCAGAGAGAAGCAGTGTCAGAGAGATAGAAGATACTATGCCACTGGCTTTGAAGCAGGAGGAAAGGGCCAAAAGCCAAGTAATATAGTTAGCCTTCGGAAGTTAGAAAAGGCAAGGAAACAGATTCTCCCCGGAGCCTCCCGAAGAAACCAGCCTTGCTGAAACCTTGATTTTAGTCCTATAATACTCATTTCAGGTTTCTGGCCACCAGAGCTATAAAAGATAAATTTGTGTTGGTTTAAGCCACCAATTTTGTAGTAATTCAGTATGACTTCATCTGAACTTGATTACATCTGCAAAGACCCTATTTCCAAATAAGGTCATATTCATATGTATTGGAGGTTAGGACTTTAACATATATTTGGGGGGACACAGTTCAACCCATACACCTGTTAAAAAAAAGTCAATTCATCTGTAAGTGGTTCTACATTTTGATTTCTGGGAACTTGTCATTTAATGCTGGAATTATTATTGCCTCACAGAAATTACACAATTCTTGGCTGGATTTGGGATTTCAGGAAATCCCGGAGGGAATAGGGAGGATGGGTGGGTATTTTGAGGATAATGAGTCTGGTATGGATCAGAGAGTGTCTCAAAATATATACATGTAGCACATCACTTTTATAAAATTAGTGAGCAAAACAAAACAACATATTTTTTCCTTTCATTTATTCTTGTTCGTTTTTTAATTTTTATTCTATATTGGAGTATAGTTTATTAACAATGTTGTGTTAGTTTCAGGTGTACAGCAAAGTGATTCAGTTATACATATACATGTATAAATTCTTTTTCAAATTCTTTTCCCATTTAGGTTATTACAGAGTACTGAGCAGAGTTCCCTGTGCTATACAGTAGGTCCTTGTTGGTTATCTATTTTGTTTTATTTTATTTTATTTTTGGTCACCCCACACAGCTTGTGGGATCTTAATTGCCTGACCAGGGATTGAACCTGTGCCCTCTGTGGTGAAAATACAGAGTCCTAACCACTGGACTGCTCAGGAATTCCCTATCTATTTTAAATATAGCAGTGTGTACATGTCAATCCCAAATTCCCAGTCTATCCCTTCCCCCACCACCCTTTCCCCCCGGTTACCATAAATTTGTTCTCTAAGCCTGTTTGTCTTTTAAATAAGTTCATTTTAATCATTTTTTTTGATTCCGCATATAAGCGATATCATATGATACTTGTCTTTGTCTGATTTACTTCGCTTAGTATGATAATCTTCAGGTCCATCCATGTTGCTGCAAATAGTGAAATAACATATTTTCACATGCACATATATAGAATATGTGTGTGATATTTGAATACCCTCAAGAAAAGCAGCAAAGTAGGGGGAGGAGGACAGCAGGGATGGCATAGGGAGGAACACAGAGGATTCTGCAGTGTGGTGACTTCACGGGTGTTTATTATTAGCCTTCATTATTTAATACCTTTTGCATGTATTAATATATAATAAAACAGCAAGTATGAGTTAACGCTTTAATGTAAAATTGTGCCTATATAACACAAAATTTTAAAAAATGGCATAGAGATGGTAGAAAATATGTTTTGAGAATTGAGGTTCATGCAACTAAGGCCGGAAATCTACACTGGAAAGCGGCACCATCTGTTTCTTCAGGCCAACTTTTCCAGGTGGTACTTGGAAAAGCTGACGGATGACAGAGCACTGTGTAAACTCACGCTAATTATGAAATCGTGAGTAAAATAACTTGTGCTTCTATAAAACTCAAGCACCAAAAAATCAGGAGACTCACAAGGTGAGCAGAAGAATTCCCAGAACCGCAGTTTCCACATTGTTTCGTCACCCTACCAGTAAAAACCCTCTCGGAGACGTTGCGTCTCCGAAAAGACTGTTTTCCCATTCCAAAATGACGGCTCCGGCGTCACAACTTAGGTATAGCGCATGTCCGGAAGTTACGCAACCCCATAAGGCAGCGCGCCCCTATCCGTGGGGAGAATTTCCGCCATTTTTGAAAATCGGGGAGTTGCGGGGCCAAGTGTCGCTGCTGCTGCGATGGCAGCGTTTGCTGTGGAACCCCAGGTGCCCACGTTAGGTGAGTAAAAAACTGCTTTTCCTCCCTAGCACTGCGATGCACACTGTAATCCTGGAAGTGGGCAAGCCTGAAAGGCAGTAGTCATAGGGCTCTGTCTCTAATTTCAGCCTCAGAGGGGCAGCCTCTGGCTCGCACCCAACTTCTTAGTCCGCCCCCTACTCGAGGAGTCTACACCCAGCCGCTACCAAGGCGGCTCCGGGAAAATGCGGGCCCCGAGGAGGGCGAAGAAACGGCGGTCTTGTGGTGACTCAGCTGTTTTGTGCCCCCTTACACCGGAGCCAGACCTATCCATACCTGGGATTCCGCCAGCGCGGTAGACGCGATGCTAGGTTCCGGGATCCGGAGAAGAGTTGGTGGGAAGGAACTCACCTGTGAACACCTGGGTGGGCAGTGCCCTGGAGTGTGGTTACCTTTCACCGCTGTTTGATCACCTAGGCTTCTAGTTCCTGTTTGATTCCTTCCTTCTCCCGGGCTTTGCAGAAGAAATCTGTTTTTAATGGAAGCTTGAATCGTGCGACATTTAATTAACCAGGTGATGCAGCCATTGAGATATTAGCCTTAATAGGAGGCCAGGAGTTCGCTCGATTTCCCCCGGCTTTATCTTGGGAAAATGACTAAGTACTGTAGGTGGTCTTTCCCTCTAATCGGTCACGTCATGATTTTTTAAAAAAAATTCATTACCATTATTTAATGGGGGCGGGCATTGTTGAGATGTGTTGTCTTCAGAAAATCTTGCCAAGTTAGCAGGATGTCGATTTTGTGTGTGTGTGTCTGCTGAGTTTTGTGAGAACCGTTGAATATCTTAGAACAGAAAATAAATCGTCTACTGTCATTGAGATGTATTTGAAAGTTCGGTTACAACTTTATGAGTTTGAAAGGAGAGCAAGCAAGCAGGATATGTATCTGTAGAATGAGTTTTATTAGAGTTGAAGGATATATAATGCTTGCCATGTTTTGTGCAAAATAAGTTTCTTTTGAGAATAGAGTAACGTGTTTTAGCATTAGTTATAAAAAACTAAATGCATAATATCAACAGAGATACTCAGCTACATTTAAAGTTGGTCTAGGTATTATGTCTTGTATTATTTTAGAGGTCAAAAAACTTTTCATTTCCAGTTCCAAAGTTTTCTACTCAACAAAAACATTTTGGAGTGTATGTTTTTTTGGGTTACAAATATGAATAAACCTCTGGTCAGAAATCTGACATTAGTTGTATTAATTGTTCAAGTCCACATATTGCAGATATTCCAGACGAGGAATAAACGTTTTCCCAGCACCTAATGGTACAGTAAAACTAATGGTTACTTCAACAAACAATGCTAGCTGAGTAAGACACTGTACTTAACATGTTAGGAGTACAAGACTGAAATGGAATTTAAGACTTTCCAGATCCATTGGTATAGCTCTCTAAGTGAAAGGGTTGGGTGGTAAGTGACAGTTCAGTTAAGAGCCCTTTGTGCCCTCCTCACTCTGATGCTTTCTACTGTATCACAATATACATTCGGATGTGTCAGAAATTTTCTTGACTTCATTATTTCTATACTTGCCATATATGTATTTTTTTTCTTTTGGGGCTGGGAGAGTGAACGTAGTTGGTGGTACCTAAAGCTTTGTAATACATTTATTACTATGGGTTTATAAATATATGTTCATAATATGCTTTTGTTTAGACTTTTGGTTTGATTTTAGTGGTATGTTCTTTGGAAATACGTAATAGTACTGTGGTAACATTGTAACTAGCACTTTGAAGTAATTACAATGTAGTATAGCTCTTCACACCTTATTTCAGTATTTGCTTTATTCTTTTCCTGAATTTCTTTTCCTTTTTCCTTTTTTATGTGTTTGCATTGTTAATATCTAGGTCTACTATGATTAGAAATAAGAGGAAGAATAAATAATTGACAGCATTTGGATAGCAAGAAACACATTTTTGAGGCTGTTTAGAAGTTAAGGAATAGTTAATAAAGGTAATATAAATAACATACCAAATGTTTGACCTTGCTGAGTACCATGAATCACATTCAGGCTTGTCAGATAGTTGAAAAATTAAATTTTCATAAGCAGAAATTGCAAATTCTACATGTACACATCAGTTCCTCAGTTTTGGCTATTGTAAGATACTATTAGAATAATAATAACTAATATTTGGTGAATACTTACTGTATGTTAGGCACTTGAGATAAGTGCTTTACTTGCTGTAAGTCTAATCAAAGCTCTGTGGGTGGGTACTACAGTTATGTCCATTTTACTGAGACTGGAACCGAGGTCTCTTGACTCCAGAGCCCATGTTTTCCTTACTGGGCTATTTTGTTCTGAAATTAGAGGAAGTTATAGCTTCCTTATTTTTTCATAGTTGGAATAATAATAATACCTACCCTATAAATTGTGAAAAATAATTTTGAATTGATGATTGTGAAGTATCAGTTCTTAAGTTGGTTTTATGTTGGGGAGACTTTTATTGGTTATTCTTAACTTTAAAATGAATGGTTTTAAAAATGACCCAAAACATAACCTTTCCAAATCTTTTCAATATAATTCTTAATTGGTATGCTAATCATCACATTATTTCATATGTGCTTTAATGTGTGCATGATTACACTTTCATTACAAAAATGACTGACAGTTGTATATGGGGAAAGAAAAACGGGACATACAGCATGCTAAACCTATTGTGTTTGATTTGCTTAGACTTTGTGTAACTAGTGCACCTTGTTCTTGTTTTCTGTTGTTACATAGTAGAAGCTGATCCAGAAATGGAAAGAAGTTATTCTGTAGGTATTAGGGATTTATTTTTAGATAATAAGCTAAAATTTTAAAATTTAAGTGTTGATTCTTAAATCTATGAAGTAATGTAAACAAAAACAGCTGTCAAATATTATTTGGTTAATATAAAATGTTTCACATTTTTCTAGAAATAATTTTTATTGGTTTTTAAAATAATAAAATTAACTATGGTTCTGTAATACTTAACAGTTTTGATTAAATTCTCAAAATTGTTTATGCTGAACATATGTATATGTATAACTGATTCACTTTGTTATAAAGCAGAAACTAACACACCATTGTAAAGCAATTACACCCCAATAAAGATGTTAAAAAAAATTGTTTATGCTGGATTCTTGCATCTTTTTGTTAGATATTGTTACATTAAAGTCCTTTCTTTGTATTATTTTATTTTGTGATTCATTTAGGATCTGAACCAATGATGCTGGGTTCACCCACGTCTCCAAAGCCAGGGGTTAATGCCCAGTTCCTACCTGGATTTTTAATGGGGGATTTGCCAGCTCCAGTGACTCCCCAACCTCGATCAATTAGTGGCCCTTCAGTAGGAGTAATGGAAATGAGATCACCTTTACTTGCAGGTAGGTAAATTGCTTAAAATAGTTTTATAGTACTATCAGTACATGTACAAGAATTTTAAAAAGGGTAGTGATGCAGCGTTCACCCTCAAACCACATTTATTTAAAAAATTAAGGAGTGTCTCTATTTTTTATTTTAAGATTATTGGAGTAGAGGTGTAAGCAATATAAGTTACTATAATTC
Source organism: Monodon monoceros (assembly GCF_005190385.1). NCBI lineage: Eukaryota > Metazoa > Chordata > Mammalia > Artiodactyla > Monodontidae > Monodon > Monodon monoceros. Next base: position 50,127,292 of record NW_021703772.1, on the reverse strand, counting down.
CAAGAACCACTCACTAAAAATATGCATACTACATTTTATTCAATCTAAGATGCCATTGATTGTAAAACTCACCATTATTTTTTTTTTTAATTTTTTTTTTTTTTTTTTTTTTTTGTGGTACGTGGGCCTCTCACTGTTGCGGCCTCTCCCGTTGTGGAGCGCAGGCTCAGCGGCCATGGCTCATGGGCCTAGCCGCTCCGCGGCATGTGGGATCTTCCCGGACCGGGGCACGAACCCGTGTCCCCTGCATCGGCAGGCGGACTGTCAACCACTGCGCCACCAGGGAAGCCCAAACTCACCATTATTTTAAGTACCACTAAGAAAGAAAAACACTAAATATGATAGAACAACATTTGCCAGTTTTTGTAAATTATCCCTGTTTCGGAGATGTTAGTGTGTGTGGGTGGGGGGAGGGGAATATGGTCGTTTAACTTCAGCTGAATTCAATTTAAATAATCTTAAATGTAATAATAGCAAATAGTCAAAAGAAGTGTAATTTGAAAATCTGTAGATATGAATTCTACTTCTAGTCATAGTGAATTAAGAGCCTCACTTATAGTGTGTTTAGTGAAAGAACTTACTACACAAACTATGATTTGCAGTTGCCAGCACAAAATGTTATGTAAATGAAACATATCTTTTACAGGACTCTTTTAGCAAACAAATATTGGAAAAGATAACTTGGAAGTTTTGACTGTGAGTAGTGAGAGCTACAAAAATGATTGAATTCCAAATGTGAGCTAATATCCTTTTAATAGATGTTTAAATGAAAATTCTTCTTACTTTAATTGTCCTTAAGGTATTATTTCAGTTAAAGTGGTTTATTATCATTTTTTTTTTTTTTTAGGATTGATCAGGGAGAATTATAAGTTATATTTGAAGTGATTCACTTAACGTTATTCTGGACAGATTTTTGTTTTTTACATATTTCAAGTGTATTATTTTATTACCGTAGCTACCATATATTGAGTGTTTATGAGCCAGGCAGTATGCTAAGCATTTTATATGTTATTTTCATTCTTTTATCAGTCTTAAAGGGTAGTTAGTAGTATCCTCCAAAAGAGGAAGCTGAGGCTAAATGCAGTATAGAACTTGCTGAAGCTCACTGGTTAGTGACAGCAGGAGGTTAAAGCCCAGGTCAGTCTTGTTCTATAGCCTGTGCTCTAATCTAAATACCTTATGCCGTACTGTCTAGGCTCAGACATTAGTCTTACAGAGGGCCTGGACTGCTTTGCTACTTGACATTGTTGATTCTCTGACTTAACGAGGATCCCTTTGTATCCCCCAAAGTTGGTCCTTTTCTGTATGTTTATTATGTACTTAAATATATTTCTACTGTGAGAAACACGAATAGGAATTTGAGAGTCAAATTCCACATTATGAGATTATATTCAAGTGTATACAAACTGGAGCTGTTTAATACCTACTTTCAAGTGAGAAATAGGACCAAATTTTGTATTGAAATGTTAAGCATCTTAACATCTAGAGAAAACAAAAGAAAAGCATCTAGAGAAAACAAAAGAAAAGCATCTAGAGAAAACAAAAGTTGCATGTGTTTACTAAAAACTAAAATTTCTATTTACTTATTCTGGAACCTTTTATTCAAAGTGCAGTCTATGGATCACCAACATTGGCATCACTGGGAGCTTGTTAGAAATTCATAGTCTCAGGCTCCATCTCACATGATCTGAGACATAACCTGAATTTTAACAAGATGCCCAGGTGATTTTTCTGTGTATTAAGATCTGAGAATTGCTGGGAGACAGGAATTTAAGTCATTATTTTAAAAATATTAATTTAAAAGATCTTACCAGAAAGATGGAGGATTTCTTTATTTTCTCACCTGTCTATATTTTTTGTGCATTGTTAGGTGGGTCACCACCACAGCCAGTTGTACCAGCTCATAAAGATAAAAGTGGAGCTCCACCAGTTAGAAGTATATATGATGACATTTCCAGCCCAGGACTTGGATCAACACCTTTAACTTCAAGAAGACAGGTGATACACATATCCTCATTCAGGACCATACATGTCCTTATTTCATGTTTTTATGTGGTTTTACAGGGAGGGTCAGTAATTTGAAGTGTTTGCCTGAGGTCTGTTTTAGTGTAATTCTATTGCACAGAATAAGCATTAGGGATAGTTATCCTAGAGTCTAATTAAATTGTGTTTATCATGAAATGTACTTAAAGATGTGATAGAACTTAGATAATTTTCTCGTATAGATAATTCTGTGGTTTTTAAAGATGTGCCTATTCACCTGTCCATGCCCCCAACCTCCTTAATAAACATGTAGAAATGATTATCATTTAAATTGTTCATTGTTTAAAAAGTTCAATATTTATACATAATTTTGTGAAAGAACAAGTGAAGATTCAGGGTTTATCCAGATCTAAGGCACCTTGTAATGATTTGAGGTCTTTATTTTAGGGATGGTTTTATTAATATAAGACCAATATCCTTTTAGAGCTGTGTTCACTGTTTACTTATTTTACTGAAAACGCTTCCTTCTGCCTGTTTATGAGCTGATGGTTTAGTGTGTTCCTGGTGTTGGTGTTCTGATGGTGATGTTAAATTTTGGTTGGTATAGATGTAGGTGTTCTGATGGTGATGTTAAGTTTTGGTTGGTGTAGATGTAGGTGTTCTGATGGTGTTATTTTCAGTCAGATTATACAAGGTAGAGATTCTCTGTTTTAATGGTACTGATATCACAAAAAAGTATGTAATACTTATGAAGTACCTACAGTGCACATGGCCTGATCTTATAACTTCTCATGTATTGTCTCATTTAATCCTCACAGTGAATCTGTGAGGTAGCTCTTACGAGCTTTATTTTATCATTGAGGAAACTAGGACACGGAAAGCCTAAGTAATTTGTCAAGGGTAAGGCAGCTAGTCTAGCAGAGCCAGATTTTAAACCTAGCAATCTTGAATCTAGAGCCAGTGTTTACAAGAGCAGTGTTCTGCTAATACACAGTACTGTGATTTCTCTTGATTGTCAGTTGAAAGGTAGTGTGGATTTTTCTTTTAAGTAGGAAGTTTAGTAGCGTTTATAGTCAAAAGTTTTCTCTCCTATTATGCCTAGAAGGATATGTAAACAAAGTGTATCAGCTAAACTGGTAAGTTCTTTGTATAACGACATTTCTGCTGTTTGATTTGGAGAAATATTTTATGGCCTTTCCCTAAATCAAATATAGCATATTTTTTGCCAAGTTTAAGAAAAGTAGAAAAATCTTTCAGTAAATTTTGATTATAGGCTTGATATGCATGGCATACTAGGCCTGTTTGTCAAGCAAGGCAAAATTAATTCATTGAGTTAAACATTACTTTCTTTTTCCATCACTTCTACACGTGCCCGCCTGTCGAGTGTAGTAGCTACTAGCCAAGTGTGGCTGTTGACACTGGAAATGTGGCTAGTCCTATACTGAATTGAGGTATACATGCATACTATAAAATTAACAGCTGCTTGTGTGGCTTGCGTTATATGTGGACAGTGGTGTTATAAACTTAACTATGTCCATGGGGCTTCCCTGGTGGCGCAGTGGTTGGGAGTCCGCCTGCTGATGCGGGGGACGCGGGTTTGTGCCCCGGTCCGGGAGGATCCCACGTGCCGCGGAGTGGCTGGGCCCGTGAGCCATGGCCGCTGGGCCTGTGCGTCTGGAGCCTGTGCCCCGCAACGGGAGAGGCCACAGCAGTGAGAGGCCCGCGTACCGCCAAAAAAAAAACCAACAAAACTTAACTATGTCCAGAATATTCTGGTCTGGAGTATTTTTCTAAAGGTTGATAGATAAATCTGATGTTTAGTTTGATAGGATCTCTGGCTTATAAGTTTATGCCAGTTTTCATTACTTCTCTCATAATACATGAAAAGAAAGGTAGTTTATAGTTATTGCTATGTTCAAAATGTTTAAGAATCTTGTGGGTCATAATTTGTAGAGAAAGTTTTTGATTTGAAAGTTGGTAAGAATATTATTAAAGTCCAAATTAGTTTTGCCACCTGACACTTTGGTCAACCTCTCTCTAATCAGGAAAGAAGTTATCATTAAGAATTGAACAATGCATTTTGTATCCCTCCTAACAATCTCTCAGCATTTGGTCTGGTTGCTGGATAATAGCCAGATTTTAGATTTTCTTAGTTTAGTCAGAATCTGTTAAAAAATTTTCTCTCTATATGTTTCCTTCTAGAGAAGGAGTCTGTTTCTCATTCTGGATTAGATATTTCTGGTTTTGTTTATAGAAGGACTTTTAACTACTTTAATCTCTAATTTTCTCACATTTAAAGGAATTAGTCTTTGTTACTTTCTACTAGTAAAGGCAGAGATATGCTGTCTTTTACTGTATAGACTGATTTGAATCTATAGTATTTCATGGTTTGTAAATGTCAATTTAGAAATATAGTTTTGCCATCTATTTTTCAATGTGAACTTGATGATTTGAGGAATCACCATTATCTCTGTTATTTCAAATATTGTATCTTAGGAACTAAAAACAAATAGCAGTGTTACTGTCTACTAAAAATAATGTCTTTTTATCTAATGCAACTTTTCTTACATTAAACATATAATATGCTAACAAGTCTGGCATTTTAGATTAATACTGTTCAGCTTAAAAAAAAATAAAAAAACTTAGAGAGTACTCTTCAATTGTGAGCTAATAGGCATTTCCAATACCTGGTAGACATTCAGTTGTCTGTTGAATGTAGTTTTTCAACACTTATTTTGTTTGTGTTATGGTTAGAACTTTGCATTTTTACTTTAACACTTCTGTTTTCACGTAGGCAAACATTTCAGTAATGCAGAGTCCTCTTGTCGGAGTTATGACAACTACTCCTGGAACAGGTAAGCAATGCCTTTTAACACCAATGACTATTCTTTACTCTTTGAATGAAGATAATATAAGACCTTTGTTGGTCATTGCCAAAATTTTGTCTTTTATATTTCAAACTTGGAGACTTTCTCAAATGTCAGTAACTTCCTTCAGCAAGGAAATATTTATTTGTATATTATTATTTTCTGAACTTATAGATAAGATGAGATATTTTACTGAAAAATATTAAAAAATTTAAAAATTATGTATTTAATAGTGTCTCCTGAATTGTTAAAAACTAATTTTAAAAAAAATAGTTGCAATTGAGAAGAAGAAGAATACAGAGACTGAATAATAAAGATGTTTTGAGAGATATTAGTGCATAGCTATAAATCTAAATGTCATTGACTACAAACAGCCACTGATTATATCTCATTTTTCTTTAAGATTAATGGTTTTTTTATCACGGTTAGCATCATCATAAGCACAGCTCTTCTAACATATTTATATATTTATAATCTATCAAATGTTCGTTCAGTAAATATTTGAGCACATAACCAAGTATCAGGCCTTGGGAAACTGAACAAAATAGATAATCTTTGCCTTTATGGAGCTTACATTTATTTATAGAATTCACATTTATAAGTAAAATAGTTTGTTAGAAGGTAATATATTTTATGGAGGAAAATTAAGCAGCAAAGGGAAGTAAGGAATGAGGGCTTATATTAATTAAGGTAGTGTATTAGTTTTCTTTTGCTGCCATAACGTATTACCACAAACTTAAAAGTGGTTTAAACAGTTCAGTGTACTGTTTTACAGTTCTGGAGGTGAGAAATCTGAAATGGTCTCAGTGGGCTAAAATCAGGGCATTGGTAGGCTGTCTTAATTTATGGAGGCTCTAGGGAAGAATCTGTTTTCTGCCTTTTCCATCTTCTGGAGGCTGCCCACATTTGTTTGTGGTCCCCTTCCTCCATCTTTAAAGCCAGCAACATTGTATCTCTGACCATTCTTCTGCAGTCAAGTCTCCCTTTCTCTCTTTTAAGGACTCTTGTGAATACTTGGAGCCCTTCTGGATAATCCAGGATAATCTCCCTATTTTAAGGTCAGCTGATAAGCAGTCTTAACATCTGCAACGTTAATTCTCCTTTGCCATGTAATGTAACACTCCCAGGTTCCAGGGATAAGGACATGGACATCTGGGGGTGAGGGGAAGCATTATTCTGCTTACTACAAATAGTTATAGGAAAAGTAACATTTGCTTAAAAACATTTAGGGCAAGTTTTCTAAACAGAGGAAATAGCAAGTACAAAGGCACTGAGGTGGGATTGTGTCTGGGGTGTTCAAACAAGTATAAAGTATATACTGTGAAATGGAGTGAGTGAGGGGGCGAGTAATAGGATATGAGGTCAGAGAGGTAATGTGGGCTGATGCAACAAGGCTTTGTAGGTCATCATAACAGTTGGTCTTTACCCAGAAAAGGTGGAAAAAAATAGGATGAGATTGGTCCTGTGATGTGAATAGACTTTGAAATAGGGAACAGGGTGGAAGCAAGGAGACCATACAGTTGGCTACTGCATTAATCCAGGTGAAAGATGGTGGTGGCTTAGACATAAAGGAAGGCAGGAAAGGAGGAACAACAGCAAAAACAGACGGAACAAAAGAAACAAGAGCAAGACAGTAGGTTTAAATGAACCAAATGGACAATTATATAAAACGAAATGTGCTAAACACTCCTGTTTAAAGGCAAGATGGTAGCAAAAGTAATATCCAATGACAAGTTAGATCTTTTTATTCTCCAAATCTTGATTTCTTCAAGCAGTCTGAGTCATCATGGCAGTGTTCTTAAAGTCTAGATTTCTACTACTGGTTTGTTCAAGGCTATTTCTATTATGTTCCTCAGGTTTCTTCCAGCCTCCACCCACTGCCCTATTCGAAAGTCATTTCCACACTTTTACGTATTTGTTACAGCAGCATCCCTTTTGGTACCAAAATCTGTATCAGTTTTAAATTGTTGCCATAACAAATTACCAAAAACTTAGTGGCTTAAAACAACACACATTTATTACATCATAGTTTCTGAAGGTCATATGTCTGGGCACAGCTTGGTTCTTTGCTTTAGAGGTCAGGTGTTAGCAGGGCTCTGTTCTTTTCTGGAAGCTCTGTGAATGAATCTGCATCCAGGTCGTTGGCCAAATTCAGTTCCATGTCGTTTTAGGAATGAGGTCTCTGTTTCTTTGCTGGCTGTCACCTGTAGGTTGTTTTCAGCTTCTAGAGGCTGCCCTCATTCCTTGGCTTATGAAGACAGCAATGGCAGATCAAGTCCTTTTCTATGATTTGAATCTCTCTGATCTCTCTCTTCTGTTGTATCTCTGATTTGACTTTTCTGCCATCTGCTGTTAAGAGCTCATCTGATTAGTTTGGACCCACTGGAATAATCCAGGGTAATTCTTTAAGATCAGCTGATAAATAACCTAATTCTGTCTGTAAAGTCCCTTCACAGCAATACCTGGATTAGAGTTTGATTGAATTACCAATCAATCAAATCAGAGGACAGAAGATTTGGGGTGATGTCTTCAGATTTCTGTCTGCCACATATATATAATGGTGAAAAATCTAGGATGTCACCTCTGTCTCAGTTACATACTTGAGGCGAAATGTTCTAGGGGAATTAGTTCAGGTTTTAACAATCCTAATTTGATCAAATAGGCAGATGACAGTGCTTTGTTACGTGATAATGCTTTGCTACGTGACTATTTGTTATAATATTGACTATTCGGTTGAGTCAGTCAGTGATCCCCGAGACATTGAAGATGCAAAAGCACATAATGTTAAGTAATGTATTTTATGCTTTAAAGGATCTCTTAGTCGCCTGAAAAGCGTGCATTGTAATATTCTGATTGATGTCAAGTGGAAGAGTACAGGATTAAAGTTAATTAAACCTCCTTTTGTTAATTTATTTTTTCTAATTCTGTAACTTCTATGAGGTTTTTGTAATTTTAGAAATCATATGTGAAAATATAAGAACTATGATAGGAAAAGATAACTGTCATAAATTGGCCACTGGGAGCCACTGCTACTTCTTATTTGAATTTAAGGAATTTATGTAAAGTCTTAATGGGGCATAAGTGAAAAAGAATACTTTCTTTTTTTTAAGAATACTTTTGAAAAGATGTGATAGACATGAGTACTGTCATGCATGGTCAATACCTAAAGAAGACATGGAAAAAGGGAGTTGAGAAAATTGAGGTAGAAAATGAAGACTTTTCACTTAGAGCTATTTTTTTTTAAATTTTAATTTAATTTAATTATTTATTTATTTTTGGCTGTGCTGGGTCTTCGTTTCTGTGCGAGGGCTTTCTCTAGTTGTGGCGAGCGGGGCCACTCACTGTCGCAGCCTCTCTTGTTGCGGAGCACAAGCTCCAGACGGGCAGGCTCAGTAGTTGTGGCTCATGGGCCTAGTTGCTCCGCGGCATGTGGGATCTTCCCAGACCAGGGCTCGAACCCGTGTCCCCTGCATTGGCAGGCAGAGTCTCAACCACTGCACCATCAGGGAAGCCCTAGAGCTATTTTAAACTCTTATATTTAGTGTTAAATAAATGAAAATTTCTTGTATGATTTGTAAATTTTAACTTTCTGAGATTGGCACCTTTTATAAAGAGACATCACAGGATTTAACGGCATGAATTGCTATTTTATGCTTAGGTCTTTGTATCCAAAGGTGACTTTGGTTTAGTTTATAATTCTGAAAGTGAGGTTAAAAATCTCTTTTAGAATCTTATTTCTGGTGTAGAAAAACCTTGGTCGTAACAAAGTGGGAAATCTAGATTAAAGAATTTCAAAAACTTTTTTCAACCATTATCGCCTCTGATAAACAATACTGAATGTTTGCCCTCTCTTTCCCCATCCTCACCCCTCAATTTTCTTCTGCTACTATTTAAATATTACGCTACTTTTCATCCTATTTTTATTTTAAAAAATTTATTTTTATTTTTTCTTTAGTTTTTTTTTTTTTAACATCTTTACTGGAGTATAATTGCTTTACAATGTTGTGTTAGTTTCTGCTGTATAACAAAGTGAATCAGCTATATGTATACATATATCCCTTCCTCTTGTGTCTCCCTCCCATCCTCCCTATCCTACCCCTCTAGGTGGTCACAAACCACCGAGCTGATCTCCCCGAGCGATGCAGCTGCTTCCCACTAGCTATCTATTTTACATTTGGTAGTGTATATATGTCCATGCCACTCTCTCACTTCATCCCAGCTTACCCTCCCCCACCCCCGTGTCCTCAAATCCATTCTCTATGTCTGCATCTCTATTCCAGTCCTGCCCCTAGGTTCATCAAAACTTTTTTTTTTTTAGATTCCATATATATGTGTTAGCATACGGTATTTGTTTTTCTCTTTCTGACTTACTTCACTCTGTATGACAGAGTCTAGGTCCATCCACCTCACTACAATAACTCAATTTCGTTTCTTTTTATGGCTGAGCAATAGTCCATCGTATATATGTGCCATACCTTCTTTATCCACTCATCTGTTGATGGACACTTAGGTTGCTTCCATGTCCTGGCTATTGTAAATAGTGCTTCAATGAACATTGTGGTATATGTCTCTTTTTGAATTATGGTTTTCTCAAGGTATATGCCCAATAGTGGGATTGCTGGGGCATATGGTAGTTCTATTTTTAGTTTTTTAAGGAACCTCCATACTGTTCTCCATAGTGGCTGTATCAATTTACATTCCCACCAACAGTGCAAGAGGGTTCCCTTTTCTCCACACTCTCTCCGGCGTTTATTGTTTGCAGATTTTTTGATGATGGCCGTTCTGACCAGTGTGAGGTGATACCTCATTGTAGTTTTTTTTTTTTTTTTTTTTTTTTTTTTTTTTTTTGCGGTATGTGGGTCTCTCACTGTTGTGGCCTCTCCCGTTGCGGAGCACAGGCCCCAGACGCGCAGGCTCAGCGGCCATGGCTCACGGGCCTAGCTGCTCCGCGGCATGTGGGATCTTCCCAGACCAGGGCACGAACCCGTGTCCCCTGCATCGGCATGGAGGCTCTCAACCACTGCGCCACCAGGGAAGTCCGTATTTACAGGTTTTTTTTTTTTTCCTCATTGTAGTTTTGATATGTCTTTCTCTAATGATTTGTGATGTTGAGCATCCTTTCATGTGTTTGTTGACAATCTGTATATTTACTTTGGAGAAAGGTCTATTTAGATTTTCTGCCCATCTTTGGACTGGGTTGTTTGTTTTTTTGATATTGAGCTTCATGAGCTGCTTGTATATTTTGGAGGTTAATCCTTTATCAGTTGCTTCATTGGCTGATATTTTCTCCCATTCTGAGGGTTGTCTTTTCGTCTTGTTTTTGGTTTCCTTTGCTCTGCAAAAGCTTTTAAGTTTCATTAAGTCCCATTTGTTTATTTTTGTTTTTATTTTCATTTCTCTAGGAGCTGGGTCAAAAAGTATCTTGCTGTGATTTATGTCAAAGAGTGTTCTTCCTATGTTTTCCTCTAAGAGTTTTATGTGTCTGGCCTTACATTTAGGCCTTTAATCCATTTTGAGTTTATTTTTGTGTATGGTGTTAGAGAGTGTTCCAATTTCATTCTTTTACATGTAGCTGTTCAGTTTTCCCAGCACCACTTATTGAAGAGGCTGTCTTTTCTCCATTGTATATTCTTGCCTCCTTTATCAAAGATAAGGTGACCATGTGTGTGTGGGTTTATCTCTGGGCTTTCTATCCTGTTCCATTGATCTGTATTTCTGTTTTTGTGCCAGTACCATACTGCTTGATTACTGTAGCTTTGTAGTATAGTCTGAAGTCAGGGAACCTGATTCCTCCAGCTCCGTTTTTCTTTCGCAAGATTGCTTTGGCTATTCAGGGTCTTTTGTGTTTCCATACAAATTTTTTGTTCTAGTTCTGTAAAAAATGCCATTGGTAATTTGATAGGGGTTGCACTGAATCTGTAGATTGCTTTGGGTAGTATAGTCATTTTCACAATGTTGATTCTTCTAATCCAAGAACATGGTATATATCTCCATCTGTTTGTATCATCTTTAATTTCTTTCATCAGTGTCTTATAGATTTCTGCATACAGGTCTTTTGTCTCCTTAGGTAGGGTTATTCCTAGGTATTTTATTCTTTTTCTTGCAATGGTAAATGGGAGTGTTTCCTTAATTTCTCTTTCAGATTTTTCATCATTAGTGTATAGGAATGTAAGAGATTTCTGTGCATTGATTTTGTATCCTGCAACTTTACCAAATTCATTGATTAGCTCTAGTAGTTTTCTAGTAGCATCTTTAGGATTCTCTATGTATAGTATCATGTCATGTGCAAACAGTGACAGCTTTACTCCTTTTCTGATTTGGACTCCTTTTATGTCTTTTTCTTCTCTGATTGCTGTGGCTAAAACTTCCAAAGCTATGTTGAATAATAGGGGTGAGAGTGGACATCCTTGTCTTGTTCCTGATTTTAGAGGAAATGGTTTCAGTTTTTCACCATTGAGAACCATGCTGGCTGTGGGTCTGTCATATATGGCCTTTATTATGTTGAGGTAAGTACTCTATGTGCCTAGTTTCTGGAGAGTTTTTTTTATCATAAATGGGTGTTGAATTTTGTCAAAAGCTTTTTCTGCATCTATTTAGATTATCATATGGTTTTTATCTTTCAGTTTGTTAATATGGTGTATCACATTGATTGATTTATATATATTGAAGAATGCTTGCATTCCTAGGATAAACTCTACTTGATCAAGGTGTATGATCTTTTTAATGTGCTGTTGGATTCTGTTTGCTAGTATTTTGTTGAGGATTTTTGCATCTGTGTTCATCAGTGATATTACCCTGTAGTGGTTTTGGTATGAGGGTGATGGTGGCCTCATAGAATGCATTTGGGAGTGTTCCTCCTTCTGCTATATTTTTTAAGAGTTTCAGAAGGATAAGTGTTAGCTCTTCTCTAAATGTGTGATAGAATTTGCCTGTGAAGCCATCTGGTCCTGGGCTTTTGTTTGTTGGAAGATTTTTAATCACTTTCTATTTCAGTGCTTGTGATTGGTCTGTTTATATTTTCTATTTCTTCCAGATTCAGTCTTGGAAGGTTGTGCTTTTCTAAGAATTTGTCCATTTCTTCCAGGTTGTCCATTTTATTGGCATATAGTTGCTTGTAATCTCTCAAGATCCTTTGTATTTCTGCAGTTTCAGTTATTACTTCTACTTTTTCATTTCTAATTCTGTTGAATCTATTTGAGTCTTCTTTTTTTTTTTTTCTTGGTGAGTCTGGCTAATGGTTTAGCAATTTAGTGTATCTTCTCAAAGAACCAGCTTTTAGTTTTATTGATCTTTGCTGTTGTTTCCTTCATTTCTTTTTCATTTATTTCTTATCTGATCTTTATGATTTCTTTCCTCCTGCTGACTTTGGGGTTTTTTTGTTCTTCTTTCTCTAATTGCTGTAAGTGTAAGGTTAGGTTGTTTATTTGAGATGTTTGTTTCTTGAGGTAGGATTGTATTGCTGTAAACTTCCCTTGTAGAACTGCTTTTGCTGCATCCCATAGGTTTTGGGTCATCGTGTTTTCATTGTCATTTGTTTCTAGGTATTTTTTGATTTCCTCTTCGATTTCTTCAGTGATCTCTTGGTTATTTAGTAGTGTATTGTTTAGTCTTCATGAGTTTGTATCTTTTACAGTTTTTTTCCTGTAATTGATATCTAGTCTCATAGCATTGTGGTCGGAAAAGATACTTGATACGATTTCAATTTTCTTGAATTTACCTAGGCTTGATTTGTGACCCAAGATATGATCTATCCTGGAGAATGTTCCATGAGCATTTGAGAAGAAAGTGTATTCTATTGTTTTTGGATGGAATGTCCTATAAATATCAATTAAGTCCATCTTGTTTAATGTGTCATTTAAAGCTTGTGTTTCCTTATTTATTTTCATTTTGGATGATCTGTCCATGGGTGAAAGTGGGGTGTTTAAAGTCCCCTACTATGATTGTGTTACTGTCGATTTCCCCTTTTATGGCTGTTAGTATTTGCCTTATGTATTGAGGTGCTCCTATGTTGGGTGCATAAATATTTACAATTGTTATATCTTCTTCTTGGATTGATCCTTTGGTCATTATGTAGTGCCCTTCTTTGTCTCTTGTAGTGGTCTTTATTTTAAAGTCTGTTTTGTCTGATATGAGAATTGCTACACCAGCTTCGTTTTGATCTCCATTTGCATGGAATATCTTTTTCCATTCCTTCACTTTTAGTCTTTCTGTGCCCCTAGGTCTGAAGTGGGTCTCTTGTAGACAGCATATATACGGGTCTTGTTTTTGTATCCATTCAGCCAGTCTATGTCTTTTGGTTGGAGCATTTAATCCATTTACATTTAAGGTAATTATCAATATGTATGTTCCTATTCCCATTTTCTTAATTGCTTTGGGTTTGTTATTGTAGGTCTTTTCCTTCTCTTGTGTTTCCTGCCTAGAGAAGTTTCTTTAACATTTTTTGTACAGCTGGTGTGGTGGTGCTGAATTCTCTTAGCTTTTGCTTGTCTGTAAATGTTTTAATTTCTCCATCGAATCTGAATGAGATCCTTGCTGGGTAGAGTAATCTTGGTTGTAGTTTTTTCCCTTTCATCACTTTAAATGTGTCCTGCCACTCCCTTCTGGCTTGCAGAGTTTCTGCTGAAAGATCAGCTGTTAACCTTATGGGGATTCCCTTGTATGTTATTTGTTGCTTTTCCCTTGCTGCTTTTAGTATTTTTTCTTTGTATTTAATTTTTGATAGTTTGATTAATATGTGTCTTGGCATGTTTCTCCTTGGATTTATCCTGTATGGAACTCTCTGCACTTCCTGGAGTTGATTGACTATTTCCTTTCCCATGTTAGGGAAGTTTTCAAATATAATCTCTTCAAATATTTTCTCAGTCCCTTTTTTTTCTCTTCTTCTGGGACTACTATAATTCAAATGTTGGTCCGTTTAATATTGTCCCAGAGGTCTCTGAGACTGTCTCAATTCTTTTCATTCTTTTTTCTTTATTCTGCTCTGCTGTAGTTATTTCCACTATTTTATCTTCCAGGTCACTTATCTGTTCTTCTGCCTCAGTTATTCTGCTATTGATTCCTTCTAGAGAATTTTTAATTTCATTTATTGTGTTGTTCATCACTGTTCATTTGCTCTTTAGTTCTCTAGGTCCTTGTCAAATGTTTCTTGTATTTTCTCCATTCCTTTTCCAAGATTTTGGATCATCTTTTCTATCATTACTCTGAATTCTTTTCTAGGTAGACTGCCAATTGCCTGTTTATTTGTTTGGTCTGGTGGGTTTTTACCTTGCTCCTTCATCTGCTGAACATTTCTCTGTCTTCCCATTTTGCTTAACTTACTGTGCTTGTGGTCTCCTTTTTGCAGGCTGTACGTTCATAGTTCCTGTCGTTTCAGGTGTCTGCCCCCAGTGGGTAAGGTTGGTTCAGTGGCTTGTGTAGGCTTTCTGGTGGAGGGGACTGGTGCCTGTGTTCTGGTGGGTGGGGCTGTATATTGTCTTTCTGGTGGGCAGGACTGCGTCCGGTGGTGTGTTTCGGGATGTCTGTGACCTTATTATGATTTTAGGCAGCCTCTCTGCTAATGGGTGGGGGGGTTGTGTTCCTGTCTTGCTAGTTGTTTGGCATGCGGTGTCCAGCACTGGAGCTTGCTGGCCATTGGGTGGAGCTGGGTCTTAGTGTTGAGATGGAGATCTCTGGGAGAGCTCTTACTGATTGATATTACTGGGGCCCAGAGGTCTCTGGTGGTCCAGTATCCTGAACTTGGCTCTCCTACCTCAGAGGCTCAGGCCTGACACCAGGCTGGAGCACCAAGGCCCTGTCAGCCACATGGCTCAGAAGAAAAGGGAGAAAAAGAGAAAGAAAATAAATGCATAAATAAATAAAATAAAGTAATTAAAGTAAAAACATTTTTAAAGAGTATTAAAATAAAAAAGTAATTAAAAAAAGAAGAGAGCAACCAAAGCAATAAACAAATCTACGACTGGTAACAAGAAGTAAAAACTATACTAAGATACACATAAAAATTAGGAACAAGTCAGTTGCAGGCAGCAAACCCCAAGGGTACAGCTGCTCCCGAAGTCCACCACCTCAATTTTGGGTTGATTCGTTGCCTCTTCAGGTATTTCCCAGACGCAGGGTACCTCAAGTTGATTGTGGGGATTTAATCTGCTGCTCCTGAGGCTGCTGGGAGAAATTTCCCTTTCTCCTTGTATGCACAGCTCCTGGGCTTCAGCTTTGATTTTCGCCCCAGTGCTGCATGTAGGTTGCCCTCAGGCTTCTGTTCCTGCTCAGACAGGACAGGGTTAAAGCAGGGCTGATTAGGGGGCTCTTGCTCATTCAGGCCGGGGTGGGGGTGTGTTTGGGTAAGGTAGTTAGTGACAGAGGCCGTGACATTGCCACAGCCTGAGGCGCGCTGTGTGTTCTCCCAGGGAAGTTGCCCCTGGATCATGGGACCCTGGTAGTGGCGGGCTGCACAGGCTCCGGAGGGGGTGTGGATAGTGACCTGTGCTCGCACACAGGTTTCTTGGTGGCTGCAGCAGCAGCGTTAGCATTTCATGCCCGTCTCTGGTGTCTGCTCTCATAGCTGCGGCTCATGCAGTTTCTGGAGCTCGTTTAGGTGGTGCTCTGAATCCCGTCTCCTTGCATACTCCATAACAATGGTCTTTTGCCTCTTAGGCAATTCCAGACTTTTTCCCTGACTCCCTCCTGGCTAGCTGTGGCTCACTGGCCCCCTTCAGGCTGTGTTCATGCAGTCAACTGCAGTCCTCTCCCTGGGATCTGACCTCCCAAGCCCGAGGCTCACTCAGCTCCTAGCCCCCACCCACCCTGGCTGGTGAGCAGACAAGCCTCTCGGGCTGGTCCGCACTGACCTTCTGTGTGAGAACCTCTCCACTTTGCCCTCTGCACCCCTGTTGCTGCGTTCTCCTCCGTGGCTCTGAAGCTCCCCTCCCCCGCAGTCTCCACCAGTGAAGGAGCTTCCTGGTGTGTGGAAACTTTTCCTCCTTTACAGCTCCCTCCCCAAGCTGCAGGTCCCATCCCTATTCTTTTGTCTCTGTTTTTTCTTTTTTCTTTTGCCCTACCCAGGTACGTGGGGAGTTTCTTGCCTTTTGGGAGGTCTAAGGTCTTCTGCCAGCATTCAGTAGGTGTTCTGTAGGAGTTGTTCCACATGTAGGTGTATTTCTGATGTATTTGTGGGGAGGAAGGTGATCTCCACGTCTTACTCCTCTGTCATCTTGAAGGTCCACCTTTCCTCTTATTTTTAATTAAAATTTTTTTTTCTTGAGAAGTTCTTTCATTTATCTATCAGCTCTCTTCTCAGGTGGTATACCACTTATATGTACTGAACTAGAATCCTTATTTGTGTTAGCATATTATTAATGGGGTAAGTGTGATATTTAGATTATAGCAGTTTTTGGCTGCTTTTGTTGATGCCAGGAACTCAGAATTCTGTTAGCGTTCCCAGAAGGCGGATAAAGGACTAATTTATCTGTGAGGAACCTTTCCCTGACACTTCTTTTTCTGATCTGGGTTAGCTGTTCCTTGTATGTGCTCCTATAAAGCTCTCTCTGCTAGGTTCTTATCTTTCTCCATTACTGGGTTATGAGCTGAAGGGCAGAGATTCCTTCTGTATATCTTCATTGTTTACCTGTGACAGAGCTGGGTATAAAGGGACCTCAGTAAATGTTGGTTGACTGAACAGATTGATGGATATAAGTTGTGAGTTGAATGGTGGCCCCCAAAATGATATGTTCACATTCTAACTCCTGGAACCTTGAATATTGCTTATGTGGCCAAAACATGATTAAGTTAAGGATCTTGAGAGGGGTAGCTCTCAAGGACAGTTTAGTGAGTTAAGGAGAGAGGAAAAGAGGGGAAGATAATCCTGGTAATTACCTGGATGGGCCCTAAATCCAATCACAAGTGTTCTTAGAGGCACAGGGAAATTTGACACAAACAGGAAAGACACAGAGGAGAAGGTCACATGAAGTGAGGCAAACTTTGGTGTTGTAGCCATAAGCCAAGGAACACTAAAACTTACCAGTGTCACCAGAAGCTACAGGGGCCAGCAATGAATTATTTCTTAGTGCCTTCAACAGGCGTTTGGCTCTGCTGAAAACTTATTCTTGTACTTCTGGCCTCCAGAACTGTGGGAGAATAAATTTCTATTGTTTTAAGCCACCCAGTTTGTGGTAGTTTGTCACAACAGACAGAGGAAACTCATGTATGTATGTTGTGTTTTGAGGCAATGACATCCCCAAACCAAATGATGATTGGAATATTTGTGTCCATCTTGGCATGGCGTAGTTTTTCTTTGGTAATATTGAGTCACCACTAGCCTTAATCTAGATTATGTTGGTTTCTTATTGCTGCTGAAACAAATTATCACAGATTATAGTGGCTTAAAACAACTCAAATTTATTATCTTAAAATTCTGGAAGCCAGAAGTTTAGAATGGGTTTCAGTGGGCTAAAATCAAGGTATTAGTAGGGCTTCATTCTTTTCTGGAGGCTCTAGGGGAGAATCTTGGGGTTTTTTCCTGTTTTCCAGCTTCTAGAAGCTGCCCATATTTCTTGGCTCCTGGCTCCCTACCATCTTCAATGCCTGCGATGGCTAGTTGAGTCTTTATTTCACATCATTCTTTTCCCTCCCCATTTATGGATCCTTGTGATTGTGTTGGGTTCACTCTGTTAATCCAGCATAATCTTGTTTAAGATGAGATGATTAGTAATCTTAATTCCATAGCATCCTTAATTCTTCTTTACCATGTAATATAACATATTCACAGCTTCTGGGTATTAGGACATGGACGTCTTTGGGGGACCATTTTCTGCCTACCAGATAAAGTTTTTAAAATTAGTCAACAAAATTTATTTAGTTTCATGCCAGACTAGCCATAGTGCCATTTATTGGTCTCTAATTTTGGTGGGATAGTATTTTATATTTTAGTCAAAAGAATAAATGCAGATTGTTTAAAAAAGTCAAATAGTACTTAAATACTTGTAATGAAATGCAGCAGTCTTTAGCTTTATTCCTCACAACTAGCCAGTCCAGATCTTAGAGCTCTTCCTTTTGGAATTTACCTCCACTTAACTAAATGAGATGCTGTATTAGCTTCCTGTTAGCACTGTGACATATTACCATGAATTTAGTGGCTTAAAACAACTCGGATTTATTCTCTTATAGTTCTAGAAGTCAGAAGTCCAAAATCAATTTCACTGGGCTAAAGTCAGGTGTTGGTAAGACTGGTTTTCTGGAGGCCCTAGAGAGAATCCATTTCCCTGCTGTTTTTTGTTTTGTTTTTTTCCAGTTCCTAGTGGCTACCTATATTCTTTGGTTTGTGGCCCCTTCTTTCATCTTCAAAGTATATTGTATCACTCCAGTCTCTTTCCCATCATCATATCACCTCTCTTGTAAGGACAGTAGTGGATATCTTGGGGGTCCACCTGAATAATCCTGGTTAATCTTCCCATCTCAAGATCCTTAATCATAAATGCAAAATCTCTTTTGCTATATAAGGTAACATTCATAGGTTCCAGGGATTAGGATGTAGTCATCTTGGCGGGCCATTACTTAGCTGTATATGATTATATTGCTAATTCTTTTTTTTTTGGTGTTTTTTTAAAAAAATTATTTATTTTTGGCTGCATTGGGTCTTTGTTGCTGCACGTGGGCTTTCTCTAGTTGTGGTGATCGGGGGCAACTCTTCATTGTGGTGCGAAGTCTTCTCATTGCTGTGGCTTCTCTTGTTGCAGAGCACGGGCTCTAGGCACGTAAACTACAGTAGTTGTGGCACGTGGGCTCAGTAGTTGTGGCTCACAGGCTCTAGAGTGCAGGCTCAGTAGTTGTGGCACATGGGCTTAGTGGCTCTACGGCATGTGGGATCTTCCCAGACCAGGGCTCAAACCTGTGTCCCTTGCATTGGCAGGTGGATTCTTAACCACTGAGCCACCAGGGAAGTCCTATTGCTAATTCTTCCTTTTCTTTTTTTTTTTTTTTCTTGCAGTACGTGGGCCTCTCATTGTTGTGGCCTCTTCCGTTGCGGAGCACAGGCTCCGGACGCACAGGCTCAGCAGCCGTGGCTCACGGGCCCAGCCGCTCCGCGGCATGCCTTCCCAGACCAGGGCACGAACCCGTGTCCCCTGTATCGGCAGGTGGACTCTCAACCACTGTGCCACCAGGGAAGCCCTTTATTTTCATTTTTAGTATTGCTATATTTATCTTAATGTAGGGGAGATAAGATATAATTATCTTTAATTACCTTATCTGAATATAATTAAAATATATCAAACTTTATTCCTTTGTCAGTGTATTATTATGATTATGTAAGCACTGTTTAGTTTTGCACCAAGTAGTATTATTATAATTTATTCTTCCTGTAAAATGTTAAGTTTTTGTTAATAATTGTTTCTTTTTTCCATTTGTCTAATTTTTCTGTGTGCCATTTGCTCATATTTTAAGCAAATATTCTGCTGCTATGATACATATATATCTTTTTAAAAATGCTCATAGTTTCAAACACATCTTTGTTTTGTTTTAAACTGAGAACTTCTCATTCTCAGCTTCTTTTTTGGCTGTTGCCTGTATCAGCATGATGTACAGCTATCATCTTAGGACTTGCCTTAGCAAGTTTCTAGAGTTGAGCTATTTTTCCTAGTTAACATGTTTTCTTCTTAGTTTATTTCCTAATTTTGGTGAAGAAATATATGAGTAGCTTTCTAAGAAAGCTTGCATGGGAAATTAAATTTAAGACCTTAAGTTTGAAATGCTTTTTATCTCCCTTAAAATGGATTGCTAGTTTAACCAAGTATAGAATTCTAGGTTGGAATTTTGGAGGCATTATTTCTTTGCTTTCTAGCTTCTAGTGTTCTGCAGAAGTCATTTGTAGTGATGATTCCTGAGTTGTTGTATGGGGATTGGTTTCAAAAAATTTAAGATCTCTGTAGGGTTAGTGTTTTCAGTTTCACAAATGTGCCTTGGTCTGGGACTTCCATTTATTTTTCTGGGGAATTGTGGATCCTTTAAATCAAGACACTTACCCTGAGTTCTGGGAAACCTCCCTGTATTTGATAATAGCTTTCCCTCTGTTTTGTCTGTTCCCTCTTTCTGGAATTTCTTCTGTTTGTGAGCACTGCAAAGATTTCTAAATTTCTACTTTTTCTCTGTGAGAGTGTGTTTTATATCTGTATTCTACTTTCTGAAAGATGTCCACAATCTCAATTTCCAACACATCTAATAATTTTTTATTTTATTTTAATTTCCAGTAACCTTTTTTTTATTGTTGCTCTCTTAATGTACTTAAAATGTAGTATCCTTTTCTTGTTTCATGGGTAAAATAACTTATCAGTGAGGTTCATGTTGGTCTTTTATTTCTGCTGATATTGTCTGTTTCCTTCTAGATCTTTTTTTTTTTTTCCTCTCTTTTTGTTTTTTTCACCTCTTCTGCCTTTCTTGGTGAAATGAGGCACTAAAAAGCTACTTGGAATCCATGTGTGTATGTGTATTAACAATGGTAGGAAGGGGGACATTGGTGGAGAGAGGCTGTTTTGTCTCTTTTTGGGCTTCACTGTAGGAGGATTGGACAGTTAGGTAGATTTTTGTTTGGAAAAATCTCTGATTTTAGCATATATAGTTCTTTCTCTTAAGTTTCCCAAAGAAGAATTCTGTAATATTCAGTCTTAATGTCTAAGCTGGTGTTCTGAATATAGAAAGGGAGAAGTCTTCTTTTCTTTTTTTTTTAATTTAAAAAATTTTTTAAATTAAAAATTTTTAATCTTTATTGAAGTATAGTTGCTTTACAATATTGTGTTAGTTTCTGCTGTGCAGCAAAGTAAATCACTTATACATATACATATGTCCACTCTTCTTTAGATTTCATTCCCATTTAGGTCACCATTGAGTAGAGTTCCCTGTGCTATACAGTAGGTTCTCATTAGTTATCTATTTTATACATAGTAGTGTGTATATGTCAATCCCAATCTTCCAATTCATACCATTCTCCCCTTGGTAACCATAAGTTTGTTCTCTATATCTGTGACTCTATTTCTGCTTTGCAAATAAGTTCATCTGTACCACTTTTCCAGATTGTAAATGTAAGTGTAAGTGATATTATACAATATTTGTTTTTCTCTTTCTGACTTCACTCTGTATGACAATCTCTGGGTCCATCCACGTCTCTGTAAATGGCACTATTTCATTCCTTTTTATGGCTGCGTAATATTCCATTGTATATATGTACCACATCTTTTTTATCCATTCCTCTGTCAGTGGGCATTTAGGTTGCTTCCATGTCTTGGCTATTGTAAATAGTGGTGCAAGGAACATTGGGGTGCATGCATCCTTTTGAATTCTGTTTTTCTCTGGATATATGCCTAAGGGTGGAATTGCTGGGTCATATGGTAACTCTAATTTTAGTTTTTTAAGGAACCTTCATACTTTTCTCCATAGCGGCTGTACCAGTTTACATTCCCACCAACAGTGTAGGAGGGTTCCCTTTTTTCCATACCCTAGAAGTCTTCTTTTCAATATGCAGATTTTTACTTACTCTTTTACATAGTTTTTCTCCACTGTGACTGGACCCACTGAGTCCTGAGCCACTGAGATTCCTTTTCCTCAGGGAGTAAAACCTTGGTCTCTTGGTGGTGGAGTGGCTGGGTAAGATGAGGAAGGGCTTGCCATTTCATCCCGTATTATACACTCTTAAACTAGTTTTCCTTAATTTCAATGAGGAGCCTCTTTCACACCTTTCACAGTTTCTGTGTTCTCCAAAACCTGGGACTTTCTAGATTGACTGTCATTAGGTGTCTGACAGGGATTAGAGATGAATACAAGTGTTCAGTTCGCCATATTGTTTTGGTTATTGTTGTATTCATTGTTCAATATTATTCTGGGTACAAAGACTTTGTCAAACTGAAGAGTCTAAGGAAACAGTACCTACAAGATTGCTCTCTCTTCAGGTGCCAGCTGCAAGTTTGGGGGTCCCCAGGACCACCCTCACTTCAGACCTGCTGGCTGCAAATTCAAGCTTTCCCAAGCCCACTCTAAGGTTGGATAATTGACTGGAAAGATTCAGGACCCACTGAAAGTGCTATACTTACGGTTACAGTTTTATTATACAGAAAGCAGACAAATTAGAACCACCTAAAGAAAGAGATGCATAGGCTGAAAACAAGAACTTCCGTGACATGTTACCCTCCTGGCATTGATATATGGCACTACACAGAGTATTGGCTAGTAGGGAGCTTACTGGAGCCTCCATATCCTGAGTTTTCATTGGTGTTTCATTACATACAAATGACTGATTGAATCACTGATCAAGTGGCTAAACTCAGTCTCCATCCCTTCTGCCCAGGGGTGACCTTTTTTATAACATGGATGGTCTTCATGGTTGGTCCTTATGGCGTGACCTACCCTCACCAGGAGTCACCTTGTTGTCATAAACTATCAGGTGCTCTTGAGGTTGAGGGGCCTGCCACAAGTAACGAAAACACTCCTGTCACTGGGGAAATTCCTAGGGTTTAGAGGTTGTCTCCCAGGAACCTGACAAAGGCCAGACATCTGTCTGGGCTGAGGCCAAATTCTTTATTATACATTGTGCTGCGTTGTTTCATGGTTAGAAGGTAACAACACTGCCAGGAACCTCTTTTTCTCCCAAGTTTCATATGCCATGTGTCTGTTTAAAATTCCGACTCTTTTAATCTCTTTTATTTTCATTTAGGTTAGTTGTCTATTTTGAAATAATTGAATGTGGTCTTCAATTGAAGACATTTTCATAAAGGGTAATAAGTTATTTTGCCCTCCACCTCAGTCTGATCTTAAGAAGATGGAGTAGTGATTTACAAAGGGAGACACATTACAGTTCAATTTGATGTGGTTTGCTAGGCACACTTTATTTTCACCTTATAAAGCATTGCATGTGAGTACCAGAAGTCTGATTGAAAGGAAGTAAAATCAGTGGAGCAATGAAACGTTAACAAGGTGGGGGGCAATTATGCTAAAGTTATGTAAATAGTTTTAGATTATGTATAAGTAATTATGTTTTTCAGAGTAGTTGACAGGGCAAAAATTAGATTGCTTATTCGTTTGAGACTTAATTTTGATTTGTTTTATTTTTAAAAGTCATAATGGTAGTCTTATTTTGAGATTTCCATTTAATTTCTTGCTTGAAGGTTATTACATAATGTAGCAGAACTAAATTGTACCTTCTTAATGGTAATGCAGGACATAAAAATTTGAATTGGCTTTAGGTTTTATACTAGAATGCCTTTTACCATCTTTTTTGTGTTAAAGGCATGTCTTTGTAGTAAGAACTAAACTTATTTAAGCTTATCTTTTGCGTGCTTCTTTTTATTTCCTAAAATGGGGTAGTTGATAAGTTGGTTGATTAGCAGACACTTGTCAAAGTGGGCTGGTTCATTTTAAATCAGCCTCATTTTAGAAATGTTTTGTACCTATTAAATGCATCCGTGGTGATGAGGAAAAGAAGAATTGCTAGGAAAAAGAAAAATTGCTAGATGTATTATAGCATGTATGCAGTTTTATAGCATGTATGCAGTTTGACATTCTTTTCAGTTATTTACTTCGTATTGTCTCTTTTAAGCATGAACTCAATTTTAAAATTAGATAAATCTGTAAGACTGAGCCATGTAATGTACTAGGATTCCATGTCCTTCATGTATATCTTTTTGTTTTCTCTAGAGTTAATAACTGTTACATACTTTCTTTTGCTTGATTACTATTGTAAAAATATTTGAATATTTCTTATTGCTAAATTCTTTTTTGCCTGGTTACTCAACAGCTGAATATAAGCAGTCAGTTTTGAGCATCTTTATTTTCTAGTAGGGTCTAGGATAGTGTTCTGAATTAAATAGATTCTTTAATAAGCCTAGTAGATCTGAGGTGATCTGAAATGTATTTTTATTTTCCCTTAAGGAAAGGCTACATTAATGGGTTAAATTAGATTAATTCTGGTCTCTAAATTTGACTCCAGATGAAGTAAAGGGATTCAAGTTGTATGGCATAAAGAATTAAGAATTTTGAAATCCTTAGATGACCATACTTTTCCTCTTTAGTTAGAATCACATTGTTGCATTGTAGTTTTTACTTGATTGATGCCTTTGGCTTTTAATTCTGTTGAGGGTATAGTTTCAGTTTACTACTGTTCGGAGGCAAGAGAATGGACATCATTCCTGGAAGTCTTTTATTTTAGGTTTGACTGAATATATTTGTGCTGTTGATGCAAAAGAATAATTGTACCAAGTGCATCATTTATAGTATTGAAGTTATATATTGTTAAAACAGTTAACTTTTGTGAGTTCTTGTCTACCTAAAGTTTCATTTGATTCTTGGAGTAACATGTAAGTCTTCTGTCACAGGTTAATTTATGGATATAGTAAAGGGAAACTAACATTTAGTAGAGTTAATGAGATATAATTGACATTGTGACATTGTGTAAGTTTAAAGTATGCAGTGCGTTGATTTGATACACACTGTGGTCATTTTGATATTACAAAATGACCAGTGTCTTAGCTGACATTTTTCATCAGGTCACTTAATTACCATTTCTTTTTTGTGGTGAGAACCTTTAGATCTACTCTCTTAGCAGCTTTTAAGTATATAATACAGTATTATTAGAGGTAATCACCATGCTGTACTTTAGATCCCCAGAACTTATTCATCTTATGACTGGACGTTTGTACCCTTTGAACAACAACTCCCCATATCCCCCAGCCTCCGGCCCCTGGTAGCCACAAGTCTACTCCTTCTGTGAGTTCTGCCATTTTTACATTCCACATATCAGTGAGGTGATAGAGTATTTGTCTTTCTCTGTCTGACTTCTTTCACTTATCATCATGAACATCATGCCCTCAACATCCATCCATACTATAGGAAATGGCAGGACTTCCTTCTTTTTCATGGCTGAATAACATTCCATTGTATATACGTGCCACATCTTCTTATCCATTCGTCTATTAATGGACCTTTAGATTGTATCCATATCTTGGCTCTTGTGAATAGTGCTATATTGAATATGGGAGTGCAGATGTCTGAGATCCTGTTTTCATTTTCTTTGGATATATGCTCAGAAGTGGGATTGCTGGATCATATGGTAGCTCTATTTTTAATGTTTTTAAGGAACCTCTATACTATTTTCCATAGTGTGTGCAACAACTTTATTGTCGCACCAACAGTGCACAAGGATTCCTTTTTCTTCAAATCCTCACCAACACTTACCTCTTTCTTTTTTTTTTATGATAGCTGTTGATGAGGTTATATCTCATTTTGGTTTTGATTTGCATTTTCCTGATGATTAGTGATATTGAGCACCTTTTTTTGGTACCTGTTGGCCATTTGTATGTCTTTGGAAAATGTGTATTTAGTTCCTCTGCCCAATTTTTAATTGGATTGATTTTTTTGTTTGTTTTTTGCTATTGAATTGTATGAGTTTCTTATATATTTTGGATATTAACCCTTATGTATATACATGTTCCTTTTCACCTTTCTCTTTGTTATTATTTTTTTCCTGTAAGATTTTCTGTTTTCTAACATACTAGGTATTTACTTGTCTTTCTTCCACTAGAATTTAAGCTCTATTAGAGATTTTTCCCCCCTTTGGTCTAACTTGTTCATTACTGTATTTTTAATACCTAGAATAATGCTTGGTGTACATTTAAGTGCTGAAAAAATATTTCTTGTATGTGAATCATTATTACTACTCCAAAGATGAAATAATCCCTGCTTCTCAGAAATGTGTGGTCTCAGTAGGACAGAGCCTCTGAGATAGAATGAACACGTAAAGTGTTTAGCTTGACATGTTGGACGTGAAGTACTCATTAATTGGTAATTATTGTTGAAGAATAAGAAAAGAAAGAACAGAATCAGACATTTCAGATAGAAATGACCTCAATAAAAGAAAACTGCGTTCACATCTTAGGGACTAGGGTAGATACTGTTTAGGGGTATATTGAAAAAATAAGGTTGGAACTATATTGTGGAGAACAACCAAGACATTTGGATTTTGTTTTGTGTGTAATGAGGAGTTACTGAATCTTTTTAAGGCAGAGGTGTCATAATGAAAGTGGTAGGTTTGGAATATGAAGTCCTTGAGGTTGACTGGAGATCCTTCTGCTGTAAGCTTAACTGGAAATTAATAAAACATTTAGCAAATTTATAATAAATAATAAAACATTTGCAAAATGATAAATTATGCTCAAATTTTAATGACTTCCTCTCAAATTGTGTGGTAGTATATAATTATCATTTGATTATAGTGTGTATTTTGAATTATTTATGGAATTGCCAACTTTTAATATACTTTCCCATTTAAAACTAAAGCTTTGATATTTTAAATCAAGATGTTTATATTGGTAACTAACTTACTAAATATACTAATATAGGGCAAAGTATGTTTAGTCCAGCAAACATTGGTCAACCACGAAAGACAACATTATCTCCTGCCCAGTTGGATCCTTTTTATACTCAAGGAGATTCTTTGACATCTGAAGATCACTTTGATGACACTTGGGTGACTGTGTTCGGGTAAGGTTTCTAGATTATTTACTTAAAAAAAAAAAGCCCTAACATTTTCTAATGAGTATTATCAAACATAAAAAAACTAAAACAGTGGCACAGCAAACACCCATATGTACCGACCACCTAGATTCTGCAGTTGTTAACAGCTACATTTGTTTTATCTACTATTAATTCATCTTTTTTGTTGTTGGTATATTTCAGAGTAAGTTGCAGACATCAGTACATACCACCTTGACATTTCAGCATGTATTTAAGTAATGTTTGATTTTTGTATTTTAAGTAATGTTTTAAGTAATGTTTAAGTAATGTTTGATTTTTAATAGTTTTTCCATCATTTATCTGTATGCCTCTTCTCAGATTATCTTCTCTTGAGCACATTTGCTGGATATTGGAAGAGGGTTGGTTGTCCCTTTAGACTTAGGAAGCTCCTTTCTCTCTTTGTTGTGACTGTGTCTATGCTTATATTGGACTTAACCAGTTTTGAACTAACAGATTGAATTTCATTTGTATATATATGCATACTATGTCACAGGGTTGATACTTTCTAGCTACAGAATATTGAATATTAATAGAAATTGTGCATGACAGTCCTAGTTGAATGGAGTTTTAGATCTAATAAAGTACTTTAAAGCGTCTTAGAGATCATATTGCATCATTTACATATGAAAAACCTGAGATATAGACAGATTAAGTGATTTACTCAGAGGCTTACATCTAGTTATTAGTAGCTTCATCGAAAACCCAGGTCTTTTATTTTCAGGCTGTGATTGTTTATACTGTACTACATAAGGTTGGTTTCTGAAAGTGTGATGTCATACTGTTACTGGACCTTACTATATTTAGTTTTGGGGTTTAAAAAAATATAAAAACATATGAGCTCCTTGAAGGAAGAACAATGCCCAGTAAATAAATATTAGTGGACTTTATATATTCAATTTATTTAAAATTCAGAAGAATGTGTAAGAATATGGTGAAAAGTTTTCCTTCCCACTTTTTCCCCCAGATAGTTTTTCTCCCTTGTAAGGCAGTAATTGCCACCTGTTTTTTGTGTAACCTTTCAGAGAGATTCTTTGTTACTGATTCTGTTTAGGTAATAAGCAGGGTCATTGCTTTCCCTTGTTCTCCAGAAAGGGCATGCTCAGCCATATGTCCATAGCAGTTGGGCTGACTGCTGCTGCTGCTTTTTTTTTCTTTCCTTTTATGTGTTTAAATTTTTGTATTCTCTTGTGAAGTAAGTGGCTGTATGTTTTTGAATGTGTCTGTCCACTCTCAAGTGTTTTTCAGGTTAAGTAGTAATGGTGTCATTTTTAAGATTCCTCAGTAATTAGATAAATTACTTGAAGTACTTCTGTTAGCCCTTCATTTTTAAGATGTACACTTTCCCAGCTATTTATTTTCTGTTGGTTTTATGTTTCAGTAACCCTGCATATAAGTTTAATTGCAAGCACAGAAACATTTTCTTTTAAGGGATAAAATATTTTATTTTGATTATTTATAGGGAAGTACATCTAAAATACATTATATATCTTCTTCCTTTGATAATTTAACTTTTTCCTGCTGACTCAGGGTTATCATGAAATATCATTTATTGTTGTAGGGTGATTCTGTGACAGGATATTGGACTGCTTCTACTCAGAGTGGTCCTAGACTCTTGGAATTATGTTTTATTTCTCAAGTGCCTGCATCACTTGCAACCATTTTTTCTCCCTTTCGTTTTAATTTTTTTTTAGTTCTGCTTTGTAGGCACCCTGACTCATTTGTTGTTTTCTTTGGGATTAGAAATCTTATATCCAAATTTACGTAACATAAAATAAATTTCCAGTCCTGAATGCAGTGAGTATTTTAGTCACATAGATTTTAACGTGTGGAGTTTCTCATTTATTTTTGTGACTTACATTTTTTCCTTTAGGGTTCTAATCCAAGCTCCAGATAACTGAAGTTACTGGTTAAGGAAACTCGAGATTTTCAAGCTGAAAATAGCTTTATTATTTGGACTATAAAAGTTATATCTCATTGTAATATTCAAAGCATACAGAACTTTATAAAGAAGAAAGTAAAAATCACTTAAAATTTTCCCATACAGAGATATGGCTATTAAAATTTTGGTAACAGTCCTTTTAATTGATTGTTTACCATTGATATTGGTTCTGACTGTATTTTTGTTTCAGGAATACATTTCTGAATTTTCAGGTAGTGCTCAATATATATTGATATGATTCTATATAATTTAAAGTTCTTTCCCCTTTAATAACCATAGTAGTATATCGCAACATTTCCCTTTCTCTCTCTCTCTCTCTCTCTCTCTCATGGATGTGCGCGCACACACACACACACGCACACACCCATGTAAAATAAGTTATTTACAGAACTGTAACTTCATAGTACTTTTCTAAGGATTATGATAATGACAGTGAGAGTAGAAGGTGGAATTTGGGGCTGGAGAAAAGTGGCTGAGTCAAAATTTTAATATAATTTGCTTTTGGGTGATGGGCAAATGAATAAATTTAGCTAATATAGGGGAAAATAGGATGTTCAGGGTCTCTTATTAATGTACTAGACAGTTAGGGGGAGTTTATTGTGAAACACTTGTAAGGTAATTTGCATTTGTATTATTGAAGTTGACTGTTCAGACAACTTTTTGTCCCCCCCAACCCCAGGTTTCCTCAAGCATCTGCTTCCTATATATTATTACAATTTGCACAGTATGGAAATATCTTAAAACATGTGGTAAGTCTTAATTCTTTTCATTTCAAGATTTAAGCTGAGGAAAGATAACCTGTGAATTGAGGGAAAACTTTGCTGCTGAATGTTGTCTGTTTTTTTTCCAAACTTAAAAATTTTTCTTTTTTTTAAAGTTTTCGTAGGATGTATCTATCTATTGGAGTTTGGAAGGCTGGTAGTTGCATAGTATTTGATAAAAAGGGATAAAGAGAGAAGATAAGCAAGAGAGTGAGAGTTTCAGGTATCCCCCTTTTAAAAATAGTTCACAGTCTCTTAAAAAAGATCATGCCAAGTTTTCCAATTTGAGCTTGTTTTATTGGGGATAAAGGAAAAGGGAGATGTTTCTAACTTAGAGTTCTTAGAGCTTTTTTAGCGTGCCAGTTACAAATAAATCTTTTTTCTATTACTAGAAATTGACTTAACTCCTATGCAAAATCAGATTGATGAATACAGTTTTTAAAAAATTTCATAGCAAGTGTTGATAAGACCTTTTTATAAGAAACATTATCTTTTGAGAATTACTTTGCTTTCAGAGAATATTTGTCACATATTCTTTATATAAGAGATTTGAGAACTATTGAAATGTATTGAAATAGTTTAATAGGATTTTTGTTGAATCCTAGTATACAGCTTTTTACAGGGCATCAAATAAAAAGTGGAAGCAGGTTTATTTCATATGTTTCTGTTTTCTAATAGAACTCATTAAGTTTAAATTTTGTATACTTTGTATTTTAATTTAAGAGAAAACTTCATTTTTTGCAGATGTCTAACACAGGAAATTGGATGCATATTCGTTATCAATCTAAACTGCAGGCCCGGAAAGCTTTAAGCAAAGATGGGAGAATTTTTGGAGAGTCCATCATGATTGGTGTAAAACCATGTATAGATAAAGTAAGTTATTGCTGGTGTAAGGAAAGCAGTTTAATTTATATGTAGTGCACAAGTCTAAGTACTAACATTGGTGGTTATGTCACTTTGCTTCACTGTGCCTCTTATTTTATAAAATGTGCTGGATGATGTTACAGCACTCTTTTATGGTAAGTCAAAGATATTTAGTCACAAGACTTTAGAGGTAATACATGCCAACCCCTTCACTCTACAAATAAAGAGGCCAAGGAGACTTAGGTAACTTACCCAGAGTTGTTAAGGTGAAGCCTGCATTCTAGGTCTTTTAACTTTTAACCCATTCCCTTTTTTGTGCAAAGCAACTTCAAATTCTTTACCTCAAAGGAGTGGTGCTATTTCAGAATGAAATATTTCATAAGAATGGTAACTGAGGGTTAACTTGTAAAAGCTGAAGCTTTTTATTAGTCATTTCTACTTTAAAATATTTAAATATTATTATATATTTGTATACTGATAAAATAATCCTGGGCACAATTTAAACTTCGTGGCTTGTAAAATCATGATCATTCTTTAAGTAAATATATGTGAACTTCTACTACCTAGCAGGCACTGTGCTTGGGACTTATGTATACACACTAGTGCACGAAGCAAACATGGCTCCTGTTATCATAATCTAGGATCACTGAGTAGTTGTGTAATTATTACGTTGTGCTGTAGCAGGTGTTTGCAGAGGCTAGAGGAAAATTTGGGGTTACTGGATACTAAAAAGCACTGGACTTTGATGCCCCACACCCCTGAGTTTCCCTAAGAATTCTTTTTTTTTTCTTACTGATTTTCCGTAGTGTTTGTTAGGAGATTCTTACTCTTGAGAGTCTATAGTTTTCTTGAGGATATTTGAGGTCATTCAAGTGAGATTTCTGGTTGAGCATTAGATCTCATATGCTAGCTGAGAAGCACATATTGTTTTCTCAACCCTAAAGTTATTTGAACGTTTAATTAGATTAAATAAAGTACGCTACTTTTAATGAAGTTTTCTTTGTAAGTAGGACATAATAGTGGATGATATGTATTATGTTAATAAACAGAGAAGTTCTTTGTCTTTATTTCCCTAGAGCGTTATGGAAAACAGTGACAGGTGTGCTTTATCATCTCCATCTGTTGCCTTTACACCACCAATCAAAACCTTAGGTACACCAACCCAACCTGGAAGTAATCCTAGAATTTCTACCATGAGACCTCTTGCTACAGCATACAAAGCTTCTACTAGTGACTATCAGGTATTTTAAAGATTGGATAAAAGAATATACTTTAAGGGCTGCAGTGCTTAGCATGTTTAACTTTTTCATTGGATTGATTTGTATGCCATTAAATATTTCCTACTGAAGTTGATTGGCTTGATGAAACCTATAAACTTTGCATTTTTAAATTTCCTATTTTAAAAATTAGAATTTTAGCCAGTTGGAAATTTATCTTGAGTTTTTAAAAAAATTCTTTGCCATTTTAAAAAACATTTTGAGAGTTAATTAGTTTGGTTTTTTCTGAGGTATGTTGCATACGTAAAAAGTTTCTCTTGTGGACGTCTCTGGCATGAGGGAATGTTAAATCCCTGTTAAATTGATAACTAAATTTGATGGTGTTGCAAATGAAGAACCTCAGATTGGAAGTAGCTTTGGTTATCAAAAGAAAACATTGACCAGTCCCCATTTCAAAACTTATTTCAAAAAAGTTTAAAGGAAAAGTTCATTATATTCATTGAAGAATGCTAGAAGTATTATGACTGTCATTCAGTATGCTATTGTTGCCTGCTTAATTAGCCAGTAGTTCTGAACTTGCCTAGCTGCAGACACAGGTCCTGAGATAGCAAATAAAACACTTTAGTAGGGCAGTTTGACTTCCCTTGAAATTTGGGGATCATTCTAGAACTGGTTTAATTTTTCCCTTTAGTTTTTTTTAAACTAGTATTTTAAAGTCCTTATCTCTTTTAGCTTTTGTGTTGTTTGTTCAGTTTACTAATTTAAGGAGCAGATGTAATTTGCCTTGCCAAAGGAATACAATTTTGTTATTCTTAAAAGCATAAGGATGTTCCAAGCAAGCCTATATTTTAATTTTTAAATATACAATTTATTGTTGCAAATCCACTTTAGTGTTTGGCACTTTTAAATTAGCCATTAACTGAAGAATTGACTATGATACTAAAGAAACCATAACCTTACAATTGTGTGTTTTTTTAATAGGTTATTTCTGACAGACAAACGCCAAAAAAAGATGAAAGTCTTGTATCCAAAGCAATGGAATACATGTTTGGCTGGTAATACAGTAAGAGCTAAGAACTCAACTACAAAGGAGAAGGTTGCCACAATAAAACAGACTTAGCAGGGTACTGCTGGGTTTCCTTCGGTTAGTTATATAACCACTCTTGACAGTATCGAATAGCTGTCTCATACTTCCTTTAGAAGCCTTTTTCTTAAAGGATACAGCATATTTGTAGCTCACACTTTAAACGATGCTTGAGATACATTTTAAAGAAACAAAAAATCCTTGTATATAAGATTTTGTGCTTTCTGTGATAGTGCATGCTTAAGTGCAAAACACTCATTGATTATTGTAAATTATGTAATTGAGTTTGTAGTGAGGCTTTGTAGTCTTCATGAGTTGGTGAGGTGAATTTCATGACGGGTAACTGTACAGCTGATTCTAACAAGACACAAAGATTATAATTAATTTGAATTATGGTCTTTTAATTTAGATGATATTTAATATTTTAATTATCCTTGTTTATAGTTGTCCTGTCATGAATTGTCATCTTTCAGTCTTGTAAAACCAACACAGCCTTTTAAAAAACCTACCGAAGTTTCTTGATAATAAACGTCGATTATATGTATTGAGCAGTTTTTGAAAGGGTGATTTATTAATTAGTACAAGGGGTTTGAAGTCTTTGCAGAAATAGAGAAAATATGTCATGAACCTCCATCCACCTGTAATCCAGCTTTAATAACCATATAACCATCACTATTTTCTTAATTTCTAATATCCAGTCCTTTTAAAAATTTCCCAATTGTTTCCAAAATTTGTTAAATTTTATGTTTGGTTTGTGTGAGTCTCTGTCGAGACTAGGTCTACACAGTGTATTTGGTTTTGTCTTTGGAGTGTCTTGAAGTTTAAATTAGAGTTCCCCTGCTCTTCCCACCGTTCAGTACACCATGATTTGTTGAAGGAACCATGTGAGTTGCCTACAGAGTGCACCACAGACTGAATTTGATCTAAACAAGAATAGCGTTCTTGTTTAACTAGTTCTGTCATTTGTCCCATATCCTAGAAGTTATATCTAGAGAAGGTTAATTAGATTCTGCAATCTCATTTTTTTTGAGCAAGAATACTTGATAGTAGTATGGTGTACTTTATGTCAAACGATGAGGCATTTAGTTCTGGTTGTCCCACTTTTAATGGTCCTCAGGTTGTTCATTGGGCATGTGGGCAAAAGCCAAACACCATCATTGGAAAGTTCCCCATAAACTTTTTACATAATGTATTTAAAAGCGTGCATTAATGATACTTGCCTGAATCAGTTATTTCATTAAGATTTGCAAAATGAGGACTTTCCAAACCTATCATTCCTGTTGCATTTATTAGTTGGAATTCTTTCATATAGAAGAAACTTGTCGCATCCATCCATTAGGGCTATTTGGTTATCATGGAATACATTCATACCAGGATAGCAGGATAAATATTTAATTCGTTTCCTTTATCAGTTTTCAGAGTTATTTTTGGCGCCCTGGCGACCTCCACTGCTGTCCTGAGTTAAAATTTTTTTTCCTTTGGTATCATTATGCACTTAATGGCTTTTTTTTTTTCTTTTTTAAATTCACTGTTGCAGTCACTTGCGGTCATCACTCTTTTATTCAAATTGTCCTCCTTGGCCAGTGAGAACCTCATCAAGCTGGCACTTGTATGAAAAGGAGGTTTTAATTGACATGATATTTCACCATAATACATGTATCTAGGTAATCTGCATCTTTCTTTATCTTTAATACATATCTATAAAGAATAAAGTAACACATTGTATAGAAGGTTTTGATATCCTTTTTAAATCACAGCAAACTACCATTGAAGACTTGTTTAGTTCTCTGAGATGAAGTGAAACTAAGGAATGTACTGGCATGGATGAAAATCCATTTATCATTACATTTATAGAGTATTTTTCATCTGAAACTTTTAAAGTCTTTTCCACCTTAAAATAGGAGTATATTTTTTATCCTGTTTCTTTACATACAGAACTCAGTTATTCAAGGTAGATCTGGATAGTTTTCCTATTAAACTGTTGGATTTGTATTTGAGTTATACACATTTTTGTAAAAGGGCTGTTGTGGGTTTTATTTTTGAGAGGGCATTTTATTTCCGTAAACCTCTGTGGAGCATGAAGTTTGCTTTCTGGCTAAAAATATTTGTTTGCTATGTTTGGGTTCGTTATTTTTACCCAGTATTGTATCTTACCTGTCTTTGTATCCATCACATCCTTTATTTAAAAAGAGCCAGGAAATACATAAATATATCAAACTAACACTTTGTATACCTCAGACTTATACAATGTTATATGTCAGTTGTATCTCAACTTAAAAAATACAATAAAACCAACAAAAATACAAAACAAAAGTAAAAGCCAGGAAAATCTGAGGAAACAAACTGCCACATTTTCCAGTACTATACAAAAACAGTAGAATCTGTGAAGCTGGAAAAGTTACCTTGAAACAAGCCTCATTTTAAAGTTCAGAAAAGCTGATTTCACACAAAAATAAGTAAGTAACATAAAACTGTAGTCATGGGACTGCCCTGTGGTGGCACAGTGGTTAGGAATCTGCCTGCCAGTGCAGGGGACACGGGTTTGAGCCCTGGTCTGGGAGGATCCCACGTGCCGCAGAGCAGCTAAGCCCATGTGCCACAACTACTGAGCCTGTGCTCTAGAGCCTGTGAGCCACAACTACTGAGACCACATGCCACAACTACTGAAGCCCACGTGCCTAGAGCCTGTGCTCCGCAACAAGAGAAGCCACCGCAATGAGAAGCCCGTGCATCGCAACCAAGAGTAGCCCCCGCTCGCCACAACTAGAGAAAGCCCGCGTGCAGCAACAAAGACCAAATGCAGCCAAAACTAACTAAAACAAAAAAAAGTATAGTCATGCAAAGTTGTTAAGAAAAAAATATAGAGGATAACGAACAAAATTTCCCATAGACATTGAAAGCACACCAGAAAGCCATGCACATAAAATAGATCAAAATTATGACCTGTTATTTAAAAATAGGTTCTAAGATGTTTTGGAAATGCTGCAAAATATGAAAGGATACTAAAAATCAGAATTTGAAGAACTTGGGAAAATACTAGAAATAAAGGAAAAAAATTTAGAAATGAAGACTAAACGAGAATACACACAAAAGTAGATGAACAACAGATAATGCCTTTTGGAAATACAGTGCAAAAAAGGATGATGGCTTTAGAAATCAGAAAGGTATAGAAAGGATTTATAGAAAAGTGACATTTTAGAGATTAAAAAAATATAGTGAACAAAACTGTATGAAGAATACTTTGCTGAAAAAGAATATTTGGAGCTATATACTGGAAGAACATCTTGTCTACTAAGAATATTTTCCTAGATATAAACTGGGTTTGGCTATCTAGACAAAAACAGTGACTTAGAAAAGCAAGACTTAAATACAGTACTGTGCCAGGAGAAAATGATACATTTAAGATATTTGCGGGAAAAAAATGTGAGCAGATTTTATATCTAAGAAAACTGATCTTTTAAAAAATTGAGGTAGCAGTGGTTTATAATCTGTTTTATGTGTACAACATTGTAACTTGACTTCTGTATACACTACAGCATGTCTAGTTTCCATGCAGTTGACCCCATTTACACATTTCCCCTTCCCCCACCCCCCTTTCCCCTGTGGTAACCACCAGTCTGTTCTCTGCATCTACATGTATTTTTTTTTTTTTTTTCGCGGTACGTGGGCCTCTCACTGTTGTGGCCTCTCCCGTTGCGGAGCACAGGCTCCGGACACGCAGGCTCAGAGGCCATGGCTCACAGGCCCAGCCGCTCCGCGGCATGTGGGATCTTCCTGGACTGGGGCACGAACCCATGTCCCCTGCATCAGCATGTGGACTCTCAACCACTGCGCCACCGGGGAAGCCCTACATGTATGTTTTTGATGAAACTGATTTTTAAGTAAAAGTCATTGCTCAGACAGTATCAGTATGCAAGAATTCAGGAAGTTTCCTTTGAGCGCTTCCTGAGAAGTGGACTAGAGAATGTGCTCAGACAAGCTAAATAACTAGGAAGATGTTGACATAAAGTCTGCGGTGAGCATTAATTTTGACATCACATCACTAGACCAAAGTGCTGACCAGGTTTATTGCTTGAAGCTCAGCCCATTGGGTGGATTTTCCCCTCATCACTGTCATTCAAGTCCACTCTGAATCTAATATGGCAGCAGTCAGGTTTTGGCTTACAGCAACATATCAAGCTGATCTGTCTGAATCAAGCCTGGATTTTTTTCTCCTGTCAGCTGATGGTAGTGAACTCAAGTCATAGATTGTGAGTTGAGGGAGAGGTGTTCAGTGTTTTGGAGGTAAGTGACATGAGCTTATGGGTCACCTTGTCATGAAACTTGGAGCCTGTGGACCTCATTGTGCCCCAATCTGAATGTGCCATAGGTTACTGTTACGCTGGCCCGGTCTCAGGGCTTTGTGGATCTGACAGTACCGAGCTTATGAGGGACAGCTCTGGTCATGTATTTCATACGCTCTGATGTAATTGATGATTAGGTGTTAAGTCACTTGTCCCAGTGCCCTCTCTCACTCTGGGCTCCACTAGAATCTTCTAAGTAATCTGAGAAATGGTTTGAAGCACTTTCTCATTGATATTGGGTTGTCTCCAAAATCCAGAAGCTTACCAAAAAGAGATTTACCAAGTGCTGTGTCTCTTTTTTAACGGTAGGAGGAGCAAGGTGCAACAATTTATCCTTTAGGAAGAGGTGTCTTAGCGTGCCCCAGACCACTGGACTCATAACTTCACCAATGTGGTAAACCTGAATTTTTGTGGTTTACCTTCTACCCTCTGGCATACATGTACCTTACCAGAATGTCCAGAGTATTTCCCACTTATTTCTTGCAGGTTCAATGAACATGATACCATCAATGTAGTGGACCAGCACAATGTTCAAATGATCAAGAGTTCTCTGACTATATATTGTGACTGGCCTACTGTGAGACAGACATGGGCTAAGTTTCTGTCACCTGGCTTCCTTATGACCCCACTTTCAACAGGAACCATGAGAACATTTTGATTCATCATGTCAATTAAGACCCTGAATTTAACAGCCCTTGGAAATATCACTGTATTCCTCTTCTTCAGTGCACTCTGAAAAATGAGGAAGACTTGCTGTGGCATTGAAAATTACTTCCTCAGTTGGAGGTGGGAGAAACTAAAATACTTTCTGTATCTTATTGAGTTTTCCTTTTAAGTGTCTTTCCTTTAAGTCTTTATTTCTTGTATTTATTCAGTCTTGTGTGCCTTCTGGTTTAGTCTTCATTTTGAAATGATTTTGCCTTTGGTTTTTGATTCTTTTCTGAATTCTGTACATCATTTTTAGGTTTCTAATTCTGATTTATGTTGTTATTTCATGCTTGTATCATTTTATTGATGTCCTTTAGCTCAGTTTGAAACAGGTTTATGGGTTTGATCTTTTTAGGCTTATGTCTTTCTGGCGTGCTTTCATTGTCTCTAGGGATGTCATTCTTCTCTTTTTTTCTCATAATAACTTTGTATGGGATTTGACCTCACTACTTTGGTCTTACTCATTTTTATATGAAATGAGTTTTCCTGAAATTTAAGAAAGGGTAAGCTTCTAGGAAGCCTTGCTAACTTCACAGTGGTTCCTTTTGTGTGTATGTGGGCAGAGTTGTTGGATGTTTTTGTAGATGAAGAACTATGGTTTTGTTACCAACTATATTTTTTGGCAATTAGAGTGAAGAAATGTAGAAATGTTTTTAGGAGATGAAGTTCTGCAAAGAAACTTGTTGGCTAAAAAGATAGTAATTTCTAGCTTGAAGGTTTGTGGTTAAATTCCCTCATTCCCTTCTGAAATGTTGTTTTGCCTTTTCTCCAAAATGTCTTAATCAGGTTTTATAAAGTGTTGTAAATCTAAAGAGTACTCTTCCTTTCCTTCCTTCCTCTTGCTACCTGATCCTAACTCTTTTAAAGTTATTATCATTCATTTGTCAAACGTTTATTTTGTCTTATTCATTATGCTAGTTGCTAGAGATTGAGCAGAAATAAGGCATGGGGCTTTGATCTTTTTTCTGGGACTCAAGATGATTAATTTACTTAGTGTTCCCTGCATTCCCCTGCCATTTTTTTTTTTTAATTTTTAAACATCTTTATTGGGGTATAATTGCTTTACAATGGTGTGTTAGTTTCTGCTTTATAACAAAGTGAATCAGTTATACATATACATATGTTCCCATATGTCTTCCCCCCCTGCCATTTTTTACTCTTGTTTACCCAGTTACCTTAGTCTCACTGCCTTTCTTGATTCTCCAGCCCCTATCTTTTCCCACACTATGAAGAAAGAATAATAGAAAAATAGAAAGGTACTAGAAAAAAAAAAACTAAAAAGCTTCCATTGCATTTTGATTTTTAAAACAAAGTTTAATTTTGATACACAGCTTTATTCATCTTCTAACATGCAAGTAAAGGAAAGTTTATGGCCATAAACAAATCTTGAGCTAGATGACATTGTGTTCTGATTGTAAGCTTTGTGTTTTCCAGCTCATCTGTATCTCAGATTTCCAGTGTAACTTGAATGGCAAATGCTCTGTGTATTTCTTCCCTTCTGTTCATAACACTGGATACTCTCATGTTATGATAGTAGGGAGAAAGGTGAGTCTCTGTTTCTCCAACTTCCTGTGAATTGGTTGGCAATAGCTCTGTGATTTAGGGCATGAAGACACTCCTGTGAATTACAGACTTAGCCTTAAATATGAATACTCTTTTAAACCTCAAGTACTTCCCAATACATTTTTTTATCCCTATAATAAGTAGGAATAGACTAAAAGTAAAATACACTAGTATATGTTGTGCAGACATTGTAGGTTCAGACAGGCTTGAAAAGGGCTGAGAATTCTATTTGATGTAGAACGCTGATTGAAGTTAAAGTTCTTAATGAGCTTGTAAGACTTTTGGATGTTAATGAAGCAAAAGTGTAGGTATTGCGACTCTGATCCAGTTTTGGAAATTCACCTCACATTAGTAAATAAATTGAATCAAAATTATTTTAACTTAAAAAATTTTGACTAGGTCATTAAAAGGAAATGACTCAAGGTGAAAATAATCCCTCTGACATAATTTTAAATAGCTTTCCAAAGTGGATATCTATCTGATACTCATTTTCTTGACTCAGTGTCCATACATAAATTTCAGTAAGCATTCTGATATCCTATGCAGTTCACATTACTGTACTACTAACTGTTCGATTAAAAGATAGTGGTTAGGGGCTTCCCTGATGGCTCAATGGTTAAGAATCCGCCTGCCAATGCAGGGGACGTGGGTTTGAGCCCTGGTCCGGGAAGATCCCACATGCCACGGTGCATCTAAGCCCGTGTGCCACAACTACTGAGCCTGCGCTCTAGAGCCCGTGAGCCACAACTACTGAGCCCACGAGCCACAACTACTGAAGCCTGCACAGCTAGAGCCTCTGCTCTGCAACAGGAGAAGCCACCGCAATGAGAAGCCCGTGCACCGCAATGAAGAGTAGCCCCCGCTCGCTGCAACTAGAGAAAGCCCACACACAGCAATGAAGACCCAATACAGCCAAAAATAAAATTAAAAAAAAATATATATTAAAAAAAAGGTAGTGGTTAAAGTTACTGGAATCTTAGAATTTTCTTTTTATAAAGATTAAAAGCCTAGATTTTGGACTGAGACTATTTTTAAGTCCTGTCTGATAACTGTATAACCTTGGACAAGTTACTTAACCTTTTTGTGCCTCAGCCTCCTCATCTATAAAATGGTGATAATGATAGTATATTCTTTATAGGATTGTTAGGATTAAAGGAATGAATACATATAAATCACTAAGAATAGTGTCTGGCATGCACT
The DNA here is from genome assembly GCF_005190385.1 of Monodon monoceros. Lineage (NCBI taxonomy): Eukaryota > Metazoa > Chordata > Mammalia > Artiodactyla > Monodontidae > Monodon > Monodon monoceros. Next base: position 50,087,220 of record NW_021703772.1, on the reverse strand, counting down.
AAGCATCCATTAAACATTATGTAGTTAATGTTTGCTAATTACCCTTATTAAAAAAATGAGTATGCCATGGATTAAAGATGGGTGCAAACTTTTGACATTCCTCCCCATTGAGATGCAGGATCTATTTCTCCTTGTGTGTGTGTGTGTGTGTGTTTAACCAATATAGTACAGGGGAAGTGATGCTATGCCAGTTCCAGAACTAGCCTGTAAGAGGACCAGCAACTTCCACCTTGGTCTCTTGAAGTCCTGATCTGCCAGGTAAGCAGACCCATCACCCTGTGGGAGAAATATGGAAAGGGCCTGAGACTACATGGAATGGGAAAAGGAATTAGCTAAACTAAGCCTTCTAGTTGACCAAGGCACCAAGTATGTGAGTGAGGCTGTCACAGACCCTTCCACAGAGCCCAGCTGCCAGCTCAATATCACTGGGAGTCCATTCATAACACGTGGAACAGAATTACCCAGCCAAAACTTGTGTGAATTCCTGATTCACAGGACTGTGAGATATAAAAATAAATGATGGTTGTTTCAAGCTACTGAGTTTTAGGGAGGTAGGTTATGGAGCATTTGGAACAGAAGGTAAGAACACAGAACACATGTCTTGCCTAAAATCACATAGAAATATACTGATAGCAACTGGACAGAAACCCAGATTCTTTAGAGTGTAGTGTTGTGGAATTATAGTGTATTTTCTTTAAAACTTAGGTTATTTGATTTTTTTTTTTTAACATCTTTATTGGGGTATAATTGCTTTACAATGGTGTGTTAGTTTCTGCTTTATAACAAAGTGAATCAGTTATATATATACATATGTTCCCATATGTCTTCCCTCTTGCATCTCCCTCCCTCCCTCTCTCCCTATCCCACCCCTCCAGGCTGTCACAAAGCACCGAGCTAATATCCCTGTGCCATGCGGCTGCTTCCCACTAGCTATCTACCTTACTACATTTGTTAGTGTGTATATGTCCATGACTCTCTCTCGCCCTGTCAAAGCTCACCCTTCCCCCTCCCCATATCCTCAAGTCCATTCTCCAGTAGTTCTGCGTCTTTATTCCTGTCTTACCCCTAGGTTCTTCATGACATTTTTTTTTCTTAAATTCCATATATATGTGTTAGCATACGGTATTTGTCTTTTTCTTTCTGACTTACTTCACTCTGTATGACAGACTCTAGGTCTATCCATCTCATTACAAATAGCTCAATTTCGTTTCTTTTTAAGGCTGAGTAATATTCCCTTGTATATATGTGCCACATCTTCTTTATCCATTCATCCGATGATGGGCACTTAGGTTGTTTCCATCTCCGGGCTATTGTAAATAGAGCTGCAATGAACATTTTGGTACATGACTCTTTTTGAATTTTGGTTTTCTCAGGGTATATGCCCAGTAGTGGGATTGCTGTGTCGTATGGTAGTTCTATATTTCATTTTTTAAGGAACCTCCATACTGTTCTCCATAGTGGCTGAACCAATTCACATTCCCACCAGCAGTGCAAGAGTGTTCCCTTTTCTCCACACCCTCTCCAGCATTTTTTGTTTCTAGAGTTTTTGATGATGGCCATTCTGACTGGTGTGAGATGATATCTCATTGTAGTTTTGATTTGCATTTCTCTAATGATTAATGATGTTGAGCATTCTTTCATGTGTTTGTTGGCATTCTGTATATCTTCTTTGGAGAAATGTCTATTTAGGTCTTCTGCCCATTTTTGGATTGGGTTGTTTGTTTTTTTGTTATTGAGCTGCATGAACTGCTTGTAAATTTTGGAGATTAATCCTTTGTCAGTTGCTTCATTTGCAAATATTTTCTCCCATTCTGGGGGTCGTCTTTTGGTCTTGTTTATGGTTTCCTTTGCTGTGCAAAAGCTTTGAAGTTTCATTAGGTCCCATTTGTTTATTTTTGTTTTTATTTCCATTACTCTAGGAGGTGGGTCAGAAAGGATCTTGCTGTGATTTATGTCATAGAGTGTTCTGCCTATGTTTTCCTCTAAGAGTTTGATAGTTTCTGGCCTTACATTTAGGTCTTTAATCCATTTTGAGCTTATTTTTGTGTATGGTGTTAGGGAGTGATCTAATCTCATACTTTTACATGTACCTGTCCAGTTTTCCCAGCACCATTTATTGAAGAGGCTGTCCTTTCACCACTGTACTTTCCTGCCACCTTTATCAAAGATAAGGTGTCCATATGTGCGTGGGTTTATCTCTGGGCTTTCTATCCTGTTCCATTGATCTATCTTTATGTTTTTGTGCCAGTACCATACTGTCTTGATTACTGTAGCTTTGTAGTATAGTCTGAAGTCAGGGAGCCTGATTCCTCCAGCTCCATTTTTCGTTCTCAAGATTGCTTTGGCTATTCGGGGCCTTTTGTGTTTCCATACAAATTGTGAAATATTTTGTTCTAGTTCTGTGAAAAATGCCAGTGGTAGTTTGATAGGGATTGCCTTGAATCTGTAGATTGCTTTGGGTAGTAGAGTCATTTTCACAATGTTGATTCTTCCAGTCCAAGAACATGGTATATCTCTCCATCTATTTGTATCATCTTTAATTTCTTTCATCAGTGTCTTATAATTTTCTGCATACAGGTCTTTTGTCTCCTTAGGTAGGTTTATTCCTAGATACTTTATTCTTTTTGTTGCAATGGTAAATGGGAGTGTTTTCTTGATTTCACTTTCAGATTTTTCATCATTAGTGTATAGGAATGCCAGAGATTTCTGTGCATTAATTTTGTATCCTGCTACTTTGCCAAATTCATTGATTAGCTCTAGTAGTTTTCTGGTAGCATCTTTAGGATTCTCTATGTAGAGTATCATGTCATCTGCAAACAGTGACAGCTTTACTTCTTCTTTTCTGATTTGGATTCCTTTTATTTCCTTTTCTTCTCTGATTGCTGTGGCTAAAACTTCCAAAACTATGTTGAATAAGAGTGGTGAGAGTGGGCAACCTTGTCTTGTTCCTGATCTTAGTGGAAATGCTTTCAGTTTTTCACCATTGAGGATGATGTTTGCTGTGGGCTTGTCATATATGGCCTTTATTATGTTGAGGAAAGTTCCCTCTATGCCTACTTTCTGCAGGGTTTTTATCATAAATGGGTGTTGAATTTTGTCGAAAGCTTTCTCTGCATCTATTGAGATGATCATATGGTTTTTCTCCTTCAATTTGTTAATATGATTTATCACATTAATAGATTTGCGTATATTGAAGAATCCTTGCATTCCTGGAATAAACCCCACTTGATCATGGTGTATGATCCTTTTAATGTGCTGTTGGATTCTGTTTGCTAGTATTTTGTTGAGGATTTTTTGTTGAGGATATGTTCATCAGTGATATTGGCCTGTAGTTTTCTTTCTTTGTGACATCCTTGTCTGGTTTTGGTATCAAGGTGATGGTGGCCTCGTAGAAGGAATTTGGGAGTGTTCCTCCCTCTGCTATATTTTGCAAGAGTTTGAGAAGGGTAGGTGTTAGCTCTTCTCTAAACGTTTGATAGAATTCACCTGTGAAGCCATCTGGTTCTGGGCTTTTGTTTGTTGGAAGATTTTTAATCACAGTTTCAATTTCAGTGCTTGTGATTGTTCTGTTCATATTTTCTATTTCTTCCTGATTCAGTCTTGGCGGGTTGTGCATTTCTAAGAATTTGTCCATTTCTTCCAGATTGTCCATTTTATTGGCATAGAGTTGCTTGTAGTAATCTCTCATGATCTTTTGTATTTCTGCAGTGTCAGTTGTTACTTCTCCTTTTTCATTTCTAATTCTATTGATTTGAGTCTTCTCCCTTTTTTTCTTGATGAGTCTGGCTAGTGGTTTATCTATTTTGTTTATCTTCTCAAAAAACCAGCTTTTAGTTTTATTGATCTTTGCTATTGTTTCCTTCATTTCTTTTTCATTTATTTCTGATCTGATTTTTATGATTTCTTTCCTTCTGCTAGCTTTGGGGTTTTTTGTTCTTCTTTCTCTAATTGCTTGAGGTGCAAGGTTAGGCTGTTTATTCGAGATGTTTCCTGCTTCTTAAGGTGGGCTTGTATTGCTATAAACTTCCCCCTTAGAACTGCTTTTGCTGCATCCCATAGGTTTTGGGTCGTTGTGTCTCCATTGTCATTTGTTTCTAGGTATTTTTTGATTTCCTCTTTGATTTCTTCAGTGATCACTTCATTATTAAGTAGTGTATTGTTTAGCCTCCATGTGTTTGTATTTTTTACAGATCTTTTCCTGTAATTGATATCTAGCCTCATGGCGTTGTGGTCAGAAAAGATACTTGATACAATTTCAATTTCTTAAATTTACCAAAGCTTGATTTGTGACGCAAGATATGATCTATCCTGGAGAATGTTCCATGAGCACTTGAGAAAAATGTGTATTCTGTTGTTTTTGGATGGAGTGTCCTATAAATATCAATTAAGTCCATCTTGTTTAATGTGTCATTTAAAGCTTGTGTTTCCTTATTTATTTTCATTTTGGATGATCTGTCCATTGGTGAAAGTGGGGTGTTAAAGTCCCCTACTATGAATGTGTTACTGTCGATCTCCCCTTTTATGGCTGTTAGTATTTGCCTTATGTATTGAGGTGCTCCTATGTTGGGTGCATAAATATTTACAATTGTTATATCTTCTTCTTGGATCGATCCCTTGATCATTATGTAGTGTCCTTCTTTGTCTCTTCTAATAGTCCTTATTTTAAAGTCTATTTTGTCTGATATGAGAATTGCTACTCCAGCTTTCTTTTGGTTTCCATTTGCATGGAATATCTTTTTCCATCCCCTTACTTTCAGTCTGTATGTGTCTCTAGGTCTGAAGTGGGTCTCTTGTAGACAGCATATATAAGGGTCTTGTTTATGTATCCATTCAGCCAATCTGTGTCTTTTGGTGGGAGCATTTAGTCCATTTACATTTAAGGTAATTATCGATATGTATGTTCCTATTCCCATTTTCTAAATTGTTTTGGGTTCGTTATTATAGGTCTTTTCCTTCTCTTGTGTTTCTTGTCTAGAGAAGTTCCTTTAGCATTTGTTGTAAAGCTGGTTTGGTGGTGCTGAACTCTCTCAGCTTTTGCTTGTCTGCAAAGGTTTTAATTTCTCCATCAAATCTGAATGAGATCCTTGCTGGGTAGAGTAGTCTTGGTTGCAGGTTTTTCTCCTTCATCACTTTCAGTATGTCCTGCCCCTCCCTTCTGGCTTGTAGGGTTTCTGCTGAGAGATCAGCTGTTAACCTTATGGGGATTCCCTTGTGTGTTATTTGTTGTTTTTCCCTTGCTGCTTTTAATATGCTTTCTTTGTATTTAATTTTTGACAGTTTGATTAATATGTGTCTTGGCGTATTTCTCCTTGTATTTATCCTGTATGGGACTCTCTGTGCTTCCTGGACTTGATTAACTATTTCCTTTCCCATATTAGGGAAGTTTTCAACTATAATCTCTTCAAATATTTTCTCAGTCCCTTTCTTTTTCTCTTCTTCTTCTGGAACCCCTATAATACGAATGTTGGTGCGTTTAATGTTGTCCCAGAGGTCTCTGAGACTGTCCTCAGTTCTTTTCATTCTTTTTTCTTTATTCTGCTCTGCAGTAGTTATTTCCACTATTTTATCTCCCAGGCCACTTATCCGTTCTTCTGCCTCAGTTATTCTGCTATTGATCCCATCTAGAGTACTTTTAATTTCATTTATTGCGTTGTTCATCGTTGCTTGTTTCATCTCTATTTCTTCTAGGTCCTTGTTAACTGATTCTTGCATTTTGTCCATTCTATTTCCAAGATTTCGGATCATCCTTATTATCATTATTCTGAACTCTTTTTCAGGTAGACTGCCTATTTCCTCTTCATTTGTTAGGTTTGGTGCATTTTTATGTTGCTCCTTCATCTGCTGTGTGTTTTTCTGTCTTCTCATTTTGCTTTTATCTTACTGTGTTTGGGGTCTCCTTTTTGCTGGCTGCAGGTTCGTAGTTCCCGTTGTTTTTGATGTCTGTCTCCAGTGGCTAAGGTTGTTTCAGTGGGTTGTGTAGGCTTCCTGGTGGAGGGGACTAGTGCCTATGTTGTGGTGGATGAGGCTGGATCTTGTCTCTAGTGGGCAGGTTCACGTCTGGTGGTGTGTTTTGGGGTGTCTGTGGCCTTATTATGATTTTAGGCAGCCTCTCTGCTAATGGGTGGGGTTGTGTTCCTGTTTTGCTAGTTGTTTGGCATAGGTTGTCCAGCACTGTGGCTTGCTGGTCGTTGAGTGAAGCTGGGTGCTCGTGTTAAGATGGAGGTCTCTGGGAGATTTCCGCCGTTTAATATTATGTGGAGCTGGGAGGTCTCTTGTTGACCAGTGTCCTGAAGTTGGCTCTTCTACCTCAGAGGCAGAGCCCTGACTCCTGGCTGGAGCACCAAGAGCCTTTCATCCACACGGCTCAGAATAAAAGGGAGAAAATGTAGAGAGAATTAGTAGAAATATGAGGAAAGAAAGAAGGAAAGGAGGAAAGGAAGGAAGGAAGAATGAAGCAAAGAAGGAAAGAAAGGAGGGAGGGAGGAAGGAAGGAAGGAGGGAGGGAAAGAAGGAAAAAAGACAGAAAGAAAGAAGATATAGTAAAAATGAAATAAAGGATAATATAGTTATTGAAGTAAATATTTAGAAAAAAAAAGTGAGGGATAGAACCTTAGGACAAATGTTGGAAGCAAAGCTATACAGAGAAAATCTTACACAGAAGCATACACATACACCCTCACAAAAAGAGGTAAAGGGGGAAAAATCATAAATCTTGCTCTCAGAGACCACCTCCTCAATTTGGGGTGATTCGTTGTCTAAAGGAGGGAAGGAAGGAAGGAAAGAAAGAAAGAACGAGGTAAAGTATAATAAAGTTATTACAATTAAAATTAATTATTAAGAAAAAAAATTTTTTTAAAAATCATGGACGGATAGAGCCCTAGGACAAATGGTGGAAGCAAGACTATACAGACAAGATCTCACACAGAAGCATACACGTACACATTCACAAAAAGAGGAAAAGGGAAAAAAATCATAGATCTCGCTCCTAAAGTCCACCTCTTCAATTTGGGATCATTCCTTGTCTATTCAGGTATTCCACAGATGCAGGGTATATCAAGTTGATTGTGGAGCTTTCATCCGCTGCTTCTGAGGCTGCTGGGAGAGATTTCCCTTTCTCTTCTTTGTTCTCACAGCCCACAGTAGCTCAGCTTTGGATTTGGCCCTGCCTCTGCGTGTAGGTCGCTGGAGGGCGTCTGTTTTTTGCTCAGACAGGACGGGGTTAAAGGAGCCGCTGATTCGGGGGCTCCGGCTCACTCAGGCCGGGGGTGGAGGGGGGGAGGGAGGGGCACTGCGTGCGGGGCGGGCCTGCGGCGGCAGAGGCCGTTGTGACGTTGCTCCAGCCTGAGGCGCGCCGTGCGTTCTCCCGGGGAAGTTGTCCCTGGATCCCGGGAACCTGGCAGTGGCGGGCTGCACAGGCTCCGCGGAAGAGGGGTGTGGAGAGTGACCTGTGCTCGCACACAGGCCCCTTGGTGGTGGCAGCAGCAGCCTTAGCGTCTCCCGCCCGTCTCGGGGGTTCGCGCTTTTAGCCGCGGCTCGCGCCCGTCTCTGGAGTTCCTTTAAGCAGCGCTCTTAAACCCCTCTCCTCGCGCACCAGGAAACAAAGAGGGAAGAAAAAGTCTCTTGCCTCTTCGGCAGGTGCAGACTTTTCCCGGACTCCCTCCCGGCTAGCCGTGGTGCACTAACCCCTTCAGGCTATGTTCAAGCAGCCAACTCCAGTCCTCTCCCGGCGCTCCGTCCGAAACCCGAGCCTCAGCTCGCAGCCCCGCCCGCCCCGGCGGGTGAGCAGACAAGCCTCTCGGGCTGGTGAGTGCCGGTCGGCACTGATCCTCTGTGCGGGAATCTCCCCGCTTTGCCCTCCGCACCCGTCGCTGTGCACTCCTCCGCGGTCCCGCAGCCCCCCCCTCCGCCTCCCGCAGTCTCCGCCCGCGAAGGGGCTTCCTAGTGTGTGGAAACTTTTCCTCCTTCACAGCTCCCTCCCACTGGTGCAGGTGCCGTCCTTATTCTTTTGTCTCTGTTTTTTCTTTTTTTCTTTTGCCCTACCCAGGTATGTGGGGGGTTTCTTGCCTTTTGGGAGGTCTGAGGTCTTCTGCCAGCCTTCAGTAGGTGTTCTGTAGGAGTTGTTCCACGTGTAGATGTATTTCTGGTGTATCCGTGGGGACGAAGGCGATCTCCGCGTCTTACTCTTCGGTTATTTGATTTTTAAATCATTTAATTAAGGTGCACTGGAGTTAAGTGTCTTTTTTTTTTTTGCGGTATGTGGGCCTCTCACTGTTGTGGCCTGTCCCGTTGTGGAGCACAGGCTCCGGATGCGCAGGCTCAACGGCCATGGCTCACGGGCCGAGCCACTCCGCGGCATGTGGGATCTTCCCAGACTGGGGCATGAACCTGTGTCCCCTGCATCAGCAGGTGGACTCTCAACCACTGCGCCACCAGGGAAGCCTGTGAGAAGTGCTTTAAATGAATCTCCTGGGTTCTAATTGCAGCTCTAGAAATATCTACTGTGTAATAGAATATTTGAAAAGAAAATATTAAAAACATAAAGCAAATGAGTTATTTTTGGTCATATAAAGATTCTTAAAAATTTACAATATACAAAGGATCATCTCAACATAAATCACTGCACATGTTTGTTCATTGTGAATATTTAAACATCATTAAAGTTTGATGAATTCCTAATATAAATAGTTATTTTGTTTGTGCCAGCACTTAGTCTAGGTTTAGGCATAGGGAAATTCTTGGGACAAAAAGGCATCTCTGGCCCAGGACATGTGCATGCTTTAGCTCCAAGTCTCTGCAATCTGTGAGAAACCTTAGGGCATTGTGTGCTGAAGTAGAGATATTAATACTGGGAAGGGACTTAGAACTTATTTCTGAGGTGGGTCAGTGAAACAGGTGTCTTTGGAGCCTGTGGGTTGTATCTTAAATTATCAGGTTATTTCTTGATTAAGCAGTAGAGATATTTTATAAATTTAAGCCATCTGTCTCTTCCTGGCTGTTTCTTATAAGTTGCTGTAAGTCTTGCAGAGGTAGTTTTTGAAGCGTAATTTCAAAGTGGAATTTAAGTAGTTAGATTTTTTATTGTTGAAAACATCGTTTGTGTTCCTAATACTTAAGAAACATATTTGACTTAAACTACCTCCATCTTGTGGTGACTGTCAGAAGTGTCCAAAATTAAAAGGTTTTAGAGTAAACTTTAAAAACAGAACCTGGAAAATCTGAGACAAAATGCCATTGCTGTATTTAAGCTTTTGGAAATAAAGACTTCTTTTTTACATCTTTGTTTCTTCTTGCCTTTTTTTGAGGTTTGGTGTTAGTCTTACTGTACATCTTTGCTTTTATCACAAAGGATCAAAAATATTTTTTAGAGGGAATGGACAGGTATAAATAAGTCATTTTTTTTCAAAGTTTTGATCCAGAATAAAAGGAATATTGATCTTGATGAATTAAAATATGGAAACACTGAGTAATGTCATTGATTTAGAAAGGAGAAATTAGTAAGGATCAAGGAGATAATTCAGTATTTCAGGTACTCTATGGCAGTTTACATGACCTACAAAAAACATAGAACGTATACGTGTAACCTCGTCCATCAGTCAATATTTGGAAAACTTTGTTCAACAACCAATTCAAGTAATATTTATTGAGCTCCTAATGTGTACTACAGCCTTGGGATACATCAGAGGAATAAAGACACTCTTGTGGACCTAATATTCCAGCAGAAAGATACAGCAAGAAATAGTAAATAAGTTGTAGTGTAAGTTAAAGGGTAATAGGTGCTATGGGGAAAAAACAATCAAATACTGGAGTATCAAACAAGGCAGTGATGGTAGGCCTCATTAAGAAGATGAGATCTGAGCAAAGACTTGATGGGGATGAAATTTTAGAGTGGAATCTGGGGAAGAGCCTCTGGCAGAGGAAACAACAAGGACAAAGGCAGGAATTTGCCTGGTGTGTTCAGGGAACAGCATGGAGGAAGCCAGGGCTGCGTGAGCAAGGGAAGTGTAGGAGGAAAAGAGATCAGAAGTAGTAGAGGCTCAGATCACACAGGATCTTCTAGACCTTTTAGGACTTTCCCTTTTCCTCTCTATAGTAGACACAGTAATGGTCCCCAAAGACGTCGGTGTCCTAATCCCTAGAGCCTGTGACTATGTTACATTACATGGCAAGGGGAACTATGCAGATGTGATAAGGGTATGGACCTTGACAACAGGTAAACATGAAAAGATGCTCAACATCACTAATCACCAGGGAAATGCAAATCAATACCACAGTGAGGGGCTTCCCTGGTGGCACAGTGGTTGAGAGTCCACCTGCTGATGCAGGGGACATGGGTTCATGCCCCGGTCCGGGAAGATCCCACATGCCGCGGAGTGGCTGGGCCCGTGAGCCATGGCCGCTGAGCTCCGCAACGGGAGAGGCCACAACAGTGAGAGGCCCGCGTACCGCAAAAAAAAAAACAAAACCACAGTGAGATATCACCTCACACCTGTTACAATAGCTATTATCAAAAAGACAGTAAATTACAAGTGTTGGCAAGGATGTGGAGGAAAAATCCGTGTGCATCATTGGTGGGAATGGGAATGGAAATGGGTGCAGCCACTATGGAAAACAGTATGAAGGTCCCCCCAAAATTAAAAATAGAACTACCATATGATCCAGCAATTCCACTTACAGGTATTTATCTGAAGAAAACAAAAACACTAAGTTGAGATATATGCACTCCTATATTTATTGCAGCATTAGTTATAATATCCATAATGTGGAAACAACCTTGCAGCATTATTTACAATATCCATGATGTGGAAACAACCTAAGTGTCCATTGACAGATGAGTGGGTAACGAAATTGTGGGGGATATATATATATATATATATATATATAATGGAATATTATTCAGCCATAAAAAGGATGAAATCTTGCCATTTGTGGCAACATGGATGGAACTTGAGGGCATTATGCTAAGTGAAATAAGTCAGACGGGGAAGACAAATACTGTATGATCTCACTTATATATGGAATGTAAAAACAACCAAACAAAAGAAAACAACAAAAAACCAAAACCAAGCTCATAGAGAACAGATTGATGGTTGCCAGAGGTTGGATGTGGGAGGGCAAAATGAGTGAAGAGGGTCAAAAGGTACAAACTTCCAGTTATAAAATAAATAAGTCATGGGGATGTAATGTACGACATGGAGACTACAGTTAATAATACTGTATTGCATATTTGAAAGTTGCTGAAAGAATAGATCTTAAAAGTTATCACAAGAAAAATAATTTTGTTTAACTCTGTGTGGTGATGGATGTTACCTAGGCTGATTAGTGTGAATCTTTCACAATAAATACATTATGTCATACACCTGAAACTAATATAATGTTATATGTCAATCATACTTCAATTTAAAAGAAAAGAAACCAACCAACCAAACAAAAGGGTGTGGATCTTGAGATGGGAAGAGTATCACTGATGGTTCAGGTGGGCCCAATCTAATCAATTAACCTTTAAGCTCAGAGGATTCCTTCCTTCTCCTAAGTCCGAGATAGAGCCTCTGGAATCTGAGAGGAGCCCTCAGCTGACAGCCAGAAAGGAATGGAGACGTCAGTACTACAACTACTGACTTCTGGCAACAACCTGAATGAGCAAGGAAACAGATTCTCTCCTAGAACCTTCCAAAAGGAGCACATCCCTTGATTTTTGGCCTTGTAAGACTCTGAGAATCATCTGAGCTCACTGGACTTCTGACCTATCGGAACTGTAAGGTAATAAATTTCTGCTGTTTTAAGCCACTAAATTTGTGATAATTTGATTTGGCAGTAATAGAAAACTAATACACTCTGAGTGAAACAGCAATTGGATACTTTTTAGTAGAGGAGTATCATGATAGAACTTATGTCCTTTTTACTAATTATGTAAATTTCTGTGTTCTCTTGACAGCACAAGTGGTTTTTACAATTAATCTCTCTCTAAGGGTAATCACCTTTCGACTTTGGTAGTTGAAAGTTGAGTAATTTATACCCTTGATTTCAGACACTATTTTGATGGTTTGAAAAGCCTTTTACATTTTCTGAATTTCATCATTAATATATATTTCTTTTCCAGGAAATCCAGATTAACATGATCTGGAACAATTAAATGAATTTAAAGTTACTTCATTCATTTAGGGAAAAATGATACCTATTATCTATAGCAAAGCCAAGCTTGAATTGTCTCTGAAGCCAATCTTAATCCTCTCCTTCCCTTTTTTCCCTGTTTTTTACATTTTTTTCTTCCCATAAACTAAGTTTTTGATAAAACCAAAGTTACTAAAGATTAAGATAAGAATAAAAAGCTATTAAGGTTGTCCTTAAGCTCCTGTCTCAATGTTTCTTAAAATTTGGGTACATTTTCCACAGCATTCCATTTTGGCTGTCTCAGGCAGAAGCAGCATATGAGTTTTGTGAGTCAGTCCTAAGTAAATAACTGTTTGTTTTCTACATTTGTATAGAATAATAGCTCAGTAAAACCTAACTTCATTTGAGGCATCACATTTCAGGTTGGGACCACAGAGCTTCTCCATAAGCTATGGATAAGAAGTTGTAGTTTGTTTGTTTGTTTGTTTTAAGAAGTTGTAGTACTAAGAGAATATGACAAAGGAAAACCTCTAGACCAACGTGCAGGAAGGCCCAAAATGGGACTTAGCAGAAACTAATAGAATGTTCTTCAAAAGAGGTTTCCTCAAAATCATCTGTATTCAATATAGTATACACATTGATGGAAGCTAATCCTCTATTGTGCTTTTGTGTTTCAAAATAAATTGACCAACTCTGTGCACGAGAAGAGCACTAGCTTTAAAAAAATATTTTAAAGTGATAGAACTATAATGCGTAAGCATAGGGAGAAACTCCCATCTCTCTGGAGAGGAGCGAATTTAATCCTTGTTTTTTTTGTGGTAAAGTGCTGGGCAAAATAGATGTGCTGCTTCCACAGCTTTCTTTTTTAAAAAAAATTATTTTATTTTTGGCTGCTTTGGGTCTCCGTTGTTGCACGCGGGCTTTCTCTAGCTGCCGTGAGCGGGGACCACTCTTCGTTGCGGTGTGCGGGCTTCTCATTGCGGTGGAACATGGGCTCTAGGTGCATAGGCTTCAGTAGTTGTGGCATGTGGGCTCGGTAGTTGTGGCTCGTAGGCTGTAGAGCGCAGGCTCAGTAGTTGTGGCGCATGAGCTTAGTTGCTACGCGGCACGTGGGGTCTTCCCAGACCAGTGCTCGAACCTGTGTCCCCTGCATTGGCAGGCAGATTCTTAACCACTATGCCACCAGGGAAGCCCTCCACAGCTTTCTAAACTAAAAAAGGTGAAGTTGCTTTACCTAGGATTTGCTTATGCATTGTAAATTGCACCAAACATTAAGGCACTTGGTTCTCTAAGGGTCCATAAAGCTTGGTCACACCGAATCTTTTGCATAATACAATTTCTTATAGCAGCAAGTTCCTATTCCTACTGAAACCCTAACTCCAATGTAACATTGTCAGATTTAAGTTAAATCTACAAATTAAGACTTTAGTAGGTTGCCCTTCTAACTCAGTCCTAGGGACACCATGATCAATTACCTATGCCAAAGATATATATTTATGCCAAATTATTCTGATTAATGCTTTGACTTTGTAACCCTTTATGGCAACCACATCAACCTGTTTTTGGCAATTCAGTGTTGCAACTCGGTCTCTGTCACTCTGCCACTACCCCTATTGAGTTCAAGGAACATGGTTCAGTGGCAGCAGTTTCCTCTGTCGTTCCTGGCTTGCAAAGAACAGCCACCACAGAGCTTTGAGGATGGTGGGATTCCCCTCATGAATGTATATTGCACAGTCTTAATGAAAGGAGTGTCCTCTGGACCCTTCCAGGGGATATATATTTAGGGGGTAGATGAGCAAGTCTCATATGATAAATTCACTCTTAACATTCCAATCTACCTAAGCCTTTGGAGATTCTTCCTCTTCAGATTCTCCAAAGTGTTGTCTGGGGACCCCTGGGGGTTGCTGAGAGCCTTGCTTAGTATCCGTGAACTCAAAACTTTTTCGTAATAATAAGACATTATTTGCCTTTTCCATTCTTACATGAGTACGCAGTGGAGTTTTTCAGAGACTACATGATATGTGGCGGTAATATCTCTATGAAGGCTAATGGAATGTGTGATTGTGTATGCTTGTGTTTTAAATTTGGGGACAGGGGTATTCTCAATAATTTCTAAGAGTGTAAAGGGGTCCTGGGACTAAGTGTGAGAACCAATGCACTATAATATTTCAAAGAAGTTCTCATTTCACCTTTATTTAGTGTGAGCTGCCTTTGATTTCATAGGTTTTTCTCAGTTGTATTTTTAATTGTACTGGCTTCTGCCATAATATTTAGTTTTTTATTCCATTTGCTTTAGGTTTTCTTTCCTGGCTTCTTAAAGTAGAGCTTAAGTTATTGTCTTCAGATCTTTCTTCTTTTCTAATATAGGCATTTAATGCCATACATTTTTCTTTAAGTATTGCTTTAGCTGTATTCTACACAGTTTAAAATGTTGGATTTTAATTATCATGTAGTTAAAAATTTCCCTTGAGACTTCCTCTTTGACTTATTTATTTATAAATGCATTGCTTATTTTCCACATATTTGAGGATTTTTCAGACTCCTTTCTGTTATTGATTTCTAGTTAGTTCTGTTATGGTTTGAAAATGTAATTTTATGATTTCTATCTTTTAAAATTTGATACTATTTGTTTTATGGCCTTGAAGATGATTTGTATTGTTGTATGTTCTGTATACACTTGGAAATAATTGGGAATAGACCATATATTAGAATGTTTCAGAATAATACAAAAGAAATGGCGTATGCAATGGTAGATAGATCACAAAAGAGCCCAGTTATTCACCTTATCCCCCCCACCTCCCCACAATGTGACTTTGCAGTTTCTTGCATTGCAGAGTGGGGTCCATTTCTCTGCTCCTTGAGTCTGGGATGGTGTAGTCAGTTGCTTTGGTTAATGGAGTCAATGGAAATGATGGTGTAAAAGTCCCAAGTCTAGGCATCAAGAACTCTTGCAGTCTTGTTTCTCTTGCAACAACCCTGCCATCACCGTAAAAGCAAGCCTAGGTTAGCCTAGTGGAGGATGAGAGAGTAGGTAGAACAAAGTTGGGTCATCCCAGGTATTTTGAATCAACCCAAGCCTGGCCCAGATCAGCAGAACTGCCTGCCTGACCCACAGCTGATGACAGAGGTATGAGTGAGGCTAGCTGAAACCAGGACTGCCCAGCTTACCGACAAAGAGGAGAAACAATAAATGGTTGTTATTTAACATTCTATGTTTGGGGATAGTTTATTAAAGTGCAGCATTATTGTGCTAACTGATAATTGACACATGGTCTAAGCCTAAACTTATTTGCTCAGCATGTTTACATGGAAACACATATATAGACGTTAAAAAAAAAAGAGTTACGGAATCAGTTAATGAAATTCAAAGTATCACAAATTTTGTGGTGACAGAAGTTCACGATTCCTCCCAAAGGCACATCTCTCCCTCATTCCACCTTTGATTACCTGCATCCATAAAAAAAAATATCCTATTCAATTATGCTTTTAGAAATAATACCTATTTCCCAAACAGAGACAAATGAAAGACCGTTTAGTGTAATGATTCCGAGTGTGCACTCTGGAGACAGATCCTTCCACCCACTAGCTATATGATCTTGGGGGATGGTACTAGTGTCTACCACATGGGGCTGTTGAAAAAATGAATTAGTGTATATAAAGTGCTTAGAATAGTGCATGGCAAGTAGTAACTACAGTTGACCCTTGAACAAGAAGGGCTTGTACTTCGCAGGTCCACTTATACATGGACTTTCTTCCGTTAAATACAACACATACTACAGCAGGACACCATCTGAGGTTGGTCAAATTCGTGGATGTGGAACTGCGGATACCGAGGGCCCACTGAAAAGTTATACCCAGGTCTACTACGTGGCAGGTTGGTGCCCTTAACCCTAGAGTAGTTCAAGGGTCAACTATATTATATAAGTAAATGTTAAGCAAGGTATTCTTAGTTTTATAAAGTGCAGACTTCCTATTAGTGGGACATTACAAAGTTTATGCACTTAAAACATTACTTCATAAAGAGGTTAGTCTTCAAGAAATAATTATTTTTTAGTAAGTTTGATAAATCTTAATGTGCTTGAAATACTTTATTCCATTTCCAGTCACAGCACTCAAAATGCTACTGAGACTTACTTGCTGGTAGAGAGTGGGGAGCAGGCAGTAGAACAGTAATAGCACTTACAGATCAGTTCACAGAACAAGTATGCATTCTGTTAAATGTTCTAAAGCAGCCTTCCCTGAGTGATTTTAGAACCATAGAAGTTTGAGGTCAGCAATTTTGTGACTGTACAAAAAAACCCGAACCCTTGTAGCTTTAAAAACACCCTTAAAGTTTTCGCTTTGGTTTTTTGCTGGGCATAATGCTAATTATATTACCATTTAACTATAAGGCCCTTTGCATCCTGCTAAGAATAGTGATATTTGAGGCTCCTAAAATAGTTATTTACATTTATATTAAGCTTAATAGATGCGGCTTTAACGTTTTTTTTTTTTTTTTTAAAACACACAGTCTGTGTAAAAGAGATTATTCCAGAGTGGGGAAAAATATTTTTATAGTGATTAGAATGTGAAGGGTCAGAAGAAAATATAACTGTGTTATGTAAGTATATATGTTTACATTTGTACTTTGGTCCTTTCCAAAACAGCATTTGAATATATTTGTGTGTGTGTATATATACATATATATATATATGTATATATATATACACACACACACAAAATATTACAGGATAAAAATTATTTAAAAGGAACATCAACTGAAGAACATAAATAGGAAATTGTTTCTTCCTTTCATCTCTTCCCTCCCTTTTTCCTTGTTTTTCTGTTTCAGAATTTTTTGTGTAGATTACAAAATCAGATGTTATAGGAAAGCTGATATCAACAAATTAATAATGAGTAGACTATATTAGTTCTGAGAAATGGCTGACCCATCTGGAGGTTGAACTACCTAAGCAAAGCAGAATTTTCAGGACCAAAAAGTCCTCAATAGATATAATAAATTATATTATATTAATATCTATCTAATCTATCTATCTAATATGCAGTTAACTCCAATCCACTGACTACTCTTTGGGATGAAATTTCATTGGAGCAAAAGGGTTGGGGAATCCTGGAGTCGCTTTAATGTAGATTGTATAGAACTCTTCTCTACAGGGCACATATTTCTAGTTACAACACTCAGTCATGTTTTCCAAATACAAAGTCTCCTTTGGGCAATGCTGGATAGAAACTATAATTAATCTCATATGCTGAGAAACAGAGGCAAAAAAGGGTATTTATTTAATTAGAGTTGAGTCACTAAAAGGTTTTAATTTTTATCTTTCAATAGACTGTATAAATGGTTTCATGGTAAATAATACTTTAGAGAATTTAAAAATGAATATTTAAATGGTCTCACAGTTAAGAAATCAAAAGCAAGTGACAAATTCATAGGAAAGGAGAATGTTGGAATGCTAGCTTCCTAATCTGTTTAATGTGGTTATTTCCTGAAGAAGTGAAAGTCCATCTTGGAAGGATTTTGGAGTTCATAGACAGAAAGCACTTCAAGATGGAGAAAACAAGCACAGGAAAACATATGAGGTAGACTCTAGTGACAGTTATAATGGCCCAGATACCATAGAGTATCTCAGATTTAGGAACTTCTGGTCTGGCTCCAGATTTGGGAGGATGCAAGAAATATTATAATCTGATGAGGTACAGAAGGGCCCAGAACATCTGAGATGGTCCCTAAGACAGAGCCTAAGAGGGAGAGCAGAAGCCTTATAAATCAATTGGGATGTATGAGTAATAAACATTAATTTGGAAATTTGAGAAGAATTTTGTTCGGCAGAATTCTTGGGGACTTGTCTTTTAAAAAAAGGAGTTATCCTGGGGAATGAACCCCTTATCCTGTGAGGCTGGTAAGAAGGGTCATAATTTGAAAACATACAGACACTGTGAAGAAAGTTTAATAATGGCCACGTATGTGGCACTTTAGGAGGAGAGAGAAATGTTAAGAAGAATTTTAGGCAACATTCTGTGTGATGTGCTAGGTAAAACTTACCCTGTACTGCCCCTTTCAGGAAAACTCTGGTAAATATATTATTTTTAAAGGCTCGTGCAATACTTATTTTTTGTATTTTGGTTGATAAGCATCGCTTCATGGAAGCTCCATTATACTTAGATTATGAGTATATCTCCTCTTACCTACGGTTATCTAGTATATTTCCTTTTAAAGAAATTGTTCTTCCCTCTAAAAACTTGACATGTACACCAAGAATTCTCTAGGAGATAAAAAATTATTTCTCAAAATTTAGGGGTAGGAATACAAAATATTAATTCATTTTTTTAAAAAAAGAGAATAAATCATTATCTCTTCTACAGACACCTACTGCCTAACACTCTACATCTAGCTCCTTTTTATGGGCATGCTGTTTGTATCAATGAAATAAAAAACACTTTATACAAACCAAATTCTTCTTGTAGTTTTCTAGATAACTGGTATCATAACCCCTCTCTATTTAAAAAAATTGGGATCTATTTCATCACCCTATATTACTAGTGTAATGAAATACTTTCATTTAATGTTCTCATATCCCCCCAGTCCACAACTGTAGATTGAGTAGTGTTGGAGAAAAAGTCCCTGAGGTCTAGTAGAGGGACATGTTGTAGACTGTTAGCCACTGTATATAAGAAAGTTCTAAGCAGCCAACTAAATTAGTTGAAGTATGAAAGTGCAAGCAAAATCTTCATCATTATTCGGTGATTGCAGTAAGGAGCATCTGTAATTTTCAAAGGCTACCTAAAATCAATGCTAAAGTGAAGATCAATGCTAGTCGTAGCCCTGAAAATGCAGCACAGTCCTATGGCTCCCTTTCTATAACAAATGTTTTAATATGCCTCCCTTCCTTACTTAACATGGAATTCATAGATAATTAAAAAATTTACACACATTTAGGAAAATAAATATAATGCCCTAATTGTAATAGCAAAAGGAATAGAAACAAAATAATATGTAATAAACATGTATTCCAGTATGTAAATCCATAAGCACAATTACACTGGAAGACATGATGATGTCATGAAGGGCTTGCATGTATACCGAGGGGCACACTGAATGCAATAGCTAACAATGCAGGTTGTATTGTACTGATACATTGAGGAAGCATGATTGATGAAGGTATAATTTTCCAAAATGATGAGCAGTTCTTGGTTAAGTTCTGAATAAAAAATACACGTTTTGCTTGATTATGTAGTACCATGTATATGATCATTGCGTAAAAGAATGCAAAAAAATATTTTGTATTAAAAAAAGAGAAAAAATACTTTGTATTTACATGTAAAATGGAATTAGTTTCTAGGCCTAAGTAATTATAAACAGGTTTTTACCTACACAAATCATGTGGGTTGTCATTTCTTACTTAATTTGTGTCGTCCTTGTCCTCATATTGTGGTGTATCTGGCATGTCTGACCCCCACCCATTAAATGCCACTTGTGTCCCTTCCAATCATTTTGACAACCAAAAACATCCCCACTAACCACCCACTAACTACTAACTAACTAACAAACTAACCACCCACTAACTACTAACTAACAAACATACTCACCAACTACCCAGTAATTACTAAAAAAGCAGTCCTGTCTTTGTTGAAAACATTGTTGGTAGGAAGAGTATGAATATATCAATTGCTTGTATGTGTATGACTCCCACAAACAATAGGCTCCTCTTGATGGTTTTAACAGGGCTAATTTTCTCTTTTTGACTTTTTCATATACTAGGAACTGACTATCTTTAGGTCTTTAGATATTGCATCCTCCAAATGCAGCCAGTTTCTGAAAACTTCTGATAAAACCCCATCTCCTGGAAGTGTTTGTGAAAAGGTTTCATAGATAACTAATCATAAAATAAAACCTCAGTGTGGTAGGCAGAATAATGGCCCCCTAAAATGTCCATGTTCTAATCCCCAGAACCTATGAATATGCTACTTACTTGGCAAAAGGGACTTTGCAGATATGATAGAAGTAGGGATTTCGATTATTCTAGATTATCTGATTGGTCCCAATGTGATCACAAAGATGGTAATAAGTGAAAGGGGGAGGCCAGAATATAAAGGGTCAGAGTCAGAGGGAGATTTGAAGATGTTGCTCTGCTGGCTTTGAAGACTTGAAGGAGGGGCCATAAACCAAGTAATGCAAGGTACCCTCTAACAGCTGGAACAGGCAAGGAAGCTAATTCTCCCTTGGAAATTCCAGAATAAATGCAGTCCTGCTGACACCTTGATTTTAGCCCAGTAAGACCCATTTTGGACTTCTGACCTCTGGAATTGTAAGATAATAATTTTGTGTTGCTTTAAGTCATATACTCACTGATTCCACCTTAACCTCAAAGTCAAACAGCTGCATCCATACCCACAACTGTCTTTAGTCGCCGAGTATAGTTTACTTTAATTGGACTTTCCCTGTTTGTTGGGATTCGGCACCAATTCCAAACTGAACAGGCAAGCCAAATATAATGGTAGTTATGCTTTTCTTTTCCAAAGCAGGTATATCTCAGAATGAGAAATATGGGCTGCTCTTGTCTCTTATAATAGCCATTAGGAAACATTCAACCATAATTCAAATGAGGTAACATAGTTTTCTTTACAGACAGACTTTATTATGAAGTAACATAGTTTTCTTTATAGATAGACTTTATTAACAGCATTCAAATTAGTTTCATTTGGGTAAGGGACTGTTTTATTTAACTCTGTATCCTCATTCCCTCACAGAGTACATAGCATAGAGTGGGTTTTGAATGGATGAATGAATGAATGAATGGGTGTTATTTATAACTCATCAGGGAAGTATCTGCCTTCTAGTATCTCAGCACATCACAAACTTATTTCTCTGAAATTATTTAATATTCTTCTCTAGGTTTTAGAGAGATTATATATAAAACCAATCAATTTGAACAATATATTTTATTTACAATCTTTAATTTGCTGGTAGGTCTCCTTATCTGATTTTTCTTTTCCTTTGAGCCTCTGCTTTTCTCCATTTTCCCTTTTCTCCTTGAAGAAATGACCCATTCTTAGGGCTACAAATATTTCCTCTTTGTGGTTGATTTTTTTTTTTTTTTACATCTTTATTGGAGTATAATTGCTTTACAATGGTGTGTTAGTTTCTGCTTTATAACAAAGTGAATCAGTTATACATATACATATGTTCCCATATCTCTTCCCTCTTGCGTCTCCCTCCCTCCCACCCTCCCTATCCCACCCATCCAGGCAGTCACAAAGCACCGAGCTGATCTCCCTGTGCTAAGCGGCTGCTTCCCACTAGCTATCTACCTTACGTTTGGTAGTGTATATATATGTCCATGCCTCTCTCTCTCTTTGTCACAGCTTACCCTTCCCCCTCCGCATATCCTCAAGTCCATTCTCTGGTAGGTCTGTGTCTTTATTCCTGTCTTACCCCTAGGTTCTTCATGACATTTTTTCCCCTTAAATTCCATATATATGTGTTAGCATACGGTATTTGTCTTTCTCTTTCTGACTTACTTCACTCTGTATGACAGACTCTAGGTCTATCCACCTCATTACAAATAGCTCAATTCTGTTTCTTTTTATGGATGAGTAATATTCCATTGTATATATGTGCCACATCTTCTTTATACATTCATCCAATGATGGACACTTAGGTTGTTTCCATCTCCGGGCTATTGTAAATAGAGCTGCAATGAACATTGTGGTACATGACTCTTTTTGAATTATGGTTTTCTCAGGGTATATGCCCAGTAGTGGGATTGCTGGGTCATATGGTAGTTCTATTTGTAGTTTTTTAAGGAACCTCCATAGTGTTCTCCACAGTGGCTGTATCAATTTACATTCCCACCAACAGTGCAAGAGTGTTCCCTTTTCTCCACACCCTCTCCAGCATTTATTGTTTCTAGATTTTTTGATGATGGCCATTCTGAATGGTGTGAGATGATATCTCATTGTAGTTTTGATTTGCATTTCTCTAATGATTAATGATGTTGAGCATTCTTTCATGTGTTTGTTGGCAATCTGTATGTCTTCTTTGGAGAAATGTCTATTTAGGTCTTCTGCCCATTTTTGGATTGGGTTGTTTTTTTGTTATTGAGCTGCATGAGCTGCTTATAAATTTTGGAGATTAATCCTTTGTCAGTTGCTTCATTTGCAAATATTTTCTCCCATTCTGGGGGTTGTCTTTTGGTCTTATTTATGGTTTCCTTTGCTGTGCAAAAGCTTTGAAGTTTCATTAGGTCCCACTTGTTTATTTTTGTTTTTATTTCCATTTTTCTAGGAGGTGGGTCAGAAAGGATCTTGCTGTGATTTATGTCATAGAGTGTTCTGCCTATGTTTTCCTCTAAGAGTTTGACAGTTTCTGGCCTTACATTTAGGTCTTTAATCCATTTTGAGCTTATTTTTGTGTATGGTGTTAGGGAGTGATCTAATCTCATACTTTTACATGTACCTGTCCAGTTTTCCCAGCACCATTTATTGAAGAGGCTGTCCTTTCTCCACTGTACATTCCTGCCTCCTTTATCAAAGATAAGGTGACCATATGTGCGTGGGTTTATCTCTGGGCTTTCTATCCTGTTCCATTGATCTATCTTTATGTTTTTGTGCCAGTACCATACTGTCTTGAATACTGTAGCTTTGTAGTATAGTCTGAAGTCAGGGAGCCTGATTCCTCCAGCTCCATTTTTCGTTCTCAAGATTGCTTTGGCTATCTGGGGTCTTTTGTGTTTCCATACAAATTGTGAAAATTTTTGTTCTAGTTCTGTGAAAAATGCCAGTGGTAGTTTGATAGGGATTGCATTGAATCTGTAGATTGCTTTGGGTAGTAGAGTCATTTTCACAATGTTGATTCTTCCAGTCCAAGAACATGGTATATCTCTCCATCTATTTGTATCATCTTTAATTTCTTTTATCAGTGTCTTATAATTTTCTGCATACAGGTCTTTTGTCTCCTTAGGTAGGTTTATTCCTAGATATTTTATTCTTTTTGTTACATTGGTAAATGGGAGTGTTTCCTTAATTTCTCTTTCAGATTTTTCATCATTAGTGTATAGGAATGCCAGAGATTTCTATACATTAATTTTGTATTCTGCTACTTTACCAGATTCATTGATTAGCTCTAGTAGTTTTCTGGTAGTGTCTTTAGGATTCTCTATGTATAGTATCATGTCATCTGCAAACAGTGACAGTTTTACTTCTTCTTTTCCGATTTGGATTCCTTTTATTTCCTTTTCTTCTCTGATTGCTGTGGCTAAAACTTCCAAAACTATGTTGAATAAGAGTGGTGAGAGTGGGCAACCTTGTCTTTTTCCTGATCTTAGTGGAAATGCTTTCAGTTATTCAACATTGAGGACGATGTTGGCTGTGGGTGTGTCATATATGGCCTTTATTATGTTGAGGTAAGTTCCCTCTATGCCTACTCTCTAGAGGGTTTTTATCATAAATGGGTGTTGAATTTTGTTGAAAGCTTTCTCTGCATCTATTGAGATGATCATATGGTTTTTCTCCTTCAGTTTGTTAATACGGTGTATCACGTTGATTGATTTGCGTATATTGAAGAATCCTTGCATTCCTGGAATAAACCCCACTTGATCATGGTGTATGATCCTTTTAATGTGCTGTTGGATTCTGTTTGCTAGTATTTTGTTGAGGATTTTTGCATCTATGTTCATCAGTGATATTGGCCTGTAGTTTTCTTTCCTTGTGACATCCTTGTCTGGTTTTGGTATCAGGGTGATGGTGGCCTCGTAGAATGAGTTTGTGTTCCTCCCTCTGCTATATTTTGGAAGAGTTTGAGAAGGATAGGTGTTAGATCTTCTCTAAATGTTTGATAGAATTTGCCTGTGAACACATCTGGTCTTGGGCTTTTGTTTGTTGGAAGATTTTTAATCACAGTCTCAATTTCAGTGCTTGTGATTGATCTGTTCATATATTCTATTTCTTCCTGGTTCAGTCTTGGCAGGTTGTGTATTTCTAAGAATTTGTCCATTTCTTCCAGGTTGTCCATTTTATTGGCATAGAGTTTCTTGTAGTAATCTCTCATGATCTTTTGTATTTCTGCAGTGTCAGTTGTTACTTCTCCTTTTTCATTTCTAATTCTATTGATTTGAGTCTTCTCCCTTATTTTCTTGATGAGTCTGGCTAATGGTTTATCAATTTTGTTTATCTTCTCAAAGAAGATAAACAAAGAACCAGCTTTTAGTTTTATTGATCTTTGCTATTGTTTCCTTCATTTCTTTTTCATTTATTTTTGATCTGATTTTTATGATTTCTTTCCTTTTGCTAACTTTGGGGTTTTTTTGTTCTTCTTTCTCTGATTGCTTTAGGTGCAAGGTTGGGTTGTTTATTCGAGATGTTTCCTGTTTCTTAAGGTAGGATTGTATTGCTATAAACTTCCCGCTTAGAACTGCTTTTGCTGCATCCCATAGATTTTGGGGGATGTGTGTGTCTCCGTTGTCATTTGTTTCTAGGTATTTTTTGATTTCCTCTTTGATTTCTCCAGATATTTTTTGATTTCCTCTTTGATTTCTTCAGTGGTCACTTCGTTATTAAGTAGTGTATTGTTTAGCCTCCATGTGTTTGTATTTTTTACAGATCTTTTCCTGTAATTGATATCTAGTCTCATGGCGTTGTGGTCAGAAAAGATACTTGATACAATTTCAATTTTCTTAAATTTACCAAGGCTTGATTTGCAACCCAGGATGTGATCTATCCTGGAGAATGTTCCATGAGCACTTGAGAAAAATGTGTATTCTGTTGTTTTTGGCTGGAATGTCCTATAAATATCAATTAAGTCCATCTTGTATAATGTATTATTTAAAGCTTGTGTTTCCTTATTTATTTTCATTTTGGATGATCTGTCCATTGGTGAAAGTGGGGTGTTAAAGTCCCCTACTATGAATGTGTTACTTTAGATTTCCCCTTTTATGGCCGTTAGTATTTGCCTTATTTATTGAGGTGCTCCTATGTTGGGTGCATAAATAGTTACAATTGTTATATCTTCTTCTTGGATTGATCCCTTGACCATTATGTAGTGTCCTTCTTTGTCTCTTCTAATAGTCCTTATTTTAAAGTCTATTTTGTCTGATATGAGAATTGCTACTCCAGCTTTCTTTTGATTTCCATTTGCATGAAATATCTTTTTCCATCCCCTTACTTTCAGTCTGTATGTGTCTCTAGGTCTGAAGTGGGTCTCTTGTAGACAGCATATATAAGGGTCTTGTTTATGTATCCATTCAGCCAATCTGTGTCTTTTGGTGGGAGCATTTAGTCCATTTACATTTAAGGTAATTATCGATATGTATGTTCCTATTCCCATTTTTTAAATTGTTTTGGGTTTGTTATTGTAGGTGTTTTCCTTCTCTTGCCTAGAGAAGTTCCTTTAGCAGTTGTTGTAAAGCTGGTTTGGTGGTGCTGAACTCTCTCAGCTTTTGCTTGTCTATGAAGGTTTTAATTTCTCCATCAAATCTGAATGAGATCCTTGCTGGGTAGAGTAGTCTTGGTTGCAGGTTTTTCTCCTCCATCACTTTCAGTATGTCCTGCCACCCCCTTCTGGCTTGCAGAGTTTCTGCTGAAAGATCAGCTGTTAACCTTATGGGGATTCCCTTGTGTGTTATTTGTTGTTTTTCCCTTGCTGCTTTTAATATGTTTTCTTTTTATTTAATTTTTGACAATTTGATTAATATGTGTCTTGGCGTATTTCTCCTTGGATTTATCCTGTAAGGGACTCTGTGTGTTTCCTGGACTTGATTAACTATTTCCTTTCCCATATTAGGGAAGTTTTCAACTATAATCTCTTCAAATATTTTCTCAGTCCCTTTCTTTTTCTCTTCTTCTTCTGGAACCCCTATAATTCGAATGTTGGTGTGTTTAATGTTGTCCCAGAGGTCTCTGAGACTGTCCTCAGTTCTTTTCATTCTTTTTTCTTTATTGTGCTCTGCAGTAGTTATTTCCACTATTTTATCTTCCAGGTCACTTATCCGTTCTTCTGCCTCAGTTATTCTGCTATTGATCCCATCTAGAGTATTTTTAATTTCATTTATTGTGTTGTTCATCGCTGCTTGTTTCATCTTTAGTTTTTCTAGGTCCTTGTTAAATTATTTTTGCACTTTGTCTATTCTGTTTCCAAGATTTTGGATCATCTTTACTATCATTATTCTGAATTCTTTTTCAGGTAGACTGCCTATTTCCTCTTCATTTGTTAGGTCTGGTGGGTTTTTATCTTGCTCCTTCATCTGCTGTGTGTTTTTCTGTCTTCTCATTTTGCTTATCTTACTGTGTTTGGGGTCTTCTTTTTGCAGGCTGCAGGTTCATAGTTCCCGTTGTTTTTGGTGTCTGTCCCCAGTGGCTAAGGTTGGTTCATTGGGTTGTGTATGCTTCCTGTTGGAGGGGACTAGTGCCTGTATTCTGGTGGATGAGGCTGGATCTTTTCTTTCTGGTGGGCAGGTCCATGTCTGGTGGTGTGTTTTGGGGTGTCTGTGGACTTATTATGATTTTAGGCAGCCTCTCTGCTAATGGGTGGGGTTGTGTTCCTGTCTTGCTAGTTTTTTGGCATAGGATGTCCAGCACTGTAGCTTGCTGGTCGTTGAGTGAAGCTGGGTCTTGATGTTGAGATGGAGATCTCTGGGTGATTTTCGCCGTTTGATATTATGTGGAGCTGGGAGGTCTCTTGTGGACCAGTGTCCTGAAGTTGGCTCTCCCACCTCAGAGGCACAGCACTGACTCCTGGCTGCAGCACCAAGAGCCTTTCATCCACACAGCTCAGAATAAAAGGGAGAAAAAGTAGAAAGAAAGAATTAGTGGAAGGAAAGAAAGAAAGAAAGAAGGGAGGGAGGGAGGAAGGAAGGAAGGAGGGAAGGAAGGAAAAAAGAAAGAAGAAGATAAAGTAAGATAAAATATAATAAAGTTATTAAAATAAAAAATAATTATTAAGAGAAAAGAAAACAGAAACAAACAAAAAAAACGGACGGATAGAACCCTAGGACAAGTGGTGGAAGCAAAGCTATACAGACAAAATCTTACAGAGAAGCAGAAACATACAGACTCACAAAAAGAGGAAAAGGGGAAAAAATCATAAATCTTGCTCTCAAAGTCCAACTCCTCAATTTGGGATGATTTGTTGTCTAAAGGAGGGAAGGAAGGAAAGAAGGAAAGAAAGAAAGAAGATAAAGTAAAATAAAATTATTAAAATAAAAAATAATTATTAAGAAAAATAAATTTAAAAAAACAAAAAAAGACCCGGACGGATAGAACTGTAGGACAACTGGTGGAAGCAAAGCTATACATACACATACTCTCAAAGTCCACCTCCTTAATATGGGGATGATTCGTTGTCTATTCATGTATTCCACAGATGCAGGGTACATCAAGTTGATTGTGGAGCTTTAATCCGCTGCTTCTGAGGCTGCTGGGAGAGATTTCCCTTTTTCTTCTTTGTTCTCATAGCTCCCAGGGGCTCAGCTTTGGATTTCGCCCTGCCTCTGCGTGTAGGTCGCCGGAGGGCGTCTGTTCTTCACTCAGATAGGACGGGGTTAAAGGAGCCGCTGATTCGCGGGCTCTGGCTCACTCAGGCCGGCGGGAGGGAGGGGCACTGCGTGCGGGGCGGGCCTGCGGCGGCAGAGGCCGCCATTACGTTGCACCAGCCTGAGGCGCATTGTGTGTTCTCCCAGGGGAGTTGTCCCTGGATCCCGGGACTCTGGCAGTGGCGGGCTGCACAGGCTCCACGGAAGGGAGGTGTGGAGAGTGGCCTGTGCTCGCACACAGGCTTCTTGGTGGCGGCAGCAGCAGCCTTAGCGTCTCATGCCCGTCTCTGGGGTCCGCGCTGTTAGCCGCGGCTCGCGCCCGTCTCTGGAGCTCCTTTAAGCAGCGCTCTTAATCCCCTCTCCTCGCGCACCAGGAAACAAAGAGGGAAGAAAAAGTCTCTTGCCTCTTCGGCTGGTCCAGACTTTTCCCTGGACTCCGTCCCGGCTAGCCGTGGCGCACTAACCCCCTGCAGGCTGTGTTCACGCCGCCAACCCCAGTCCTCTCCCGGCGCTCCGACCGAAGCCCAAGCCTTAAATCCCAGCCCCGCCCGCCCCGGCGGGTGAGCAGACAAGCGTCTCGGACTGGTGAGTGCCGGTCGGCCCTGATCCTCTGTGTGGGAATCTCTCCGCTTTGCCCTCCGCACCCCTGTTGCTGTGCTTTCTTTCGCGGCTCCGAAGCTTTCTCCTTCTGCCACCCGCAGTCTCCGCCCGCAAAGGGGCTTCCTAGTGTGTGGAAACTTTTTCTCCTTCACAGCTCCCTCCCACTGGTGCAAGTCCCGTCCCTATCCTTCTGTCTCTGTTTGTTCTTTTTTCTTTTGCCCTACCCAGGTACGTGGGGGGTTTCTTGCCTTTTGGGAGGTCTGAGGTCTTCTGCCAGCATTCAGTAGGTGTTCTGTAGGAGTTGTTCCACGTGTAGATGTATTTCTGGTGTATCTGTGGGGAGGAAGGTGATTTCTGCGTCTTGCTCTTCCACCATCTTCCTGGAAGCCTCTTTGTGGTTGATTTTAAAGCACAAGTATTAATAGAAAAATTCCACTGATAAGATAAAACATTAAAAACTACAATAAAATATAAAGTTTTGGGTTGTTATAGACCCAATATTATAAAGTTTCTCCTGCTACACGATTTAAAACTTGTTTGTTCATTATAAAAAATTTTTATTACTACCTTACCATTCTACCTAATCTCCAATATATTTGTAGTTTAGCTCAAAAGATCCATGTTCCCACATTGCAAAAACACATTTAGCACAAATGAATTGACTCCTTCCTTCATACAACCACTCTGTATGATTAATGAGTCTACTAAACCTTGAATTGAAGAGGAACAATCAATGGAGCAAATATTTTTGATCCATTTGGTACAATGTTAACTCTCAAGCAAGCCTCTTTGGTGAAGCTATATTTTCATATAATGTTTTCAGTGTGTTATTTGACAAGAAGAAAAATTCTCAGCAAGGTCATGGTACATGAGTATTAATAAGCATTGAAGGCCTAACAACATTGGCTGTCAAACCTGTGTATATTAATGTGAATTAATGAGGTTTTCTTCTCCCAAGAGGAAAATAGGTTGTCATAGGTTAAACAATGATGAGCAAAACACAGGCAATGTCAGCTTGATAGAAAGCCTTCAATTTAGAAGAGTGACCTTTAAAAGGGAATGCGTAAATAATCTCAACATAATCACTTGGTACAATATTTTGGGTTTACAGTTAGGTACCAAAAAGTATATTTATTATTTGATTTTTAAAAATTTTGCCCTTTAGGAAATCACGTCAGTACAGAATTAAAACAAAAAGACAGTGATGACAAGAAAATATGGACAACTGAAACAATCATAGAATGAAATACTGGTTTGAAAAGGTCATCCTTTTAAAAGACATACTACTGTGGAAAGTCAAGTATTTTCAACTCAGCTCCAAATTACACAGAGCAAGTAGAAAGTAGATGTCGGTGTGGAGCTATTAAACCAATATATTTTTATCTTTAGTAATCCCTAGTTCCAAGTTGATCCAAGGCTTCTGTTGCTTAGAATCGTGCAAAGAGGATTCAGATCCCATATTTTCTTCTATAATATAGCAAAGATAACCATTCTTCCATCCAGACTGAGCATTAGGCTTAGTACCCCAAAGGAAAGGAGAATGTCATGCTCTGGAAGACTCTGCCAGAGGAAAGTGGAAGACCTGTTTCTTTTGGTTCCAGAACATGTGGGAAAGACCTATGTCTGACTTCTCTTCTCCAGGCTGATAAATTTGTAAGAAAGCAAAAAGAAAAGAAGAAAAGAGTAGCTTTTGTACATTCTCCTTTTGGAATGTTGTCATGAGGCTGCCACTCAGGGTGGCTCTGTGTCAGCATGGGAGACAGTAGTGTGGCCATGGTTGAGGAAGGGGGATGGAAAGATGAGTCTGGGGCAACATTCCTGGTTCCCATGATCCAACGATATCTGGAAGGGATCTTGCTGGGAACTTGCTCAAAGTGGTTTGCTGCACTGGTAGGTGATGCTGGACACTCAGTGAGAGTCACCTCCAGACTCCATGAAGACATCTGCACAGCAGGCAAGGTGTGATAAGGGGCTGAATCGCTGAGGGTGGGTGGAGGTGGGGGGAGTCTCACTAGAGAGTCTCACTAGACCATGTTTGAGTAAAGATAGGGGAACTTGTATTCTTCAGTCATACAATTTGGCACACCCAGATCACATCCGCCACCCCTCAGCACAAGAATGGCAGGCTACTTGGAAGGGATAATCCCTTGAATTCTGTAATCTTTCCCTTATACTCAGATGTCAGCTTGGGAAGAGAAGGGTGAGAAGATAAGCTCTGATAAGGAGCTAAACTGTGAGTTGATTATTTTTACATTATAGAGACTATTTAAACTGGAACTGTTAATTGGAAGTTTTTAGATAAATCTCTGTCATCTCACTTCTCCACAAATGGGATAGAATATTGAGAAGAGTATTAAATGAGTTACAGAAAATAGAGAAATTAGACTTTTCTTTACTCATTTCAGGAGCCGTGTAAATTTGAGAATTTGCTAGTGAATTTGCTGTACTTCTCCCCACTCTCAATCCCCTTCACTTTCAGCTGATATCCTGGCTTCCTTTTTCACTAAGAAAATGGAAGAAGTCCAAAAGAACATCCACAAG
This sequence comes from Monodon monoceros, assembly GCF_005190385.1. Lineage (NCBI taxonomy): Eukaryota > Metazoa > Chordata > Mammalia > Artiodactyla > Monodontidae > Monodon > Monodon monoceros. The sequence continues at coordinate 50,056,447 of NW_021703772.1, read as the reverse complement.
TTTCCATTACTACAAATACTCACCTACAGACTTCTGTGACCATATAGTCTATTTTCACTTCATAACTATAGAGGAATTGTTTGCTGTCTCATCCATGGGCACCACCTCTGCTAAGACACTAGATCCTGTCCCTTCTTGCAACAATTCTCACTTCTTTTTTGAGTCATGAGTTCTTTCCTTGCTATGGATTATTCCATCATAAAACAAACATGGTGCTATATCTGTCCTGTCTCACTCAGTTTTAGGTGCTGTAACAAACTATCATAGATGGGGTGACTTAAAAAACAAAGTTTTATTTCTCACAGTTCTGGAGGCTGGGAAGTTCAAGATCAAGGTACTGGCAGGTCTAGTGTCTGGAGAGGGCCCACTTCCTGGTTTGTAGATGGCCATCTTCTTGCTGAGAACTCACATGGTGGAGAGCAGAGAGAAAGAGGGAGAGAAAGAGAATGCAAGATTTCAGTGTTTCTTATAAGGGCACTAATCCTATCATGAGGGTTCTATCCTCATGACCTAGTTACCTCCCAAAGGACCCACCTCCTAATAGCATTACACTGAGGGTTAGGATTTTAATATTTGCATTTGGTGGGTGGTGCGGAGAGGGGGACACAAATATTTAGCCATGCCCATTGGAAAAAAAACCCAACAAAATAACAAAAACAACAACACTATTACATCCTCTTAATGCAATTTCATCCCCTCCAGTCCCATATCTTTTCTTTCTTTCAGCAGCACTTCTCAAATACCTCTAATTTCTCTCTTACAGTTATTTTTAAATTTTATTTTATTTTTTTTGTGGTACGCGGGCCTCTCACTGTTGTGGCCTCTCCCGTTGCGGAGCACAGGCTCCGGACGCGCAGGCTCAGCGGCCATGGCTCACGGGCCCAACCTCTCCGTGGCATGTGGGATCTTCCCGGACCAGGACACGAACCCGTGTTCCCTGCATCGGCAGGTGGACTCTCAACCACTGCGCCACCAGGGAAGCCCTCTTACAGTTATTTTTAAACATGCTGCAATATGTTTTCACCTCAAACATTCCACTGAAACTGCTTTTATGGAGGTAACCAATGACGCCCATGTTACTAAAATGCGATGGTTAACTCTCCGTCTTCATCTGATTTGACGCGTCAGCAGCATTTGGCACAGTTGATCTTTCTCTTCTTTCTCTTATGTTAACGGCTGCCCCCCTCTCATTCTCTTTTGTTGGCACCTCCTCATCTTACAACTTCTCAGTGATATAGGTCCTAAGAATTCAGTGCTTGAATGTCTTTTCTTTTCTAGCTACACTTATTCCCTTTGTGATCACACCCAGTCTCATGATTTCTAATATTCTTCCGCTGGCATCCACATGTTTTGTCCAACATGAAACTGTTTTCTGAACTCCTAACGCCTATAGTAAATTCCCTATTTACCAACTCCACTGGGATATCTAATACACATCTCAAACTTACCATGCCCAAATGAAGCTCCTCCTTCTCAGGTGATGATAGCTCCATCCTATGGTTATTCAGACCAGAGAGCCTTGGAGTCATCCTTGACTCCTCCTTTTCTCTTAAGATTCATATCAAACCCATCAACAATTCCTAGAATCCAGATCTTTCTCACTATCTTCACCACCACCATTTCCCACTATTTCCACCTTTGTCTCCCTGGAGTCTATTCTTAATATAACCAGAATGATGCTTTTGAGTGTGAGGTCATGTTACTCCTCTGCTCAAAACCCTTCACTGGCTCCCTGTGTCCCTCAGAGTAAAAGCTAACATTCTCACCCTGGTCCCTAGGCACATACATAGTCTTCCATCCCCCTCTCTCCCACCTCTTTACCTCATCTTCTATTACTTTCCCCCTTGTTTACTCTGTTCAACCTCACTGGTTTCCTGGTTTTCAAACATACCAGGCACATTCTGATAGGGCTTTTGCATTTGCTGTTCCCTCTGTCTAGAAAGCTCTAACCTTAATATCTGCATGACTCAAACTCTCAACCTATTTGTTTTTATTTCTCAAATGTTGCATTCTCAGTGGCACCTTCTCTGACTACCCTATTTAAAATTGCAATCTACAACCCCCATAATCTGACATTCCCTCTCCATTTTCTGGCTTTGTTTTTCACCATAGCTTTTATGACCTTCTCATATCCTCTGCAACTTATTTATTTTATTTTTAATAGTGTTCTACCTTATTTTTAATAGCTGTGTAACTATGTCAAGAAGTAGAGATTGACTGTAATTTGCTAAAGACAGAGCATTCAGTTCACAGCTAGACAAGGGCAAGGCTAAGTACACTTGGAAAGAACTCTGTTATCTGAGACAGTGTGAAGAAACATAGAATCTGTTTCATGGGCAGCTAGTAGAGGGAAATTTCCAGGGGATCTAAGGAATACCATTCGTTTATACAGATGTAAAACAAGAAGTGAGAGACCTCATGCAGAAACCTCTGCTGTCTTCATTCTACCTGAGTTAATTAAATTCATATTTACTGCAAATTTAAGTTTATTGTCCTGTTCTAGGAGTGAGAGTCCTATAGAAGTCCTATGCTCCATTTTATTAGTGATATCATACTCCATCTAGACCAGGGCATAGGAGGTAGTGAGGACTACAGCTAAGACTCACCAAACCACAGTGGTTCTCCAAAATTAGTGTGGGTAAGAATCACTAGGAGTAGACTGGGGGGTGGAGAGGCTTGTTAAAAATGCACAACATTTCCTGGCTCTACCATAAGTCCCTCTGAACCAGGAGGTTTGGGGGCTGGCTTGGTAACCTGCAGTTTTAACATGCTGCTATGGCGATTCTGATGTAGGTGGCCCACCTACCTTCCTTTGTGAAACAGTCCCACTGATTATTATTGCAGAATTGAATAATGTAGTCAGAAGAAATCTGAAAGAAATTTCTAGAGAATTTTGTTTTGGTAGAACTTCGAAGGAGTCAGGAATCCAGATGGCATTACTTCTTTTTTCTGTTGATTATTATTTTTTTTTTATAAGAGCAGATGAGGAAATTGAATAGCTGGAGACACTGATGATGCCAGAAATCTGGATTTCACTTCCTGTATTACTGTTCATAAAGTTGGAACAACAGAGTCCTAGCAAGGGATTAAGTTTATTTTACAAACACCGAAAGAATCTGTTGGACTGAAAACTAGCACCTGATCAAAGTCAATATTTGAGATGGAGAGAGAAATTCCTGTGAAGACTAAAACTAGAAATTATGTAGTTTAAGAGAAAAGGAAGCTGCATAGTAGAGAGTATTTGTGAAATAACAAAACATTAGACCTTTCTTTTGTTTGAATTATTTACAAGAATATAAAGCTTTTGTAGTAAAATATTTAAACGAATACACAGATAACTAAGAAAATAGGCACAGGCTGCATTTCTGGTCAAGTGGGACAGTTACAGAGATGTGAAAGTTACCTAAGTTTTGGTTTGCTGACATGGCAACCCAGGTAGGAGCTGCTCCATCTTGGGCCTAGATAATTATTTCAACATGCTGTTTCTCAAATTCCTTCAGCTTAAAATATCCAGTATGCCAAGGTGCCATATTTGGGGGTAGCATGTCCTGAGCCCTGTCAAAGACATTTCAACTCTGGAGGCTTTCTATCCCATTTAACTATATAGGAGAGCATTCTTATCCCAACTAACTAGCTGATTGAATTAACAAGTTGCTCAATCTCTCTGGACTTTATTTGCTCATCCATGAAATCACAGAAGTGCATTGTATGATCTATACAAGACTCCTACCTTAAAAACAAATTTATGAAATTAAAATATGCATCTTTAAAATTAACTTGCAGCTCAGAGGCAGACTGTATTTCTGTTTCCTTGCCAATCAACTTTAAAAAAATATAATGTTCATTAAAATGAGACTATTGGATATTAAAATTCCAATTGTATTTTTAAGGAGAATCTATGTATCTTACTGAGATTTAAAAAATTTTTTGCCTCAGGTTTTAGCTTGTTGATTTTGAATTTTCTATTTCACTTTTGAACACTCAATTCTACATATACCCTTTGTATTTTAATAAAATTAAACTAAATTATGTTACTTCACATGTAGGAATGAACAAGCAAATAAACAGTAGATAGCCACATATTTCAGTAGATTAAACTGAGCTGAAAATCCCTAATGCTGGCACTATAATAGGCTATTGATCTCAGATTGCATTTTTCTGATTCTCTATAATTGAATTTTGTTCCCAAATGAAAGAGCGTGTTCATTTTCAGGTTGCATTTCGTGAAACAAAAACTGCATCTGGGATCAGTTTGATCATGTGCTCAATGGAGGACTAAGGCTTTCATTGAGTTAAGCATGGAACACTGTGACTATTAAGAAAAAATGTACACCACCTTCCTGGAAGAAATTTTTTTCCAAAAGAGCTAAAATTTAGATCTTTACTGTTTAAAAAATTCTGCATAATTATACCCATAAATCAGAATGTATGCAAAACTAAAGAACTTTCTTCCATGAGTGAAAACTAATGGAAGATATGCTGTAATCACATAAATTAACCCATTTATAGGAACTAAAAGAAATTAAAACTAAAGGAAATAATTTAAAAATAAAAGGATTTTTAAGTAGAAAATAGTTGTCTGCCAAAACTAGATGTGATTTTCTGTCTTAAGCTAGACCTTCCTTTGATTTTTTTAATAGTAATGAGATGGAAATTTTAGGAAGCTAAGAGAGACACATTATCTTTGTATGCCCTTTATTCTGTCACTTGCAATGCTCCCAATAATATTTAGATATTATTCACACCACTTTGTCCTCTGCCTGAAGGTGACAGTCTTCAACTGTCCAGCATGTACGTCCTGTGTCCCAAAGTTCTTAATTTGTTCTTTGGTGATTGTGTGCAGATAATGGAGGGTCTGATTTGCATCCAATGACCTGTATAGGGCACAGGGTTACTGTTGAAACAAAGTGGGGGTGTTTCTGACCGTTTTTATTACTTTCTTTTAGTGGGGGAGGGGAGAGACATGTCAATGGTGAAATTCAATTACAGAACATTCACTCTCAGGACTCATTGTTCAGGACTCATTGTTCAGGCCTCTGGGAAAACTTCCCTACTTCTCTTGCCCGAAGTCCTTGAAACAAAATGCTGTGAAGGTTGTGTGTTGTGGTGTTGTTCACATTGGAAAGGACACATCTTCAAGGCATGGGGAGAATGCTAACAGAGGAAACACTTAAGTGAGAAGAAAGACAAATGGACTTATCAAATCCTTCCTAGTGGACAGCATGAACGCAGAAGATCCAAGCAGTGCCTAGTGCCCTTTTCTTGTTTCACTTCGTGTTCCAATGTTTGGGTTTGGAAGTACTCATGAGTTAGTGAAGTATTCTCAGCGGTTGCACATGGTGACTGAGGAATATTTTGCAATGGTAAACAATTTGTTTTATTCTTAAATTCGTATGCTTTTATGTTTAGATATAATATACATTAAGTATGATACCACATTGACAACTAGATGGCTATTGAAGGCTAGCATTGGGAATAGTTTTATTTTTCTAAAGTATTTAATAATATTAATTAAATTTTTAAAAAGTTAAACAAATCTATTGACTTTAATTTCTATTTAAAAATTAATTCCATTAATAATTATGCCTTTTAATTTTAAGAAATAGTTCTGAATATTTCAAGATGAAAATAAACTATCTGAAGATATATGAGGAATAATTTAATTTTTTAATATTAACTCACATTTTTATACAAATATATCCACATTTGAATCCTTTGAAAACAATTACATTTACTTTTTAATTCCTTAAATCATTGGGGATGAGTACATCAAGATTGTGATAAAAATAGAAAAAAGTGGAGTTTTACTTTTTAAGCACTTCACTTGAAAGTGAAGTTCAGGAAGGAAGAAAATAGGGGAAAAAAAGAATAGAAAATTTACAATGAGGCAGTTTGTTTAAATTTTTAAAAACTAGAAACAAAGCAAAAAGTTTCTTTTGAGTGTGACCCATATAAAAATCATGAGTAGGATTATACATTTTTATTTAATGATAATTTAATTATTGGCCAAAGCAAGGCAAATGAGCAAGAAAAATATTCTCATCAAATCCACAATTTGAATAGGTTGTATGAAATCCCTGAAACTTCATATTCTTTATTAAATACAAATGGATTTAATTACTGGTTAAAATGATGAGAATGTATGTTAGCTTCCAATTGTACTTGTGTCCGGGTCCCTCAAACGTTAAGGAATGGCTCTTTCTATCCCTTCTATTATCTCTAAGCTCACTCCTTTCAGGCTTTTGTCCCCACAACTTCCCTGAAACTACACCAGATGAGGTTACTAATATCCTGCCCCTTCCTAATTCCATGGTCAACTCTCAGTCCTCATCTTACTTGGTTTAGCAGCAGCTAATACAGTGGATCAATCACTCCCCTCCCCTTGATACACGTTTTTATTTTCTCCTAAGACAGCATATTTTCTTGTTTTCATTCTAACATTGATTAATCCTTCTCTGTCTCTTTTTCTCTCTGTCTTCTTAAGCCTGCAGCGCCCCAGTGCTCAGTCCTCAGCCATCTCCTCTGTGTCTGCTCTCATTCCTTAGGTGAGCTCATCTATTCTCATGCTTTTAAACACCACTTTTGCTGCCAACTTCCAAATTTATATCTCCTCTCCAGCTTTTCTCCTGAACTTCATATTCAAATATTCAACAGCTTAATTGACATCTCTCCTCAAGTGTCTATGTCATACTTAAAATGTCCGAAATTGAACTGCTTATACTAACCCCAAAAGTTGCTCCCTCTGCAGTTCTATCTCAACTAATGAATGATAACTCTATCCTTCTGGTTGCTCAGGCCAAGCAACCTGAAGTCAGTTTTTGACTTCCCTCATTCTCTTATACTCCTCGTCTTCTCATCCCTCAGGAAATCCTGCTAACACTATTTTCAAAATATATCAAGAATCCAACCAATTCCTATTATCTCCATTGTTACCACCTTGTTCTACCCTACTTTCATCTTTCACTGCATTAGTCTCCTAACTAGTCTCCTGTTTCTACCCTTGCCCTTCTGTGGTGGTTTAATATATATTCACAAACTCTGACTTTTCAAAAGATAGAGCCTAGCCCTCTCTCCTTGAGTGTGGACTGGACTTAGAAACTTGTTTCTGATAAACAGAATAAGGCAAAAGTGACGGTGTGCATCTTCTGAGAACTGGGTCATAGAGGACATTGCACTTTCAGCCTCTTTCTCTTGGATCACTTGCTCTGGGGGAAACCAGCCGCCATGCTCTGAGGACTCTCAAACAACCCTCTGGAGAAACCCCATGTCAAGGAACTGAAGCTTCTTGCCAATACCCAACAGGGAACTGAGACCTCTTGCCAGCAGCTGTGTGGGTCAGACTCTTGGAAATGAATCTTCTGGCACCAGTAGAGCCTTGTGATGACTGTAGCCCCAGCTGACATCTCAACTGTGAGAGATGAGAGACCCTGAGGCAGAATGACCCAACTTAGCTGCTTCCAAATTCCTGACCCACAGAAACTGAGAAAAAATAAATGCTTATTGTTTTAAGCTGCTATATCTTTTGGAAATTTATGTAGAAATAGATAACTAATATGCCTTCTTTTAATCTATTCTCAAAACAGCAACCATATGGATGCTTTAAAAATATATCAGATCATGTCATTCCACTTCTCACAGTTGTCCAATGGCTCCCCAGTTTCCTTAAGGTAAAATCCAAAGTCTTTAATGGCTGTTATGGACTGAAGGTGTCCCCCAAAAGTCTTGCATTGAAACACTACTCCCTGATGTCATGGTATTGGGAGATGGGGTCTTTGGAGGTAATTAGGATTAGATGTCTTTATAAGAAGAGGATTAGTGCCCTTATAGGAGTCCTGAAAGAGCTTGCTTCTCTCTGCCATGAGAGGATACAAGGAGAAGACACCATCTGAGAAACAGGAAGTGAGGCTTCACTAGACACTGAGTCTGCCAGCACCTTCATCTTGGAGTTCTCAGTCACCAGGACTGTGAGAAATAAATGTTTGCTGTTTAAGGCATCCGGTCCATGGTATTTTTGTAGCAGCCTGACCAGACTAAAACAATGACCCACAAGATCCTATAGGATATGACCCCTTCTCCCACTCTGTTTCCTCACTGACCTCACCTCCCCCTCACTTATTCAGCTCTAGCCACCCTGTTCTGTTTGATGTTCCTCAAACATCCTAGGGATACTCCCACCTTAGAGCCTTTGTACTTGTGGTTCCTGCCAAATGGAAAGCTTAGATATCTGCACAGCTAATTCCTTTATTTTCTTCACATCTGCTCAAATGTTACTGTTTCAATGAGGTATACTCTGGCCACATTATTTATTTAAAATTGCACCCCTATCCCTACTCTGGGACTCAGCATGCCATTGATCCTGCCTTAACATATGGTATAATTTACTTTTTTATGTTTATGGTATGTACTGCTTATTGTTTTACTGTTTCTCTCTCCAAAGAGCAGAAATCTTTGCCTATTTTGTTCATTTATTGATATATCCCAAGTACCTAAAATAGTGCCTGGCCAATAGCAGGTGCTCAATGTATATTTGTTGACTGATTTCCCCTTTCTAGAGTCTCACTTTTTAAGTACTTCCTTCAATACCAGAACCCACTTAATTTAAAGCACTGAATCCTGAGACTTGTATGACCCATTTGAAGATTTTGAAGGATATATGCAAACTTCATGAACATGGCCTTCATCATTCATTCATTCAACAAATATCTTTTTCTTGAGTTTATATTAAATGACAGGCATTTTGCTTGGTCCTGGGAATACAAGCATAAATAAATCATAGCTGTAGTCTAAAGAAAATTACAGTTGAATAAGAAGGAAAAGACAACAAACAGTTCATGATAAGAGATGGGATAGGGTGGTAATAGTAATTAGTTTGGATTTAGATATGTTAAATTAAAGGTGCTTTTGGGATATCCAGGTAGAGACAAATGGGTCTGGAATTTATGAGGGAGGTTTGGGCAAGACATGTAGATTTGGTGTCATTGTCATATAGGAAGTGAATAAGTTCTCTCAGGAAGAATGTACATAGTGGAAAAAGGAGATTAAGAGTCTAATTTTGTAAAACATTTATAGTGGGAGAGAATATAGTTAAAGGGGTTTTTCTTTTCCTTCTGGATGTAAGGTAGTATTGCATTTCCCTAGCCCCTGTGAAGTTATGGCCATACAACTTGCTCTGGTCAATGGAATGTGACCAGAAATGATGTGTATCACTTCTTGGGAGAAGCTTTAAGAGGCAATACAGGAGTCAGCTGGTTCCCTTTTCGTTTCCCTGGTTATTATAAAATGTGTTGAGATGGAACCTCCGTCACCTTGATTCCCTGAGTGATTATCAATATTGAAGCCCCTTAAGACCTGTCCTGGACTCGTAGTGTGAGTGAGGAATATATTTTGTTGGGTTGTGCCAGTGTTTTGTTCATTATCATACTATAACCTGGTATGTCCTAATGATTCAGAGAGGGTTTAAAGAAAAGAAGACTTTCAGGGAGATTAGGAAAGAATGATGAGAGAAGTTTTCAAGAAGATAAAGATATCAAATGCTTCATTGCAAAATAGAGATTGAAAAATGTTCATTTGATTTGGCATTTAGGAAGTCATTTGTAATTTTGCAATTTGTAAGTTACGCAATGTGAGAAAACCACAGTCCCTTTCAAATAGTTAACAATTAAAGAAAAATATTCAGGTCTGGACTGCAGGAAAATTGAGGCTCTTACTGTTGCCCTTTCTTGCCTCTCATTTACTTTGCAAATATCAGCAATTGGCTTATGAGTCCACCAATTTCTCCCTCCTCTTTTCCCTGATCACTTTGAACTTACGTATCTTCATACTCCTTCCTTCTTTCCCTCCTTCCTGTCTCTGTTGGGGCCCTTTAGATTCTATAATAGCTTCCTCCATCTTTTCTTAGTAGAACTTCTTGAAAGAGAAGCATGTAATTTTAATTGGCACTTCTTCACCTCTTCAGCCTATTGCAAATTGACTTTTGACCTCATCGATCTAGTGAAATGGCTTGTGCCAAGGACATTTTTCATAAAAACCACATATAATTAGTCTTTAAACCTTCTGCATAAATCTCTTTAATTTTGTATTAGGACACAGTGCACGATTATTAGCTGAGTAGTTCATTTCGTCTTAGCCAGAGAGAAAATTGAACCTGTCAGTCAAACTGCATGGAATAAGAACTAACATATTTTTATTAGCAGTAAACAGAAACTTGTACAATAACAATATTTTGTGTCACTTGAAATATTACCATTGGTTTCAAGTTTTGAAAGTATGCAAGGTGTTTTCTGTCCTTGTTTATGTTAGTCGGGATTTTGATTGCAGGCAGCTTACCTTTCATTTTTTTCCCTTCTGGCTTACCGTCACAGTACTTGAGCACAATATAAAGAAGCCTTGTTCAATTTGAGACATCTCTATAGTAATGCAGTAACATTACAAAATAACACTTTCCCCCTCTTTACAGATGGAAACTCAAAGAGGAGGATAAATTGCCACATTCACATTGCCACAGGGTATGAGTGTGTGTTTACTCAAACCTAGGTTTTCTGACTCCAAATTTAGAGCTGTTTTACTATTCCCAGCTACTTAGATGCAATGCATGTACATAAGTAACAACATAGATACGGTGACTCTTCAAAGGAAATTAATTTTTTAAATGGACATTTTTTTTTTTTTTTTGCGGTACGCGGTCCTCTCACTGTTGTGGCCTCTCCTGTTGTGGAGCACAGGCTCCGGACGCGCAGGCTCAGCGGCCATGGCTCACAGGCCCAGCCGCTGCGCGGCATATGGGATCTTCCCGGATCGGGGCATGAACCCATGTCCCCTGCATCGGCAGGCGGACTCTCAACCACTGCGCCACCAGGGAAGCCCTAAATGGGCATTTTTGTTCAAACATTACAAGACCATACATTTCTCTTAACTTTAAGTTATTGTGGTGCCTTGTTGAAATCTTATATGTTGAATGAGTTTAGATATTAAATGAGTTTAGGTAGGCAATAAAGAGCTGTTGTGCACTTTGATATTCTGCCGCATCACTCTTCTCTGAACAGATGGTTACATTGTCTTTAACAAAGAAATGGATGTTTGATACTCTTTAGCAGTGAGAAGAGGTTAAAGAAGTTTGGGTAGAAATAGTGAGCAGAGTAACTGGATATGATTGTTAACTTAAATGTAGCCAGCAGACTGTTGAGTTAAGTTTCAGTCTGTCCTAAAATATTCATGACAAAATTTTGTCAGCATCTCTGCCTCATTTATCCGTGTCTAAGAATCTACAAAACAGTACTCTATCTGTAAGGCTGATATGTATATGATTAACATCTAGGCTCTTTAGATGATTTTTAAAACTAAAGTAATAGATATGTGGACACCAGATTAAAAAACCTGGCTTTGCTTTTCCCAGTTCAAATTTATATTAATAAAAACCTTCTCAAAGGCAGCCTCCTTGAGAATATGCGCAGACTACTGGAAACACTCAAGACAATAAGATTAAGAAGATTAATTGGCTGACTCAGCAAGAAAAGGAATTCAGGGAATTTGGTTCTAGAAGGGAACTAGAACAAGCAAACAAGATGAGCAACCATTTGTTGGAAGAAATAGAAGTTTTTAGTTTCAGGCATATTTAAATTGGGAAAGAGTGAGGTTTTTTCCCGGGAGCTAAGAGCATGATCAAAAGCCTGGAGCTAAAAGGATATTACATGTGGAAAACAATGAAGCCAACTGCCTCACTGGAGGAGGTGGACAGGTGCAGTACGGCCAGATTGTAGAGGGTACTATACATGTTGGAATGAATGTTGAATGGAGCAAAGAGCTGTTGAAGTTTCTTTCTTTCCCCATTTTATTTAGACATAATTGACATACAGCAATATATGTTTTTTTTTTTTTCTGATGTGTCTCACTCTTTTTTTCCAGCTTTATTAAGGTATGATTGACAAATTAAAATTATATTACTTAGGGCTTCCCTGGTGGCGCAGTGGTTGAGAGTCCACCTGCCGATGCAGGGGACACGGGTTCGTGCCCCGGTCCGGGAAGATCCCACATGCCGCCGAGTGGTTGGGCCCGTGAGCCATGGCCACTAAGCCTGTGCGTCCGGAGCCTGTGCTCCGCAACGGGAGAGGCCACAACAGTGAGAGGCCCGCGTACCGCAAAAAAAAAAACAAAACCACAGTGAGATATCACCTCACACCTGTTAC